>NC_140225.1:18310165-18910165 GCF_951802725.1 Rutilus rutilus | reverse complement strand
TGAGGTATAAGGAATATTGCAAAATTTAAGTGATTGGTTGGATATTTCACAATGCTTAGGAAAAGTTTAACAACCCGTTTCCTTTTTTACTACAGACCGGAGACCTTTTCAAAAACTTGACTATCTTTTCAAAAAATGATGTCTACCTCAGAGACCTGCTGGCACAGACAGATGTCATTGACTGGAAAATGTATATTTGCTTAGGTACTTGTATTTCTTTTTGCATGTCTTTTTTTCATTAGTATAAATCACGGAAATGGTCTCAAACTCTTTTTCCATTGAAATCTTTGTCTCAAGCCGCTGAGCTTCATCATGAAAAGATGCTGGAATTTGTGACTACAAACAGAGGTGTCCCCATGAAGAAAGAACTAGTCTGCCTCAAGTTGGTTCTTCGAGAGCCATCAAAATGTTCACAAATTGATAGGTGAAGTATATCCGCTGTAATCATTAACGCCACACTGCAGACACAATTTTATGGCAGTTCATAGTTCAAGCTATGTTGCAGTAATTTGTCACTGAGTACAAGCACTGTAAGTGAAACATGTAACCTTTTAATGGCTCTTCGGTTGTTGTCATCATTATTGTATCTCACTCTTAACCCTCTGTTGGTCTTAAGTAATTTTAGAATGAAAAGTTTATGTTTTGAATTGTACTTTTTTTTACTTCATTGAAATGGTACGAAACTTTTGCCACTTGCTATATGAACACCAAAAAATTGTAGACATGATTAGAAAAGGCTAAATGGTCTTAAAAAATTGTCAGACATATGATCTTAATAGTCAAAATGAATGCCATTGGATATGAATGGGAAATTTGAAAATACAAAGCAATTTTTGAGTACAGTCTACAGATAAGCCACAATGAAGAAGTCTTCTTTGATAATGTCTAAAATGTATATCCAATGCAAAACCTAATAAAAGTAAGGGATAATGCCTGAAAACAACATTATTATAAGTAACTATAAGGCTATATTGGCATCTAGTGCACAATGGTATTGCATGTGATTTTCTTTACGTTTCCCACTAGATGACACCAACCTGCCTTCCATGCATTGGATTTATAAAAACCTTTTTAACAAACTAAAACTACTTAAAACTTAAAGCTTTTTAAACAACTACAAACTTTCTGGATGGCCAACATAAAGTTTGTCTCAAACATTTTAATCTAGTTTTTCTCATATTTGTATTATTTTTAGTGTATAATTTAGAGGTTATGTTGTTTAGTACCAATAAATCTCCTCAAAATGCAACATATTAAACAAAATATACTGCAATCATTTATTAAAAACAAATGTTACCCTTATTTTCTTTGGTCTGTATTCACACTGCAAGACTTTTGGCTGGATTTTGCTGTCGCAGACAGATTTCCAAGCTCTGTGGAAAAACCCCTGGATCGCCGCCAAATCGGTGCTCGTTGCTGTCGCTGAAGCTCGTCAAATATGAGCATGTCAGCGACCTGATCTGAGTCTGTCTCCAGCAGTCACACTCGTTGCGAAATTTTCAAATCTTTTTGATATTATCGCCAAGTGATCTTGTAGTACGAGTGATGAAAAAACTTGGTTAACTGCTCTAATGATATCATGCACCTAAACGTAGGCCTACATGAATACAAGGTGACAATTTGATCATAATTGATCAAAAAATATATAAAATTTTTAAATAAGTGTTTTTTGCTCTATACTTAACATTATGATATATTTTATTTACCATCAGATTTTGCTGAATAGACATGGACCTCCAACCTGTGTGTATTTTCTTTTTTTGTATGATCATTTTCTGTACATATGACTTGGGCAGCGAGCATGAGTGGCTCTCTAATGTCTCGCATGTATTCATGTGAGAAAAAGATTTTTCGTTGTTGGTCGGGGTTGCCGCTTGGCCAAAGATCTTGTAGTTTGTGCACCAGATTTTGCCGTTGTGTTGTTTTATATGAGCGCTGCTAAGACAAGAAGACGACAAGATAAATTGTTGTGTAGTGTGAGCACTGTGGCAATTCACGTAGCCCCATAGTTCTGTAGTGTGAGCCTGCCTTTAGTGACGAATATCAGGTTGAACTAAAATTAGTTTTCTTTTTCTTTCAGTTTATCGCTGAAGCTGTCTTCTCTCAACGAGTCTCATCTTGCACTAGTCAACAGTACCTGGAAGTTTGGCTGTGAAGACAGCAAAGTAATGATTAAGAACATGATTTTGAACTTTCCCTCTTGTTGTGTCCTGGACGAGGATGATCGACCAGTAGCATGGATATTAACTTATCCCTCCTGTGCTCTGGGAATGTTGTACACGGTTCCAGAACACAGAGGAAAAGGCTATGCAAAAGCACTGGTCACCATTATGTCAAAGAGACTCCACTCTCAAGGCTATCCAGTGTACTGTTTTATAGAGGAGGAGAACCAGTTATCCTACAGGCTCTTTACAAGCCTGGGTTTCACAGAGGAACCGGATTACAAGGCAGCCTGGTTTGTATTTAATGATTTTTAATTGGGCCATATCAGAACAACCAATCAGAATTGTTTAGCTTCTGTCTGCAATGCTATGTATTATGTAAAAGCTGTTTTCTGATATAATGTAGTACAACTTTAAAAATCAACAACCAAAATAAAAATAAAAAAACAAAACAATTGATTTATTTAAATAAGGAATCCATTCCGTCAATAAAATGTGTACAACACAACTATTTATTCTTTATATCACATGTAAAACAAACATTTACAGTTAAACTACACATTGTGTAGCATCAGCTTGATTTGTAAGCCGTTTTATTTTTCTGCATACTCTTCTAGTCGAAGCAGCCATTTCTCCCAGAATGGCTTAATCTGCTGTGAGTTCAAGAAGTGAGCGTGTGCGGGTGATCCATCTTTGTAGGCCACCACAATTAAACCGTTTTGTACCTATGTGTAAACAACAGAACATGATGGAAGACTCCAATGGAAAACTTCAACAAGCCATTTAAAGAGAGTAAATGCCTTTAGGCCCTGTGTATACCTGGCAATAAGATGTTCATTAGTGGTCAGACAAGAGTGTTTACACAGGGTATTAACATGTGACCACTTTCAAATGGAGGGGAGCGATTTTATGACTACATAGTAGTATACATGGTACATACACTACTGTTAAGGTTTAGTGTAGGTAAGATTTTTTTAAATGCTTCAGGAAGTCTCTTATGCTCATCAAAGCAGTATTTATTTGATCAAAAATAAAGTTACATTTTGTGAAATAACTACAATTCAAAATAACTGTTTTCTACTTTAGTGACTTAGACCCCTTTACCTTTTTTTCATGAATAGCGACAAATCTAGTGACTTTTTGGACTGCTGGTTAACATGTAGTCAGTCACTATATCATACTTTTTGACAGAAAATATGTAAATGAGAACAGGTTTTTTTTTTTATATATCCGACTATGTATTGTATTAAAATACAGTATGTAAGCACGGATTAGGAGAAAGAAAAAAAAAAACATGTAAAGTGCCGACAGTTGGCGCATTATGTCATCTGTTTATCATTTTGCTTCTTTCTGAGCAGGCTTTTTTTTTCAATCCTAGCACAAAATTGATAGTTCAAGCTGAATTCTCATTCAAGTACCTGCATTAATTCATCTGTGTTACTGCATGTTGACATCAGGCAAAATGTAGTTCTGTGATGTCTTGTGCGTATAATACACAGCTACCATTTTGGGGGAAAACCATTTTATTTTAAAATGTCAAAATTCATAGCTAATCTTTAGTGAAAAAAAATACACATGGTTCAACGCTGACAATTGAACAACAAGGATGAATTTTTATTTTTAAACCTGCTTAAAATTGCTCTGACAAAGAATGCATTTTATCTGTCATGTAGAAGACGTACAAAATTATAACTTTTCCCATATGCATCTCTCAATTACAGGCATTTTAACCATATATGTATATATTTCATAAAACTATTCTAATTAAATTTTGTTCACAAAGGAAATAAATAAAGGTCCTGATCCGGAAACGATTCCACGTTGGGCGCTGTAGATTTAAAGCTGCATTCAGTAACTTCGGGATTTCTTCGCTGTATTCTCGCTTTTTGCTCGCAGGTTTCCGAGACTTCCTGACGCCGGCCCGCCGCCCCAAAGTTGCAAGTGGGTGGTTGACGTGAACTCAAATCCAAAGTGGAAAAAAAAATATTTCTAAAATGTATGTCAAATGTCTTATAATTATATTGCTTAATATGTGAATAACTCAAAACTAAATGTGTCCCTTTCTAATTCCTTATTTATTTAGCATTTTATTAACTTTTTTGTGTGGTAGTCCCAAATATTGTCCACCGGTGTGACAACATTTTTTATGTTAATATTTAATTCAGAGATTGTGTGACAGATAAGACAAATATGCACAATCCTTATCAATTTGTCCTTATTACATTCCCACATCAAAAGTAACCAATAAAAATTCACAATCATGTTATTATCCCACTATAAGATGTACACATAGGGACTTTACCCAAACGCCTGGATTATATTCAATATAATTAGTATAAAACCTAATGAAGCTTCAATCCATCCTTATATGTGCATAGTGATGATATCATTATTATACTATTCAACACCTTTTACATAAATTTGTGCATTTAAAGGCCTTTTCCACTTATAATTCAGTTTGTCACACCACAGGACATTTCGTCACACCATTGGACAACAAAAAGTACCGGTATGCCCCTGTTTTGTACAAAGTCACATTTATTATTTCTTGTTCAAATAATTAAAAAAAAATCATTAAAATAAAGTTACAACTTCAAGTTCAAATGTGTTTTGTACAATAAAGTCAGAAGAAAGAAGAATAAACGATGCGCGTGGAATCTGCCTAACAAACATCGATTTCATTGGCCTTTTTATGCAGTGGTATTACGCAACAAGGAAGTGTATACAAACTGGATACCACTGTTTTCAGCGGAATCTGAGAAATGCGGCAAACAAGACCGCACCTCTCTATCATTAACAGTTTTTAAGATAATTACACATATGTAAAAGTATGCAATTTTGGGCGGTATCGCCTAATCTGTCCCCATAACATTTATATTCATATCCCATTGAAATGTGCGATCTCAAGAGCTTAAAACCATAGACAGTATATAAACTGGACACAGCGACCCTATTGGATTCAACGGAGACAAGTGAAGTCAATTAGAAGCTCTCACTTCCTGGCGGTCGAGTGTACTGCGCAGACTCAAACTGAGCTTGACGACGTAGATGTGACGTGAGCAACCCGTCTGTCTTCTAGTAGCTGTGCCAAGAGAAATCTGAATCATTCCCTTCCAAAACTTGCAGAGACGGAGAGTGTAAGTAGGAGCTGACCATGAGCTAGGAGCAGGAGAAACTTTTGCTAAGTATTCTGATTAATTATTTTGTCATTTTGCCTCCACGTCCCCCCGATTGCCCGCGAGCTTCTCCTCCTGTCCATACGGTAATTCTCTACTGTGCGACAGAGAGTTGCGTGGTTATGACGCAATCGTTAGCCTATTTTTACAAAAACTGCATCTACGGGGCCATAGTGTAAGATACAAGGGGCCGTAACGTAAGATACAAGGGGCCGTAACGTAAGATACAAGGGGCCATAACGTAAGATACAAGGGGCCATAACGTAAGATACAAGGGGCCATAATGTAAGATACAAGGTAATGGAGCCATTTATACATTTTCGTGTTTCTTTAGTAATAAATAATGGACAAATGGAGTCTTTAAACGCCTCAGATGTAAAGTTATTCGCTGTCAAAGTGACACCAAAATGAATGGGAGTCAATGGAATGCTAACAGCAGGTGATGGTCTGCTAATCAATGGCGGCGCCCGGGAGAAGCTTCAATATTTTATGAAACCCTGCCCTCCTGCTTAAAACAACTAACTGAGCTAGCGATGACTCTCCTCTTCCTGATTCGCATCAGCTATGAAATCAGCATGATATGATTAGTTTCTAAAGCTGTCAATCATCTCACGTGAACCAACCAGACCATAAGGCTGTTCTAAAGCAATGACGCTGTCTGTGTATAGTTCCTTATTCTGAGCTACAAACACAACTAAACACATCTTTTCATCTGATTCAAGAAGCTAATAAATGCAGGATTCAAATATATCTGTTTTGTGTGTGTGATTTCTGTCCGATTTTGGTTATTTTATAGGAACAAAGAATGTTTACGTCCACTGGTGTGACAGCCATTTCCACCAGTGTGACGCTGATTTCATGTCACACTATAGGACAGTGCTGTCACACCAGTGGACATTTTCAAGATCAAGGCCAGTTTGCAGCCTAGTTATATGAGAGACAGTCTTCAATCCTGACTAACAGTGTTAAGGTTTACATTATTTTCAATAGTCAATCAATATAAATTGATGAAAATTTTCAGATCAATACTTAGATTATGTCACACCAAAGGACTGCATAATGGATCCCATTTCCAACAGTGCAAGGAAATAGCAATATTATGAAAATATTTGAAACAGGACTCACCTTGTGGGCAGTCCATGTACTCCAGTGAGGTCTACTGTACTTCCTGGATGAAGAAGGGCCCCTCTCAGTAATAGGGTGCCCAAATTAATGCCTGTTTTATATCTACAGAATGGCGTCACACCAGGTGGACACCAGTTTTGCGGACAAAATGTAATGCGTCACAATTATTTTAAATGGGGACCTTATGATTTATAACCTTTAGTTTCATTAAGTTAACACCGCTATAACATCTATTCAAGTATTTTAATGTATTTGGACTTATTTTTAATTTAATTACGGTAGTTTTAAGATAAGCAACGCTACCCCGGACAGTCACGCCAGTGGACAAATGTCATGTTTAAAACTAAATATTTACATATTTGAATTATAATACTCATTAATTACAGATGTATTAGTTCTGGAAGATTAAACTGTATATAACAACAGATATTTTAATTAAATATTATATATTTTTATTTATATTTGTCACCATGAACACAAAAATGTAGCGTCACGTCAACCACCCAAGTGCATTTTTCGCTCACGGGCACCAGGGGGGTGCGAAACGACCACCATTCAACCCGAAATAAGTAATATAACCATTCCAATGACTCCGAAGCGTTCCGTTAAGGTAAAAAAGTTACTTAGTTCACCTTTAATGCGTTGCATGAGCACTTGTGAACTCTGGCCGTTTCTCAATATGCGTTCTTGTCTGTACCATAGACAGTAAAAGAAATGGACACAGCGACCCCATTGGATTCAACGGAGACAAAGTGAAGCCAATTAGAAACTCTTACTTCCTGGGGGTCCAGCGTACTGCGCAGACTCAAACTGAGCTCGACGACGTAGATGTGACGTGAGCAAACCGTCTGTCTTCTAGTAGCTGTGCCAAGATCAATCTGAATCATTACCTTCCGAAACTCGCAGAGACGGAGAGCGTGAGTAGGAGCTGTCCATGATCTTGGAGCAGGAGAAACTTTTTGTAGGTGTTCTGATTAATTATTTTGTCATTTTGCCTCGACGTCCTCCCGATTGCCCGCGTGCTTCTCCTCCTGTCCATACGGTAATTTCCTACTGTGCGACAGAGAGTCGCGTGGCTGTGACGCAATCGTTAGCCTACTTTTACAAAAACTGCTTCTACAGGGCCATAACGTAAGCTACAAGGTAATGGAGCCTTTTATACATTTTCGTGTTTCTTTAGAAATAAATAATGGACAAATGAAGTCTTTAAACGCCTCAGATGTAAAGTTATTCGCTGTCAAAGTGACGCCAAAATGAATGGGAGTCAATGGGATGCTAACAGCAGGTGGGGTTCCGCTAGCCAATGGCGGCGCCCGGGGGTACCTTCAAAATAATACAAATCCCTGCCCCCCTGGTCTGTACTTGTGTTCTTGTGGACTTGTGAAACGTCATCAGTCGCTGCCCAAGTACTGTTCCAATTCAAAGTTCACATCTAGCCAAGTCCAGTTCAAATCCCCGGATGTGTTCTTGATCCGCCCCTTTTACCGAGGATGCATCGAGAGGTGACTTGTGCGGACTTGAGACCGTTTATATACCGTCTATGCTTGAGACAGCCAGGTATCCCAGAATCCATCTCACACCAACCAGCAAGCGTCAATAGCAGAAGAGAAACCCCGCGTAATTTAAAAATACTGCTGTTATTGTGTCACGAATTGTAGTTTTAAGAGTATTTCAGGCGAGAATGTAGTTGTTTAAAGCTCAAATCTTTGGTTTATTTATAAAGATAGCGCCTATTTGAAAATTTTATCTGACGTTTTCGGAGTTGTGAGATCCAGGCAATCGGACGCTCGGCGTTCATGTACCCCGCCGAGAACAGCATTTCCTCGGCTAGTGCTGCTGATGTTTTGCCGCTGGCTCGGATGTCTCTAGTGGTTTAACATGAGATATAAATCGTCTTGTGTATATCTAACGGGCGATTTATTTATGTATTTATTTTATTTGTCTCATTAATCTATAATATGTTCCCTGGCAAAACGTTTTGGCTGAGGGCAAAGTGAAGTTTCATAGCTTTATATATTTAGTCTATTTAACTTTAACGTTGTAGCCTAGAGAGCTGACTTATGTTTGACTGAATCGTTTGCTAGCTTCGTATACCTTTTAGGCTGCTACTTATACTTTTATAATGGCTATTATTGATCATTAAAACTGACATTTAACAAAAAAGGTTATGTCATTGTATTATATATATATATAGGGCCTATAAAACATATAAAATATTTTATTATACATGTTGCCTATTCTCTTCACTGTATGTATATATAATAAAATAAAATGACACAACCCTGTCTCTTTTTGCTAAATGTCAGTTTTAATGATCAATATTAGGCTACAATGTTTTTTATGTATCATATTTTTAAAATGAAAACAAAAAGAGTCAGGGTTGTGTTTTATATTTCGTGTTGTTATACATAGGCTATAGTATGAAGATAATCAATTGCGTTGCGTTGCCTGAACCACATTTGTGTGGCCATTAATATGTTTAAGATTTTTTTAAATGAAAATGAAAAGAGGCAGAGTGGTGGATTATAACATATTTTGTTTTATTGTAGCCTAAATATAAAGAGATAACCGGAGTAGCCAGAGCGTGCTGAGTGACGCAATCAAGTACGCCGCTGTTCCATTTGCAGAATTATTGGACTTTCGTCCTCCCGTCCTCGGGAGTTCGTTCTCCTGAGTCGAACTTGGCAAGTCCGAACTACCAAGGACGCAAGTCCGAAGTTTGCGTACTTGGTATTGAGAAACGGCCTCTCAACTTTAACTTTTACAAACCCATAAAAAGCAACCCCTTCCTGGTCTACCTAATAGGCTACGTACTGGGCAGGGTTGCCAGCTCTGCGTTAAAATGAACACGTACCAAAAATTTAAAAAGGCCTGTCTGTGCCATTCATTCACATACCTAAAATACACATTTTATCATCAGTGGTAGGCCTATATAAAAACTTAACAGTTTTTACAATGGTGGAATATAAAAATATTTCAATACAAGCATTTCAGTCAAACACACAATTTATGCAATATGTCAAAACTTTAATCCGCGACGAAGAAAACACAACCCACGGCAACAGTTCAGAAGTAGCCTAGCCCATTTCCGCGGGAAAACAGCGGACTTGGCAACCCTGGAACCTGGGCTTTTCTATGGTTCGGAGGCTATGCACTGCGAGCAATACAGTAGACACGCTGACGCCGAAAGAAGAGTTCACAATGCTTCAGCTGACTACAGAGGATCTGAAGATCCTGGAAGTAGACCTTAAAAACTACTTTCCTCAGTCGCTGCAGGTTTGAAAGTATTTATTGAGCTAATAAAGTAGCTCACCTTCAAATTATCATGTCATCAGCATAAGTTTGCTTACCAAACTTAATACAAAAAATTCATAGATTGCGTTACTTTAGGTATACATGCAACTCAACTGTCAGCGTTAGTAAACTTTGTATATATAATATATATATGAAGAGTTAAGATGCAAAAGCCTCTTAAGTGCCATCTGAAATTAAACATTTTTATCAAGCTTGTATATTTAAGTTCAGTAATTTCACTTAAATGGCAATGAAAATGACCTATTAATTGTAATTTAAGTGAAATTACTGAACGATCTTGAGAAAAATGATCATTCTAGAAGAAAATTTAAGATGCATCTGAACTCTTCATATATGTGTGTATATATATATATATATATATATATATATATATATAATTATATATATAAATTTTTTTGTCCTGGATACATAGGTATATGGATGTATTGTTCAACTCAACAGAACTGGACAGAGAGCTGATCCTGTTAGTGTGTTTGTTGACCTGTGGCCAGACTTCAGAGTTGTACTCATTAAACCAGAAATTCGTGAGGTATAAGGAATATTGCAAAATTTAAGTGATTGGTTGGATATTTCACAATGCTTAGGAAAAGTTTAACAACCCGTTTCCTTTTTTACTACAGACAGGAGACCTTTTCAAAAACTTGACTATCTTTTCAAAAAATGATGTCTACCTCAGAGACCTGCTGGCACAGACAGATGTCATTGACTGGAAAATGTATATTTGCTTAGGTACTTGTATTTCTTTTTGCATGTCTTTTTTTCATTAGTATAAATCACGGAAATGGTCTCAAACTCTTTTTCCATTGAAATCTTTGTCTCAAGCCGCTGAGCTTCATCATGAAAAGATGCTGGAATTTGTGACTACAAACAGAGGTGTACCCATGAAGAAAGAACTAGTCTGCCTCAAGTTGGTTCTTCGAGAGCCATCAAAATGTTCACAAATTGATAGGTGAAGTATATCCGCTGTAATCATTAACGCCACACTGCAGACACAATTTTATGGCAGTTCATAGTTCAAACTATGTTGCAGTAATTTGTCACTGAGTACAAGCACTGTAAGTGAAACATGTAACCTTTTAATGGCTCTTCGGTTGTTGTCATCATCATTGTATCTCACTCTTAACCCTCTGTTGGTATTAAGTAATTTTAGAATGAAAAGTTTATGTTTTGAATTTTAATTTTCTTTTACTTCATTGAAATGGTACGAAACTTTTGCCACTTGCTATATGAACACAAAAAAATTGTAGACATGATTAGAAAAGGCTAAATGGTCTTAAAAAATTGTCAGACATATGATCTTAATAATGCCATTGGATATGAATGGGAAATTTGAAAATACAAAGCAATTTTTGAGTACAGTCAACAGATAAGCCACAATGAAGAAGTCTTCTTTGATAATGTCTAAAATGTATATCCAATGCAAAACCTAATAAAAGTAAGGGATAATGCCTGAAAACAACATTATTATAAGTAACTATAAGGCTATATTGGCATCTAGTGCACAATGGTATTGCATGTGATTTTCTTTACGTCTCCCACTAGATGACACCAACCTGCCTTCCATGCATTGGATTTATAAAAACCTTTTTAACAAACTAAAACTACTTAAAACTTAAAGCTTTTTAAACAACTACAAACTTTCTGGATGGCCAACATAAAGTTTGTCTCAAACATTTTAATCTAGTTTTTCTCATATTTGTATTATTTTTAGTGTATAATTTAGAGGTTATGTTGTTTAGTACCAATAAATCTCCTCAAAATGCAACATATTAAACAAAATATACTGCAATCATTTATTAAAAACAAATGTTACCCTTATTTTCTTTGGTCTGTATTCACACTGCAAGACTTTTGGCTGGATTTTGCTGTCGCAGACAGATTTCCAAGCTCTGTGGAAAAACCCCTGGATCGCCGCCAAATCGGTGCTCGTTGCTGTCGCTGAAGCTCGTCAAATATGAGCATGTCAGCGACCTGATCTGAGTCTGTCTCCAGCAGTCACACTCGTTGCGAAATTTTCAAATCTTTTTGATATTATCGCCAAGTGATCTTGTAGTGCGACTGATGAAAAAACTTGGTTAACTGCTCTAATGATATCATGCACCTAAACGTAGGCCTACATGAATACAAGGTGACAATTTGATCATAATTGATCAAAAAATATATAAAAAAATGTAAATAAGTGTTTTTTGCTCTATACTTAACATTATGATATATTTTATTTACCATCAGATTTTGCTGAATAGACATGGACCTCCAACCTGTGTGTATTTTCTTTTTTTGTATGATCATTTTTTTCTGTACATATGTCTTGGGCAGCGAGCATGAGTGGCTCTCTAATGTCTCGCATGTATTCATGTGAGAAAAAGATTTTTCGTTGTTGGTCGGGGTTGCCGCTTGGCCAAAGATCTTGTAGTTTGTGCACCAGATTTAGCCGTCGTGTTGTTTCGCATGAGCGCTGCTAAGACAAGAAGACGACAAGATACATTGTGGTGTAGTGTGAGCACTGTGGCAATTCACGTAGCCCCATAGTTCTGTAGTGTGAGCCTGCCTTTAGTGACGAATATCAGGTTGAACTAAAATTAGTTTTCTTTTTCTTGCAGTTTATCGCTGAAGCTGTCTTCTCTCAACGAGTCTCATCTTGCACTAGTCAACAGTACCTGGAAGTTTGGCTGTGAAGACAGCAAAGTAATGATTAAGAACATGATTTTGAACTTTCCCTCTTGTTGTGTCCTGGACGAGGATGATCGACCAGTAGCATGGATATTAACTTATCCCTCCTGTGCTCTGGGAATGTTGTACACGGTTCCAGAACACAGAGGAAAAGGCTATGCAAAAGCACTGGTCACCATTATGTCAAAGAGACTCCACTCTCAAGGCTATCCAGTGTACTGTTTTATAGAGGAGGAGAACCAGTTATCCTACAGGCTCTTTACAAGCCTGGGTTTCACAGAGGAACCGGATTACAAGGCAGCCTGGTTTGTATTTAATGATTTTTAATTGGGCCATATCAGAACAACCAATCAGAATTGTTTAGCTTCTGTCTGCAATGCTATGTATTATGTAAAAGCTGTTTTCTGATATAATGTAGTACAACTTTAAAAATCAACAACCAAAATAAAAATAAAAAAACAAAACAATTGATTTATTTAAATAAGGAATCCATTCCGTCAATAAAATGTGTACAACACAACTATTTATTCTTTATATCACATGTAAAACAAACATTTACAGTTAAACTACACATTGTGTAGCATCAGCTTGATTTGTAAGCCGTTTTATTTTTCTGCATACTCTTCTAGTCGAAGCAGCCATTTCTCCCAGAATGGCTTAATCTGCTGTGAGTTCAAGAAGTGAGCGTGTGCGGGTGATCCATCTTTGTAGGCCACCACAATTAAACCGTTTTGTACCTATGTGTAAACAACAGAACATGATGGAAGACTCCAATGGAAAACTTCAACAAGCCATTTAAAGAGAGTAAATGCCTTTAGGCCCTGTGTATACCTGGCAATAAGATGTTCATTAGTGGTCAGACAAGAGTGTTTACACAGGGTATTAACATGTGACCACTTTCAAATGGAGGGGAGCGATTTTATGACTACATAGTAGTATACATGGTACATACACTACTGTTAAGGTTTAGTGTAGGTAAGATTTTTTTAAATGCTTCAGGAAGTCTCTTATGCTCATCAAAGCAGTATTTATTTGATCAAAAATAAAGTTACATTTTGTGAAATAACTACAATTCAAAATAACTGTTTTCTACTTTAGTGACTTTTAGACCCCTTTACCTTTTTTTAATGAATAGCGACAAATCTAGTGACTTTTTGGACTGCTGGTTAACATGTAGTCAGTCACTATATCATACTCTTTTCATATTTTGACAGAAAATATGTAAATGAGAACAGTTTTTTTTATATATATATATATATATCCGACTATGTATTGTATTCAAATACAGTATGTAAGCACGGATTAGGAAAAAAAAAAACCATGTAAAGTGCGACAGTTGGCGCATTATGTCATCTGTTTAGCATTTTGCTTCTTTCTGAGCAGGCTTTTTTTTTCAGTCCTAGCACAAAATTGATAGTTCAAGCTGAATTCTCAGTCAAGTACCTGCATTAATTCATCTGTGTTACTGCATGTTGACATCAGGCAAAATGTAGTTCTGTGATGTTTTGTGCATATAATAATAATTTGTTACATTTATATAGCGCTTTTCTTTGCACTCAAATCGCTTTACATATGGAAGGAAGGAATCTCCTCAACCACCACCAATGTGAAGTGGCAGCCATACTGTGCCAGAACACCCACCAGCTTATTGGTGGAGAGGAGCTAGGGTGATGAAGCTAATCAGTATTTATATGGGGATGATTAGGATGCCATGATGGACAGAGGCCAAAAAATTTGGCCAGGGTTAAACCCCTACTCTTTTCCGAAGGACATCCTGGGATTTTTTATGACCACAGAGAGTCAGGACCTCGGTTTAACGTCTCATCCGAAGGACGGTGCTTTTTTTTTTTGTGACAGTATAGTGTCTGCATCATTATACTGGGGCGTTAGGACCCCCTGCTGGCCTAACTAACATATATTTGTTTCAGATCTCAATACCAGGTGTAAATGGGGTCATAGTAATGTTTACCTGGTAGCTGTAGTTGTTGTCACTGTTCAAGGCTCCAATGTATGCAGCTACTTGTAATGGATTGTCATAAGTATGGCGAAGTAAGGGCTTAGGCTTTTCAGAGGTCTTCCAGTCAATGACACACAATGAACCTCTGTGTGAAAGCAGATGAACTTTAGTTTTAAGGGACAATTCAACATGACCAACATATAAAAAAGGAATAAATAACAATGTCAATATGTGCAATAAAAAGCATCAAGAATAGGCCTACATGATTCTATTAAAAAAAAATCCAGGATTCAAATACATTAAAAGGTGTATGAGCAATCTGATTATGAATTCTTAAATGACTTTTTGATTCAAAGGAATTCATCTCACCTGTACTGGGCAATACAATCTACAATCCCCACGTACTGTAAAGTAGAATGATGCACAGCACTCTCAATAGCTCTCACTCCTGTTATATCATTCAGCACATGAGACGCACTCTCTACAAATCCGGACACCTCCAATGGGCGCTCAGGGTCCTCTTTAGGAGGGGTTTCCTGGGTGAAATGGTCCTCAATGGCAGAATGGAACAGCTTTCCTTGTCTGAAAATGTCTAAAACACAACACATATTAATTAGGAGGAGTAACGTTAGTTATTTTAATATTCAATTAAAGAAAAAAAATATTCTTACTCAAGCTGTATTCTTTAAATCCTTCCTCTCCGAGTTCAGCAATCATCCTTCTCTTCCACCTCTCCAGGTAAAAGGCTTGGTCAGGTGGCATGGTCTTCTGTAGGATTCGGGTCACACTAGGTGATGTCGTATTAGAGTCCCTCTGTAATGTTATACGAGCCAAAGGTCCCGGCACATATTCCGACTGACCTTTGGCCTCATTTAACAGTGGATGCAGGTTTTTAGGTACTTTGGGCTGTTGTGAAGGCGGTCTGGACCTTATTACAGGTCCGTACAGCTGACAGTCCTCATCCTCGATGCTCGCAGGAGTCTGGGAGCTGGTTTTTGAGGACAACACCGCGCGCACCAGAGACGAGTAGCGTTCTGTGTCCACTGTGCTGTATTGACTGACCTTTTTGCGTGCTCGCCATTGACAGCTGGTTGAAAAGTTGTCCACACGCGAGAACTGACCAGAGGGGAAGCCCATTGATCTCGCACACTTGCATTGTATCAATAGCTTCGATACTTGCATTGTTATCGCCATACGTAACGTTAATGTTCTTATCCGGTTTCTATGGGGATGTTTACATCTGCTTTCCCATGCTTTTGAAAATTGATAGATTGATTAAAATAAATAAACAAAAACAAAAAAGTTAGCGATCACGCTGTTAACATTTCAGATTCAAATGGAGCGCAGTTTGAACTGGATCTGCTGGGGAATTATGGTAGTTGTATGGTAATTGTAGTTTGAACTTCATCGAACGTACGTTGAACACGTTCCCATAAAACAGCATTTCCCACAATGCAACTTTTGGGACTAGGATTCGAAAGTAGTTTTTGTATTTAATTGACAGCAAACGCATAAGTTCTATGTATACAGGCTCAACGTTCTGAAGTAGAAATTAAATAAACAATTGTATTGAAATTACTCGAAGCTTTTTAACACGTTACTACGGTTACTACACGTCCACTTTACATCTTCTACAGCAGCTTCTCACAAGTCACATCACATGTTGTTAATGAAGTTATGAAAATTATTGTTCTATAAACTGGATATGTAATATGTTTTTTTTCTCTCTCTTTTCACGACGATATGTGACTTGTGAGAAGCAGTTGTAGAAACACAATTTCTTTCAAACAAGTGTCAACATAGACAACAGAAAGTTTTAAAGACTTTTATTTTGACGTGTTGCCAGAAAAAATTCGAGCCGGATGTCCACAGTGACAGCAGGCGAGAGTGGAAAGTGAGGAGCACGAGCAGCAGTTGGAAAGTTAAAAGTACAGTTTAATGTACAACCCTGAGACGATAAAATAAGTGAAATATCTTCTGAACATGACTTCTATATCAGAGGACAGTGATAAGGAGAAGGTAAGTGTTGCCATATCTCTCTATTATAGAGTGAAGACTCTTTTAAGCACTCGTCTTGCTCGGTTGCTTAATAACCGCCCAGCTCTGTTTTGTACTTTATAGTGAGTAATCGCACGTTTGTCTCTCACTGATAGCTTTGACTCTTAGCTAAAAACTAGCTGTGTTCCCCAATAACAACGGCAACACCGGTTTAAAACCGTCTTCGTGTCATAGTCTATCTAACGTTATCTATCTATCTAACTTATCTATCGTCCGTCCGTCCGTCTGTCTGTTTGTTTGTTAATAATGATAATATATTTAGCTGTTAGTGTAATTATATTGTTGTGATATTGGCCAATGCGTCATTAGTTGTGTTTGTTTTGTCAATAGGTAAAAACGAATCGTCGAATGATGTATATTATTATTCTACAGTCTCTTTTCTGTAGAAATTATTTGAGGAAGTCTCTCTAACTGCTTTTTCCAAACTCTATGACCGTTCACTACACTGCTTATGTAGTAAATAACAGTATGTTTTTTGAATAGGTGACTGAATAACATTTTTTCTTTACCAACATGGTTTCACAAGCATATATATATATATATATATATATATATATATATATATATGTGTATATATTACAATCTATGCCATAGACCGAGGAGTAAAAGATACCCCCATCCATTCAGGAGACAAGACATAACTACAGTTCTCAGTCTTTATTTAAAGCGCTCTTCTTGATTTGTCAGATTTAGTTTTTAACAAATCTTGTTTTTTATAGGTGCGTTCTGTATCAGTCGACTTGAACCACGATGCATCTCTCCTCATCGATATTCCTGATGCCCTCTGTGAGCGTGACAAAGTCAAATTTACCGTCCACACCAAGGTGAGCCAACAGATCAAATTTGCAGCCATTCAGATAAGTCAGTGCTTGAGTAGCTTGCATGCATTGTGTATTATTGAGTTTAATTTACCATGATCTATAGTAGTTTGACTGTCTGTCAGTGATTGTTTTGTCAAATACTATTGATGTAGTTTCTGCAGTTGTAGGTCAACTCATTAACTCATACTGTCAATTTGCTCTTCACTTCCTCTCAGACCACACTTAGTTCCTTTCAGAAGCCAGAATTTTCTGTGCCACGACAGCACGAAGATTTCATCTGGCTCCATGACACAATTGTGGAGACTGAGGATTATGCTGGCCTCATTGTAAGTTTAAAACCCATATCGTCTAGATTTATGAATGCTCATCACCAGCAACAGAAGGCAACTGTTGGCCAACATGCAAACCAAGAGTTTCTATTTTGACCATCTGTTTGCATTGTACATGGTTGGAATAGCCAAGTAGCCTCATATTGAATTGGCTTGCTTTTACAGTGTACTTTCTTCCTTCCTCCCTTGTCGATATTCCTTAGATTCCTCCCGCCCCACCAAAACCTGACTTTGAGGGTCCCCGGGAGAAGATGCATAAATTGGGAGAGGGGGAATCAAGCATGACAAAGGAAGAATATGCCAAAATGAAGCAGGAACTTGAGGCGTGAGTCAAATTCTACATTATAAATTTATATATTTGTTTGCACATAGGTTGTGGCATTACTGACATTTGAATGTGTATAATTATCGTTTCAGAGAATATCTCGCTGTTTTTAAGAAGACCGTGCAGGTTCATGAAGTTTTTCTTCAGCGACTCTCCTCCCACCCCGTCTTCAGCAAGGACAGAAACTTCCAGATATTCTTGGAATACGACCAGGATGTGAGTCTTCCGCTTTGTCTAAGCCAGTCCTGTTCTTCCCAGACCAGGAAACAGAGAGACAGTGAGAGGGACTGCTGGCATTGTTAATTTCCTGAAAAGTTGCAATGCTGGCAATTTACACAGACATGGAGAGAGGTTGGAGTATGAGTGCAGAAGATAAAGTGGGAGGGGAGGAGGGCCACTTCCTGCTTAGTTTAGCACAAAAACTGTCTCTGACTGGACAGCTGTTTTTTGCTGATTCATATATATATATAATAGAGAGAGTGTGTGAGAAAGAGAGAGAGAGAGAGAGAGAGAGAGTAAGTCTCCTTAAACTCTGTAAGTCTTGTATTGCACTGATAAGTGTCAGTTATGATAACAAAGACACGGATGACCTTCTTGGATCTCAGCCAGTCAGCCAGTGGCGATAAAGAGTGCACACTATGGTTCTGCCTTCTGATTGGTTCATATTGTGCTTGACTTTGGAATTCTCTTTTCATTTGTTTAGCTCACCGTAAGGAGGAAAAATGCCAAGGAAATGTTTGGTGGGTTCTTTAAGAACATGGTAAAGACCGCTGATGAGGTCCTCATCTCAGGGGTCAAGGTCAGTGTGTCAATCACAACAGGCAGCAGTGTTCTGTCTCATGTCATGATAGGCCAATTTTTTTATTCTTTTCTTTTTGCAGGAGGTTGATGAGTTTTTTGAACAGGAGAAGACTTTTCTGTTGGATTATTCCGTTAAGATCAAAGATTCCGCTGCTAAGGCTGAGAAAATGACCCGTTCACACAAAAGTGAGACCATTTCATCCAAACAAATCATCTGGCTGCAAACGTTTTGGCTATTTGTTTATGCTAAGAGATATTCATATTTACAAAAAGATTGTCTTTCTTTTTATTAGATGTTGCTGATGATTATAACCACATTTCTGGGGCTCTAAACAGCACTGCTGCAGACAACAACCCTGCCTTTAAAAAGTGAGAAGTGTATTTCATCTTGCTTGCCATAAAAACAGCATTATCAAAGAACAGCAACAAATGTTTCCTACATTAAGCAGCATAGCATAATTAATTGATATGCAAGTGAAACTAGTAAAGTTAGTAGTTGCATTTATTAGAGTTTTTTTTTTTCCTCACTTACCCTGGCAAAAACATTTAAAGCAGCAGAATTTACAACAACAAATACATTCCACAAAAACAAGTGTTGAATCTTGATGATGTAAGATTTTTCATTTTTACTTCATCTTTGTTCTCCTTCCAGGCACTTAGAAAAATGTGCTGACGTGTTTGAAAAGCTTCGAGTGAGTATCTCTGTATGATTTATCTTACCAGCTTACAAACCGACTGTTGCCATGTTCGGAAGATCACAAGTAACATGCTATGTCATGTATGTGTTTTGAAGAAAGTGGAGGACAGGGTGGCATCAGATCAAGAGCTCAAGCTGACAGAATTGTTAAGATACTACACAAGGGACATCCAGGCTGCTAAGGTGAAACTTTCCCTCAGTTGTATATTTTATGGATTGTATAATTCAACCAAGTATATTAGATTGTATTTTTTTATAGTTATTTTCAGAATGTGTTCATTGTAGGGTGGAAACTAATTTTTGCCCACCAGACCTGCCTTGGTTTTTTTGCCAGTCTGTCAGACATGCACATTGTTGTGTTCCTCAAGTGCACATCATTGGTTCTAACAGCAACAGAATTTCTTTTTAATCTGATAAATCTAATACTGTAGCTCGCCTGGCTGCCACTGTGTAAAGAGAACCCACACTTGGCTGACCACCCTGGGTCATTGTTCACTAACACTCAAATAAGTTGATTTATCCGAATTATAAGTTTATCAATAATGTATGCCATTGCTTCCTTAAGGACCTTTTGTATAGACGTGCACGGGCACTTGCCGATTACGAGAATTCCAATAAAGCTCTTGACAAGGCTCGTCTGAAGGGTAAGGACATCGCGCAGGCTGAGGAGAACCAGAAGCAGTGCCTGCAAAAGTTTGACAAGCTCTCCGAGTCTGGCAGGAAAGGTGTGTTTTACAATCAAAACCTCTTTTTATTTATTACTCTTATTACTCTGATGGTCTGAGTTTGAGAGTTAATATGGTGTTTATAGATCCAGGCAGGTAGCCAATTGAATGTAGGTTTGAATTCTGCAAGGATTGATCTCTATGAACTATTGTAATTACAATACAATACAATACAATACAATGTTTATTTATAAAGCACAATTTAAAAACAACCGAGGTTGACCAAAGTGCTGTACACACAAAAAAATTTAAATAAAAATAGCAATAGTAAAAAATTGTAATGGTAATAATCTAAGAATAAAACACAATTCAGGCAAAAGGCAAAAATTGTGCCTTTATGCTGGTTTATTGCATAGAAAGTTGGAAGAATATTGTTGAGAAACTAGAAAGTATCTAAAAAGTTATCATACAAGAGGTCCTGTTTTAGGTGAAGTTCAGTAAAGTGAATAATTACCTACTATATTGATTTTATGTGTTTGTAGAGCTCACCAGCTTCAAGGCAAGGCGTGTTATAGCCTTTCGTAAGAACTTGATCGAGATGACTGAGCTGGAAATAAAACATGCCAAGGTGAGGATGATGAAGTGTCATGTGTCCAGTTGGCACAAATGTTCCTACAGTCATGGAACACCTGGTAAATCAGAGAATTTTAAAGTTGTAATTATACACTACCGTTTAAAAGAAAGAAATACTTTTATTCAGCAAGGAATATTCTTACTGCCCCAAACATTTGAACAGTACTCTATTAAACGAAAGTTTTATATTTCAAATAAATGCTATTCTTTTGAACTTTCTTTTCATCAAAGAGTACTGATAAAAAAGGATTACAGTTTCCTAAAAAAAAAAAAATTAAGCAGCACAGCTGTTTTCAACAATAATTAATATTATTAAAAATAAGACATCTTCATGTGACACTGAAGATGATGATGACGATGCTGCAAAATTCAGCTTTGCCAACACAGTAAAAAATTACATTTTAAAATATATTAATATAGAAAACCGTTATTTTATTTTTTTACTGTAAACCTTTGAATTGTAGTGTACATCTTTCTAGATATATTCAGCTATAACATATGAATGAATGTTTCTCATAATTTTTTTATATATATATATATATATAGAGAGTAAGGTGTATAGTAAATATAGTAATATGATCGACTAGGAAACTCATGAGGATCTGTTAATCAGTAGGTGTGAGAACCTTGATTTTTAATATGCTTTGGCCCAACATGTTGACTTTCTTCCATCTGTTCTCTCTCCCTCTTTTACTCTGTCATGTTCTCTGTTCTCTACACGCACTACAGAACAGTGTGTCCCTTCTGCAAGGCAGCATTGAGATGCTCAAAGGCAACTGACCCACACGAGGAGGTCACTGGACCATCTTGAGCTCCTAGAATTGTTACCAACCCAATAGAGGGGAACCTGGATGCACCTACTTCAAATGTCCTTAATGTGGTTCAATAATCACTCTAAAACGTAAAAAAGAGCCACCACCAGCAATGTCTCCTCCATGTTTACACTATATCTATTTGTTTTTCTCATGCCCGTTTTTTACTGCCTGAATCTTGCCACCAAACTGAGGGCAGTGAACATGACATCACCAACATGACAAGCATTAGCTGAGATGTTTTAGCTCAGATTATGCAGAAGAAACAAAAGCACACAACGTGATTTTCTTTTGTTTTTGACTGCAATTTTGTACCTTTAAATGGGATTAATCTGGTTTTTGCTGTCACACTGGAAAGCTGATGCATACTAATCAAAAACTACTACTTAAAACTTGCAATGTGATGACAGCAGTATAAATCTCAGAAGTGTGGATATCTTCATAACATTTTTCTCTTCAATTGAGACTCATTTAAAGACACGACCCAATTTGTCATAGATTACTAGACAAAAATATAAGCGCCATGGGAATGTTGACATTAATTTACATTCAAATTCTGTCAAATTACACTCTTGTCAGGGTCAAAAACAGCACTTTTTGTATTGCATTTGGTTATTTTTATGTTAAACGTAAAGGACGGACTGTGAAATTGCAGACTGACTCTGAGGTCCTCTTGGTTTGTGTGGGTGAATCTCACAACTTTCTTTGTTTTGTTACTATTAGTAGATTTTTATGGTAAAGGTTATGCAGCCATGAATAAGATGGTGCTTCCATATATGTTTTCCTCAAGCTGCATGTGTTTCCCGAACTCATCCTTTTTTGATGACTGAAGTCAGATCCTAATGAGTCATGTGAAAAATGCTTCTGATTTAAGTTTAAATTAGTTCATTTAGTTTAATAGTTTGCATCCACACCCTTTCTCTATCAAATATAAATCAGCATTCTTTATTCAAATGTATTTTTTTACTTGACTAAATGTTTTCTCTTGATGTTGTTACTAACAGTTTAAGACTTGCTACATTTAAATTCAGTGGACCAATATATGTGTAAAGTTGTCAAAAATATGTAACTGTGCTGTTCTTATTATGGAGATTTTGTAAAAGCACTATTATAATGATGTGCAAACTCAGATGACAAATTTTATAAATGATTGTATCGATGAAAAAAGTGTTTTCATATGGAGTATCATCATTTTTATGAAAACTTGCAATAATGAAAATGAATATGCCCTGCTTTCCCATTTTGTGTCTTTATGTCTTTTCATTCCTCCTTTTTTATGAAGATGTAAATGTGAGTTTTTATATATGAGATGTTGATGTTGAGTGGTCTAAATTTCAACGTGAAGATCTACCTTAATGTTATATGATTACAAACCTACATATTCTCACATTTAGTCTCATTGTTCATTGAATGACATTTGGTATTTTAAACATCAGTTATTAATGTTTTAATTTAGCCTTTTTTTCCACCAGAGGGTGTCAGTGCTTATGTATTTCAATGACGTGTCACTTTACTGTTGCTTCCTGTGAGAAATGCTAAATATAAGACATCAGAGCAGAGATTAAAAAAAAAAGTTAGGACACACTCTAGCAGCTAAAAAAACAAAAGCTCCTTACCAATGGCTTTGGAGGAGGCTTTATTATATTTTATAGATACCACCACAGCTGGAGATCAATTAATGGTATTACCAGACACAATTACTGCATTGTCTTCCTCATTCCCTTTTGCCAAAAGCACATTGACTGACAGTAAAGTTTTTTGTTCCTTGCATTTAGATCTGGAGTTGCTGTCCACTTTTGGGCTGTAGGGCTCATTACATTATCCATTGATTCATATTTTTCTGTCGATGAGAAGAGGAACTGGTTACTTCTCCATTATGGGATTGTTTCCCTGTCATTGGCCTCTGAACTGTAGGTCTTCATGCCTTAATTTAGACTTCATGGCTCACTATTTTTGGATGTTGTTCAGCTAATGTTCCCAGAGACACAATGACTTAAATATTTGTAAAAAAAAAAAAAAGAGTAGTTGTCTCATGATGAAAGTATTTAGCTCATTAATACCACTGTGCCATGCTCTGCCAAAAAAACAAAAAGCTTAATTTGTTAAATCAACGAAAAGGGAAGCTGGACTTTCAAACAAGTGGGAAAATGTTTTCATTTCAGTCAGGATGTGGGTCAGCTCTTCCAAAACACACAATAGATATGGTTGATGTCAGCAGTTGAGGTGGAAATTTTGTGGTTTTGCATTTGAACTGTTGTACATAAGTGTAGAGTTCCTCATCATTTGTGTATCTGGAAGCTAAGTGACTATTAGATCAGATGTGAAATTCAATGTTAAAAAACCTAGTAGCACTAGCAGTTTTTATGATCTTTTTTTAGCTCTCCACTATGTTGTGCTTCTTTGACCCTTGAAACTTTAAACACCAAATAAATGAAAGACCAACCCTTTGCTTTTCCCCCCAGACCACATCTACTCCTATAATTAAATCTTACATTTTATATATATTAAGTTTGGATCTTAAATAATATGCATAGTTAAAAGTCTGGAGTACAGAATCTTGATTCTGATAAAAAGATGTTCGGTGCTCAAATCATTTTGTATCATGTCCCTAAACTAACTTATATGGTAGTTTAATGTATTTCATGTCATTTAGCAGTCAACACATAATAAAGTAATTTCAGAAATAAAATAACAGAAATTGAATATCCATTTATTTGTTTATTTGATAGCCTATATAAAAAATGAAATAATGTCAGTCAGTTGATCATAATAACAAAGCAATCACAAACAGGGAGTTCGGGACCCTGAAAGGAAGTGCACAGACTGAGTGTACATTCTTCCTTACATATACAATACAGCTGAAAGAAATATAAGATGTTAATTGGGTCATCCAATACAATTCCACCCACTTTCCAGTCATACTAGACTTTCATTGTGCACTTACGATGCCATTAAATCTTTATATAGGCTACTTGTCCCAGTTTCCTTTTAACCACAATCTAAAAATCATTTTAAGGACCTACTTTTCTACAGAATTTCAATATTGTCCTTATTACCCAATCACGTCAGAATTCTGGGTCAGAGTGTCTTGTCCCGTGTCAAAATTACGGCACCTGCACAAAATAGGAGACAGCAAGGGCCAAAATGGGTTCCCCGGCCCTACCTCAATGATGTTTGATAGTGCGAGAGAGAGAGAGAGAGATATGGGGGGTGAAAAACAACTGTCGAGTGAAAAAGTGCAATGAATCACTTAAAAATAGCCTCAGGTAAAGTTGATGTTATAGGCTATGGCACTTCTTGGTATTTGCAAAGTGTGGTTGATTGCAGTTTAATATTTTACTTTTTTAAGTGGACCGAAATTAGATCTTGAAATGAACAAAAGAAACAACAGTGAAGTTGATAGTGACATAAATGCGAAACTGCTGCGTTTCACAATCACAGCGAAAAAATAAGATATTTAGATATTTTGGCTACATATTCCCTGAACAATAAGGAGTGTGTTTTTAGACCAATGGGATTTCATAATGTGCGGGGCCACCAGTGAGACACTACAAACCAACTGATAGACAAAATATGCTGTAAACCAGACAGCACGGATAGTTAGAAACTCAGTTGCTTAAAGTGCATTGAAGTATTCCATGATGTTCTCTAAAGTCAATGGAGGGAATCTGCTCTGGACTCTCAGTCCATTAAGACAGAAGTGGTGGTTAGGTACGACTCGAGTGCTCTCTTGGTAGAAGTTAGCATGCCTAAGGCACAGCAGCAAATAGGCCTATCTTCAATAAGCAGATCAGTTTGTCCACGCACTTCTCTTGATGAAGATATAGAGAGTTTTGTTTACTCTGGAACAGACATCAAACATACAGTAACAGCTGAACACTGCCATGCAGTCATTTATAATGTTCTGGGCTCCATCTGTGCTCTAGACTAGAGAAAAATGCACAAGACGTTTAAATTGCAGACTGTTTGTTTTGTTTAAATGCAAAAACGTCTTATTTTTTCCCTGAATATTCATTAGCCTATATTACAGTATGGCTTCCAACTTGATTTCTGAATTGAAAATATTTCTGTATATAAAATAATGGAAACATTTAATGTTAATATTCTTTCGTATTTATATGCATGCACCGTTAAGGTTAGGGTTAGGCATTATTAAACAAGCAATGAATAAAAATACTCCTATGACATACTTTTCTAGGCCATGTGCTGCTGCAGCTCTGACTCTCTCACTCACTAAGCAAACAGACCACGTTGACATGACCTCGAATGGCTGACCGATAAATCTGTGAGTCAATTAGTTCCGTGCCATATTTCTAACATTTACATGCATATGGGACCTGTTGTAAACCTCAAGATGATTATGAACCAATTATGAAGCATTTTGTGGGCACAGTTTTTTTTTAACTCAAGGGTGAATAAACATTTGGAAATATTAGGGTATTTACATTGATTTGATTTTTAAGGATAATGTATTTATCTTAGATCATGTGTGATCTGTAATAAATGTTGGGGCAACAGTCTCAGAGGATTATGTAACTATAAAGAAGGGTACCAAGTCTGAATAAGGCAGTGCATATTTTTGTCCCTATTGAGAATATGCTTATATATAGAGAAAAAAAGACATTTGATCTATGAAATAATTAAATAAAAAGCATGTTAGAAATGACTTGAGAGGTGTTTTTCAGGATAGGCATAAAAAGGTTTGGACTTACATTCAGGTAAATCTGCTGTACTCTATGTTTTGTTCTTTCAACGCCCTGTTGTTCAATTGAAATGAATGTGGAATGTGCATCCACTCCTTAAAATTCAGTTCAGTGCATATGAATCTGTCCTCATATTTTTTCCTGCTGTGAATTGTACAGAATTTCTTAATTATAATTAAATAATGTCGTGCTTATAATATAAAATAATATGTACAATTTGAATGGTTTTAAAACAGTTCTACTAATATGCCACATTCTTGCAGATGGAAACCACACCCGTTGCTAAACAAATGAACGAGATACACACACAACCACACCAAAGACTAACCTTTCAAAAGTATATTAAGATTTTTTTCTCCGTTCAGTAAACAGCTCCATAACTGAGTGTCTTGGTACAAGCTTAAGGCAAAGATAAATAAAGACTGATCCTGTATTGATCTGTAAGGACATTCACTTTCAGCAATAAATAATTCACACCTTGCTTTAAACATTCATTTTACAACAGTCTTTCTATATCTTAGTAGCCTACAGCCTACCTTTAACTTTAGGTCTTTTGACTACCTTTCCTTTAGGTCTCATAATAATGTTAAAAATGGTAGTTCATGAGTCTAACCAGTCCCCATGAAGCTGGATTTTTAATATTATATAAATATTCAGCAATGTATTATTTTATGTTTACTTTCAATCCTTTAAATGTTATTTTCACGGGAGATACAAATGGGGAAAAACAAAACTGTATTTGAAGAAAATTGAATTAATTAATATTCTATCTGAAAATAATAAATTAATGTAGGCCTATGTTTCTGAATAGACCTATTTAAATAGGCTATCAATAAATAAATAAAAGGAATGATTAAAATGCATACAGGCAAGCAACCAGACTGGTAGCGTAAAAGGTTGTTAAAATGAATAGTTTGGTAGTCAAATGAAGTCTGTGACGTTAATTTTTGAAACCCTTGTTGAAAAACGAGTGACAAAAAACTACAACTCCCAGTCGAGTCAAAAAGACCAGCCTTCTTTTACGATAACAAAATTCGATTGGTTCGCAACGGTTTGACTGACTCTACTTTAGCCAATCAGCTGTCCCCTGGATGGACGGAATGTGGGCCACTGCCGGCGTAATGCCAGCGCGAGAAAGTGCCACGACTCCACACAGACATCGACTGACTCCTCAAGCTGGGAATAAGATTTTTTTTTGTTTTTTTGTTTTGTTTGTTTTTTGCTGGCGCGGTAAGGCACGAGATAATCATTTCTGTTTAAACTCTTCCTGAAGTTATTCATCCAACGGAAATCTGCCGCGAGAGGAGGTGAGATTTAAAGCTTTTGTCATGGCGTTATTCATTAAAAGCTTAAAAGGTTTTCAGTAGCAATTAGACGTAAACTTTGATCTCTCCCATTTATCTACTCTCCTCTTTAACTATCTCGTAACTCAGGTGGGTTAAAGACATCTTATAGTAGTCACGATTCCTCACGAAGCGAATGGCATGACTATAATAAGTGGTTTCACATTTTGATTTGGGGTGATGCTCCGTTGTAGGCAGACAGTTAATATCAGCTTTTCCTTTGTGACCTAGCAAATGAAAACTGTCTATTAAATACACATTTCAGCTCCTATAACTGCTTTAATGTCTGTAAGAATTATCCGAAAACTGTTTAAACATAATTCTGGTTGTTCATTCACGTTTCAGGGAGAAAAGTAGCTACAGCTGTTGAGTTGTCTCACTCTTCATTTCTTGTTGTATATTCATTCAACAGCTAACGTTACCTTTTGAATAAATGTCAAAAGCGAGCATGGAGTATAAACAAACACTTTTCCAACTAATTTATCATTTTATATTTTCCAGCTAATTTATCAGCCTTTTTATTCATTTTCGAAGCAAAACGTTGTGAGTCTCCCCCCTCAGTTTAATTCCTTATAACGGTTTTAAATATGTAAGGAACAACAGAAATCAACTTAAAGGTGGTCCTCATCTCCTATTGGCCCATTTTACTTTTAGTAATCAGGTTTATTATAAATGGATGTCATGGTATTAGCATAATACATGTTTGTTTGATCTAATATTGATTTGGCTTTTTCATAAATGTAAGTCTTCTGTGTTGTGTGTATAGTGTGTGTATATATATATATATATATATATATATATATATATATATATATATATATATATATATATATATATATATATATGAAGAGTTCAGATGCAAAAGCCTCTAAGTGCCATCTGAAATTTTCTTCTAGAATGATCATTTTTATCCAGCTTGTATATTTAAGTTCAGTAATTTCACTTAAATGACAATTAATAGGTAATTTTCATTGCCATTTAAGTGAAATTATTGAACTTAAATATACGAGCTTGATAAAAACGATCATTCTAGAAGACAATTTCAGATGGCACTTAGAGGCTTTTGCATCTGAGCTCTTCATATCATATATAACATAGTCAAGGGCTATGCGAAATGGAGCAGTCTAAGTGCATCTGTTTCCCCAGAAATGTAGCATTCCTACGTACAAGTTACAGATTGCCACTAAACCTCATTATTGTATGTATTGTGCGCTGAAGGCTGTCTAGATTGTTCTTGCTCCTAGAATATGAAGATTTTTTTTTTTTTTTTTTTTGCCACCATGCATTCATGCTTTGGTGCACATTTGAAGTGTGAGATTGGTATGGCAAAAATCCCATGGAAGCAGCACAAGAGGACTGAAATTTGCTTTGGCAGAAAGCAGTGCATGGTGGAATGGAAAACTCTGTTGCATAACTGTCTTCTACTAAGTAGTGTTTGCATACTGTATAGATGTAGCTTTTTCTTCAAAGTATATAGTAGAAGTTGAGGGTAGCATACTTGGGTGTCTTTTCCTACTCACAAGTTTCTGTAGAAAACTTTTTTTTGGTTGCATGATCCTCTTCTACTAAATGCATTATTTGCATATTGTATGGTGGAAGCTTTTGTTAAAATTTTGTAGGCTAATAGAAGTTGAGGGTAGCATGCTTGGGCATATTTTTTTCTACTTGCAAGTTTCTGTATATAAACTTGTTTTTTGGTTGAATGGACCTCCTTTCCAAATGAATAAACTAGATGCTTCTGGAACAGGGAAATTTGAGACACTTTCTTGCCTCCAGGCTGACATTCAAAAGCCAGCTTTTATGTCCTTAGAATAAATTGTTAAATAGTAAAGCAATAAATATGTATTTGATAAAGGAAATCTAGGAAATCCTATAAGGTAAGATGGCCTCACCTTACTGGGACATTGCTAACGCTTAAGGTGCCACTCTTGTGTTTAAAAAGCCTTTATGTGGAACATTAATTGAATATATAAAACATGATAATAATGACATAAAAATACCACCGACCTCACCCTTTTTTCCTTCTTCCAATTTTTTTTTTTTATTATTTTTAGAAAGGACACTAGCAGTCATGGACATCTATGATCCTCAGACCCTTGGAATAGTGGTGTTTGGTGGCTTCATGATGTTCTCAGCTATTGGGATTGCACTGGTCTCAACATTTTCCATGAAGGAGACCTCCTACGAAGAAGCTATAGCCAAGCAGCGGAAGGAGCAAGGGAAGACCCAATCCAATCAACGATCAGACAAAAAGAAAAAAGACAAGGTAGCAGAGAAGAAAATTCGTGGTAAGAAAAAGGATGATAAGCCCAACGGGAAGCTCCTGGTGTCAGAGGCCACCCCTGAGGTCATAGAAGTACCAGCCGAGCCCAGTCCTCTAATTCTTCCAGCCCCTGAACAAGTTGCTGCACCGGCACCTAAACAAGATGCCCCAGCACAGTCTCCCCAATCCAACTTTTCTCAAAAGCCCGCTCCACCAGCCCAGAAGTCAGCTCCACCTGCCCAAAAGTCTTCTCCACCTGCCCAAAAGTCTTCTCCAGTTCCTGCTGCTCAGAAGTCCTCTCCAGCTCCTGCTGCTCAGAAGTCCTCTCCAGTTCCTGCTGCTCAGAAGTCCTCTCCAGTTCCTGCTGCTCAGAAGTCCTCTCCAGTTCCTGCTGCTCAGAAGTCCTCTCCAGCTCCTGCTGCTCAGAAGTCCTCTCCAGCTCCTGCTGCTCAGAAATCCTCTCCAGCTCCTCCTGCTCAGAAACCCTCTCAAGCTCCTCCTGCCCAGAAGTCCTCTCCAGCTCCTCCTGCTCAGAAACCCTCTCAAGCTCCTCCTGCCCAGAAATCCTCACCAGCTCCTCCTGCTCAGAAACCCTCTCAAGCTCCTCCTCCTCAGAAACCCTCTCCAGCTCCTCCTGCCCAGAAATCCTCTCCAGCTCCTCCAGCCCAGAAATCCTCTCCAGCTCCTCCTCCTCCTCAGAAACCCTCTCCAGCTCCTCCTGCCCAGAAATCCGCTTCACCTGCCCCAGCCCAAAAATCCGTTCCAGCTGCCCCTTCACAGAAGTCTGCTTCAAATGCTCCAGCCCAGAAAGCTGCCCCACCTGTCCCCGCACAAAAATCTGCACAAGCCCAAAAGGCTGTTGCAAATGCTCCAGCTCAGAAATCCTCTCTACCTGCTCCATCCCAGAAGTCTGCTTCAAATTCCCCTGCCCTGAAATCTTCTCCACCGGCCCAGAATGCTGCTCCACCCACCCAAGCCCAGAAATCTACTCCACCTGAACAAAAACCCAGTACACCTGCCCTGGCCCCTTCCCAAAAGGCTGCTACAGGTGCTACTGCATCCCATCCTACTCCTGAAGATGCCCAACCTGCCCCATCTCCTAAGGAGAAGAGGAAAAGGAAAGTCAAAGCAGAGTCTGCTTCTACTGAGGTTCAGCCCAAATCAGTGGCTCCATTGGAGATGGTTACCAAAAAGGTTCCTGTTATGGCAGTGCCTCCAGTGGGCACTCCAAAAGCTGCCGCAGTGACTGCTTTGCCGGCCAAAGCAGAAGAGCCCAAACAGGATGCTCCACCCAAGAAGAAAGCAGGATCCAAGAAGAAGGCAGAGCCAGGTATGCTGTTATCTACACACAAAAAAAACATATTAAATGGTCAGATAATTACTAGGCAGAGATACACAGACCTGCTGATGTGAAGGAGGCTGCCCCCTCCTGGTTCTTGTTGAAACTCAAATTTGTTAACATAAGACATTACACTTAATTAGCATTAGGGATGCTAATGATTAATCGATGATCGATTTAGTTGGTAAAAACGTATTGATGGTCGATTACACAAGGTCATAATTTCAGTGCGTAGATTTGAGGTGCATGACGGCTCATAAGCAAAACAAGTGCATCAGACACACAAGGAAAAAGTAAGCGGCCGTGCTGTAGTTAATAAAGCTAAACAAGGCTATAGCATTATGGGATATCACTGGGACGGTTAAAGTCTGTGTTCATGAAGAATCCTATCTGTTTTGTCATTGAATGAAAATATTTATAGTGAAGAATTACTAAAATACCAATATATATTAAGAACTACCCAGGAAGATCATTTATAAATCAAGGAAAATATCTGAGTATTCTAAAGGCTCTGATATAATTCAAGCAAAACAAAACGTTATGGAGCTTGAATAAAAGTACTCTTTTTCGTATATAACTAAATAAATTCTGTAATATGCTCAATATCCTATGCACATTTGGGAAGAATATAACACTTATAATAGCAGAACAACCCATTTGCTCACATGTATCTCCCATACAAATGCACACACATACAGTACAGACATGCACATGGAAAAATACATGTGCACAAAGCTTGTACAACTAGCCTATTATTTAGAGTAAAAAATATATTGAATTCGTGAGGAAAATGCTGTTTTGAGTGGCATCTGCACACCCTGTCATGATGGCTTTATACCACTGCAGTAGATGCATTTTGCAGTATTAAGTTTAGGGATTTATCATTTAAATGGCGATCGATCAGAGGTGGACACTAATAAAGGTTTTTTTTTTTTTTTTTTTTTAAGTACATTTTTCAAGTGTCTGTACTTTTTATGTTAGTATTTTTATTTTGGAAACCTTATACATTCCAAAGCATAACATCCCACTGTATTTCATAATAACGTTGTTCCTCGTTATTTTGTACTGAAGAGACGCGATGGCAGTGTCCGATTCATAAAACAAGCTGATTATTTTCATATAACATGTTAAATCAGCTTGCAAATCGCACTGAACAATTCATTCATCAATTGGACCGGTCTGCATCACTTAACAATTCTCTGAATTCACAAGTCTGACTTGCCAGATGCACCAAATGAGCCAAGCATGAGAGATCCTTGGAGCTTAAGTTACTAATTACTAATGCAGAATTTTAGGATTATTGCTGTTAATGAAAATCCTATTTAGGTCACGACTGTGAACTAAATCTGCTGGAAAAGGGCAAGCTCTTTAAGTCCATTGAATGAAATACTTGAATGTGGACAATTAAAGACCTCATATTATGCATCTTCATGTGCAGCATCTCTTCAACACTTTAACCTAGGGAACATATTAGGTAAAAATGTATATATATAATTTGAATTGACTTAAATTCATTATCAGTATCATTATTGTCATCATCAGGTTGATGTAGTAGACACTAATATTAGACCTGGAAAATGAAAAAAGCCAGTCCAAATGTTTGTGTAGGACCCAGGTATGTCTTAAAGGAAGTTTGGCTTTAGTATGCAATAACAGGATACTTCTGATTGGTTTGCCAGACCCTTAAATACACAGAGATAAAACTGTTTTGGCTAGACCGCACAGATGACATTTACATGTAATAAACCTCCAAGCTGAGCCTGGAAAACCTGAATATATGGTGTATGTGAAGTGGCTGACTCAGGAGTTTATATGCGTGTTACTTCCTGATGTCATTCATCTAATTCAGAGTACCGTCTGGATTGTCTCTTCTGACAAATAGCGCTGAAGTGCTCTATTTCCTTTGTGGGCGGTGTGTTGGAATATCACTAGTCCTTATTTGCTGATGTTGGCTCTGATTGGTTGCAGAGAGCTCAGAGTGGGTTTATGTCTGAAGTGCTACTCACAGGGGAATTGAGGCAGTGAGCTGCATTCTTCTGCTCATGTGCTGGATTTCATGCACATGTGTGCTAGTACACAGGCTATTAGGCACATGAGATAGTTTGAGTTTCATGGTTTCCTAGTCATTCAACATGTCCTTGAAGTTTGGCTTTACTTTGTTTCTATTTTGCACAAATGTGCAAAACCACATATGGTTAAAGTTGGCACAAAGCAATACCACAAAAAAAAAATCTTGATAAATTACCCAACCTCACTCATTAGTTAATCTATTGTATGAAGAGTCAACCATCCAGTATATATATATATATATATATATATATATATATATATATATATATGTGTATATATATATATATATATATATATAATACCACTCACTTGTGATGAGGTATTGCACTGCTTTGACCATGGGAAAATGCAGAGAGTTTTGCGCCAGCGTGCAGGTGGGTTTCCAAATGCACTCAGAATTCCACTCCTCTCTACGAAGTTCAGCCCTCTTGGCCCTGTTCAAACAATACTTTTGCCTCAGCTGCTCCATTAGGGGAGCACACAAAGGCCTTTAGTGACTGGACAATAGGAGTTTATTGCCAGTCCTGGGTGCCATCTCACCCTGGTGCCTCACCCTGGTGCCATGCTGGCACTGTCTAAATAACAAAGTGAGTCAATAAAGGACATGATAGCAGCACATGCACACACCACTGTACGAGTCCAGTTAACTGTATCGTACACTTCATTCCCTTGAAGCGGCACTTCAACAGGGCTGTTTTGATTTTATTACTCTGCTGATCTGAATTGGATGCTGATTATGCTGTGGGTGTTTAGGAGTGTAATAAATGGGTTGGAAAATTCACTCTTAAACACGAAGAGTTTAGTAGACACTGTGCTGGGCCAGAGACTGATCTGCTGCAAAGCACTTCTTAGCTTTCTGATTCGGCATCAAAACAACACTGGCACTACAAAAGGGGGCAACTGTATCTTCTCTGTGGATGCCAGTTATCTCTGTGATTTTTGTGATTTGTGTCCCTTTTACTCGTGCATAACCTTAATAATTGATCTGTTTTGTGTCTCTTTCTCCCTCTCTAGCGGTGGCTGCAGACTCCGCAGACAGCCCACTGTACCTGCCCTATAAGGCTCTGCTTTCCACGGTGAGGAATATGGAGTTCACTGAAGTAGAGGCCCAGAAGCTCATTGAGATTCTGTCTGATAAGACTGGCATTATTCAAGACACATGGCACAAGGTATGGCCAACTCCCTAAAGTTATGTTTCTTGTTTTATATTTTAAGTGAGTATTATTATACCCATCATTACTTTATTAAAACTCATGTAAAAGTTTGTCTAAACAGTTTTTCGTGCATGTTTATAGGCCACACAGAAGGGTGATCCTGTGGTTGTGCTGAAGAAACAGCTGGAGGAACGAGACAAGCAGCTGGCAGCTGAGCAGGAGGACTCAGCAGCTGCTAAAAGCAGACTGAGGGATTTGACTAAAGTAAGGCCTGAAACACTCAAGCTAGTATAAAACATTAAGAAAAGTTTGATATGCATCATAAGTACTCTATCATTATGGACTTTATAAGGTGAAAATTTGACTTTTAATTAAATGTTCTGCTTTAGTCTGATATTGACAGTTGCCAGGTTTGAACCTATGATACCATTCAAAAGTTTGGGGTCGGTAAGATTTTGTAATGTTTTTGAAGGAAGTCTCTTATTCTGACTCATGTATGTAAATAAGTAAATAACAGTAATATTGTGAAATATTCACAGCTAATCCAGTGATGCTAATGCTGAATTTGAGCAGCTGTTACTGCAGGCTTTATTGTCACATGATCTTTCAGAAAACATTCTAATATGCTGATTTGGTGCTCAAGAAACGTTCTTATAAATAATGTTGAAAACAAATGTGCTATTTAATATCTTTATGGAAACCCTGATACATTTTTTTAGGAAATGTTTGTTACATTTATTTTGATAAATTTAAATATGTCCTAGCTGAAAAAAGTATTAATTTCTTATATATATATGTATCTCATAGTGACCCCATACTTTTGAACAGTAGTGTAAAAATGTTTGTTTTGCAGCTCAGATGTTTAAGCACCACGAAGCACTTGAACAAGAAGCCACAAGTATTGTGATGGCCCTGTTTTCATACCAGATCATGACCTGTGTTTGGTTTGTTTGTGTGTAGGAGCTGTCTGTGGAGAAATCAAAGGTGGCATCTGTAGAGACCAGGTTGAGCTCTCAGCTGAGCAAGCGAGAGCAGGACATTATCGCCCTGCAAGCACGCATGCAGGCCAGTTATCAAGACCACCTCGCTGAGTCTCAGCAGCTCAATGCCAAAGTGAGAATTCAGCATGGTAGCAAGACTATATGAAAAGTTATGAAATTGCAATGACATCAGGCAAAAAATGCTTTTATTAAGACAGTAAATTAAAATAATAATTGCATGGTAATTAATATGATTAACTTCAAATTATGAATTGGCTTAAGTATGACTCAGTAATTTTTTTAAATTATTTGTAGCAGATTGTACCAGCGATGGTTTTGTCATTAATATTAGTTGTAATGTCAAATTAAGTAAATTGTATTCAGTTTAACAGGATTAGATGCTTTTAATTAATCACATTAGTGAGCTTTGGCAGCCCTAATATTTACGTAACATGCCTAAGCCCTTTCTGTTCATTCTTAGATCTCGGCTCTCCAGGACCAGTTGGAGAAAGGCCCTAATGCTCAGCTGGCCCGTCTACAGCAAGAGAACTCCATCCTCAGAGATGCGCTTAACCAAGCCACCAGTCAGACGGAGAGCAAGTATGAACCTACAGCTTCTGCCAAACCCCAAAATGTCTTGCTTGCTTAATTTATCTTTTTCAGAGACCACACCTTGACGTTCAAAACCTCTGCCCAATGACATTGCAACAGACTTCCTAGCATGACATATCAAATATAGGAACCAAGCAGCTGTGGTTGCCTAATACAAAATTGAGTTCTTTTTATTTTAAACTTGCACATTCCTGATCTTTGTGTGCACGATTCTTCATTCATTTTTTTTTTTTTATTGTCTTCGTAATTTATCAAATATAATGACATTCTGCCTCCATTAAATGTTTTTATTTGTTTGTTTCTTTATTGGTCCAGACAAAACGCTGAATAGGCCAAACTGTTTTATTTATTTATTTATTTATTTATTTTTGCTTGTGTTCCAGATTTTTTTTTTAACAGAATGGGTTTTTTCTTTCTTTTCTCTCCATTTAATTTTTTTTTTTTTTTTTTTGGTGCATCAGACAAAATGCTGAATTGGCCAAACTGCATCAGGACTGCATTCGGCTGAATAAGGAACTGGTAGAGAAGAATGATGCCTTGCAGGCTGAAGAACAACTCAGGAAAAATCTGGAATCTAAAGCTGCCACAGCTGAGAAACAGCTGACCCAGCTGCAGGTCAGAAGCACATCCTTCTTAAACCATTCTGTGCACCACAGACACCAATCATTATTGTTTAGTTTGCTGAATTGTAGTTAGTTTTGTACCAAAGAGCTGAACAACAATAGCCCAAGCAGTGCCTCTTATGAAAGAGTTCAAAATGCCACTCTAATTCTTATAAAACCTCTCCCAGCATGAGCACCAGCCTCATTAGAGCATTCTGCTACCACTTGCTGGGCTGTTTAGCCTTACACATCGGCAGGTATGAAGCATAGTTTCTTGCAATCTGTGTGTGTATTAAAGAAGCTTGATTAGGCTTGCTGGTAAAGCTCAGCTCAGACTTTGACCCCCCAGTGCTGGTGCCTCTACTAATGGGATTTTTCACATGCTGGCAGAACATTTGATTGCCAGTTTGATCGCTCAGCAGTGCTCCGTGAGTTGGAACATGGCCAGAGCTACAAGAAAGTGCTTCTTCGAGCAATTTGGAATGTGAGCCTGCCTAAGTAGTACAGTTTCAGACAGAAGTATCTGATTATTCATACTGGAAGCACAGATAAAATGGGTTTACAAACTGCGTTTTTTCGCTGATCCACTGCTACAAATAAAAGGCCACTGGATAAAAAGCTGCCTTTTGTTGAAGTGTTTACTGAGCTCATTTTGAGCATCTAGATGGTGTACTGCATGGGAGAGACATGAGTAATGTCTGGAGAGTCAATGCTCCCATGTTACGTTTGCATAGTCCCTGTTTAGAATTTCGTCTAAATGAACATCAGGACCTAAAATGAATGAATTTAATGTACAGTGGCTCCAAAAAGTAATTGGATGCCTAAGCCACCCTTAACTATATGAATGCCTTTTTAATAATATATCAAAATATCAAATTGCGTTATATATATATTATATTACCAAATGACATTTTACATTTAAAAAGATGTATATAATCTTTTTTTTCTTATTTTATTAGAAGAAAAATGTTAGCATCATTTGTTTGCAGATGGGGGATCTCAATGGGGATCTCAGTGTGGCTCCATGAGTAAATTGGTAATTTGTACACATTTTCAGTGGTCAAACACCAAATGTGGGTCACTTTGCATACATCTGACACCCCCCCCCCCCCCCCCCCCCTTTCTTTTAAAGAGGAATATCTGAAGAACAAATCATTTTAAAACCAGAAATGTATCTCGCTTTTTTTTCTATCAACATAATTATAATTTTTACCCCCCTCTACAAATTAGTGGATTACTCAGTAAATATAAATCCATTACATTTAATATTTGGCTTTCTTTATGTATTTCTTTCACCAGAAATAAATAAATTTTTAGCCATGGACCTTTGGTTGAGTTGACAAGGAATGACCCAGATTTCACGTTTTGGTTTGATGTTTTGTTATAAAATGTAATGTAAATGTACTAACGTTTTTGTGGATCCTTCTTTGTTCATTAAGACTTTGAATTCAGCGGAGTTGCGCTATCAAACTTGACAGGTGTTTTCTGTGTTATGGTTTGTCCCCTGTAGGCGAACTGGATAAGCAGTGAACAGGCCCTGCAGAAGCATCTGGAGGAAGTGAGTGAGGAGCTCAGACAGACCCAGAGCAGCAGAAACAGCTTTCAGACACAACTTGAGCAGAAAGACACCACTGCTCATGCAGGTCAGCACTCACTTGGTTCACTTGTGCAAGGAAGCACATTGTTGAATCACAAGGTGGATCCAGATTGCTTCAAATCATTTCTGTATAATGGGAAAAGCAAGATAATGGTTATATGTGGGTTTTAAATCCTGCAAGAAAGTGCCCTTGAGCAAAACACTTAACCTCAGGTTGCTTGTGTTGCTTTGGACAAAAACATCAGTTATATGATGAATTAATAATAAGAAATAAGTGTTCTCTTCCTAACTGCACTGTTTCAGAGGCTCAAGCTCGTGTGGCCAGTGTGGAAGCGGAATTGAAAGAGCGGAGCGAACAGTTGGAGAGTCTGCAAAGCCAGCTGAAATATATACTGGCAGAGAGAGAGCAGCAACTGGAGGCGAGCCAGAACAAAGAACAAAACCACAATTCAGAGGTGAGACTCCACTTTCCATATCCCAATACATTGATCTGTGTCACATAATAATAGTCTTGAATTATATGTTATGTGTGTATCAACCATTCAATTTCACCTTATATAAAAGTCTCATAAAATAATTTGTAGATGTCAAATTGAATAAATGGGTTGAAGATTATTAAACATTTAGTTATTTGCATGTTAACTTTTTACATTCCTAATTAGGGGTGTAACAATACATCGATTTGGATCAATGCCACATAAAATATCGATATACGGTACCTTTATTTTGACACTCTCCACATCCTCACTTTTCTCATCTGAAATAGACACCTGACAAGATTGACTGAACCCAAACACGTTTTGTCACAAAGCCGGTATTGTCCACTGTCAAGGCATCACGAGTTCATATTTTACAGCAGAAACCGACAAGCACCCTTGTTGTTTGTGAACACAACCTGAAAAGTCAGTTTTAGCAAATCAGCGCGTAGTATTCAGGTCAGGTGACAAGGCTGTTAGTCATTTCGAAAAGACGCGCTAGCTAAGAGCAGTTTCATCAAAGCTGACAAAGTCAGTGACTAAAAGTGATGAATCTGTGATATCTAAAAGTTGAAACTTTTTCACGCAACCTTGCTAAAGTTAGTGGTGAGGGAAAAGCTCCCTGTATTGCGTGTAATCACAACAATAAAGTTTGTCAGGCGTCTATGTCAGCTGAGGAGATTAACGTTACAAAGATTAACCGAGTGTTTTATTATGTGTCATAGCAATAACTTGGTTTTGTTTAACTCTGAAACATGAAATGTGGAGTTATCAGCTTTTGGCAAAAAAAAAAAAAAGGAGTTAATCTGCTTTTGCTAAAAACACACAAAAAACTTTTAATATATAAAAAACATACTTTCAATGTACTTTCATTTTGTAAGTTACCTGTATTTTTGGAGTTATTACTTAATCAAAACAACCCAGCTGCATTTTGATTGATATTACTTGGAATGCACAAAAAAAAAACCCAAAAAACACGATTTATGAAAATGAACAAGAACGGACTAATCTGTTTTTGCAAATGAACTCTTGTGTTGTAAATGTCCCAATTGAAAGAGGGTGTGCAATTTTCAAAGAGTTTAATTAAACATTCATGTTATTTATTTTGGTTGCATTTGAGAGTTAATAAACGAAACTGGTTGTGTAAACTTGGCACATAATATCTAAATATCGATAAATCATCGATATGGCCCTGAATCGAATCGAACCGTAAATGTATCGCAGAATTTTTTGAGGTATCGGCAAATATCGTATCGCTGGCTGAGAGAGTCAATATTGTATCGTATCGTGATGAACTGTCCCCTATTCCTAAAAATAACTGTTCATCTGTATCAGTCTATACATTTTCATTTATATTTATTAATTTAGCAGAGGCTTTTATCTAAAGCTGGGGTGTCCCTGCCTCTGGAGGGCCTGCAAAGTTTATCTCCAACCCTAATTAAACACATCTAGCTAATCAAGGTATTACTAGGCATACTAGAAACCTTTAAGGCAAGTTGGAGCTAAACTCTGCAGGACAGTTGCCCCCCAGGACCAAGTTTGGACACCCCTGATCTAAAGCAACTTACAGATGGCGTATACAACAAGTGAGATACAAATGCATGAACATATGGTGGAGCAGTAATTTCATAAGCATTTGCATTTATCGTCATTACAGGCTTTCATGGCTGAACTGGAGCAAGCAAAAAACAGGTACCATTTACTGTTTGTGTATGCTGTGTTTAAAAAAAAAATGTTTTCCAATGAAAATATCTATATATCCTTAACATGACTTTAACTTGAAACAGGACATTTACTTGAGATGCAGTATTCTTGTATTTAGCATAAACTTCACAATATTTTTGTACATGAATACATTTGAAACAGCTTTGCGCTCTCAACGTTTGTTGACCATGAATTTGCATTAACTGTTTAATCTCTAGCCTGAAAGAGAAAGAAAGTAGAGTTTCAACTCTTGAAGAAGAACTGACCCAACTCAAAAACACCATCGCCAATCAGGTGCCAGTTTCATTAGTAAATTTAACTTGTAGTGTGTAACACGTTTTTTTGTTTTTTATTATTTATTGTACTACCTTATTTGAACCAATCACATGTCCTCTTCAGGTGGATAACACAACAGAGATGCAGCAACTGCAGCACAGGTACAATGAGGATGTTTTCTGCTGCTTTACTAGTATAGTTTAGTAGTGCTTAGATCATTTGAATGATTTTAATTTGTTTATTTTATCTCTTCATTTGAATTAAAGCATAAAAGAAAAGGATGAGCAAATTGCAACTCTTCAGGGAGAACTCCAACAGGTTAAAGAAAAAAGTTCAGACCTCAACACAGTAAGTTTATCATATGCAAACTTGCAAACCTCAAACAATTATTAAATTCATTCTTAACCATTTATGCCGTTTTTATTTATTTATTATTTATAGCTTGAAAACACAGAAATGCTGGAAAAGCTACAAAACAGGTATGCGTCATTTGTGATCCAAGTAACAGCTTCAAATTCATGTTTTTTTTTTTTTCACATTCTGTTATTTAATGCCATGTGTTCTCTCTTTCCTGTTCTTGTAGTTTGAAAGAAAAAGAGTCTCAGGTGGTTTCGTTTGAAGAAGAGATAAGGCAGTGTAAAGAACAGTACAACACTAAAGTGAGACTTTGCTGTTATTATTCAGTTTTTTTTAAAGCTAAAGTAATTAGTTTGTTTAAAGGGGGTCCTATTATGCTTTTTTATATTTTCAACTTTCTTTAGTGTGTAATGTTTCTGTTTGAACAAGAAAAATCTCTGCAAAGTTACAAAGCACAAAGTCCAATTCAAAGAGAGTTATCCTCTATATCAGTAAGCACTGTTTCTAAACTCCCTGAAACATTTCCGAAACGCACTCGAAGCGGTGGTCCAATCACAGCACACTGGTCCAACCGACCAATCAGAGCACATTTTGCTTTTGGAAGGATGGGCTTCATAGAGACTGGAACTAAGCAAGGGCTACATCCTAAATCACATACTTCCCTACTATAAAGAAGGCGAAAAACAATATGTGACGAAGGTAGTACGTACAAATTCACAGTACTCATAAAAGAGTAGTCAAAGTACCCAGATGACCTACTACTTGTGCATATGATGGACACTACTATCCCATGAGGCCACAGGAGAGGATTTGTGAATGGCAGTGAAGCAAAACGTAACTGACCCTGGTAGGTCACATTACATAGTCAACATGGCGAATGTAGTGCGTCCAGATTACATTCATAATACACGCATTCATACTATATATAACATACTTTTTTAAGAACTTGCTCAAGAGAATGTAATTTCAGATGCAGCCAGAGCATTACAGATAGACTGGGAAGCGAGGTGCTGTAACAATGACCTAAATTTATTTTTTGAACATTCAAGCATAAAAACCTATTCTAGTAGACCCCAAAAACTAAATCAAGACTTAAGGGCATAATGGGTCCCCTTTAAAAACAAGTGTTTTGGACCATTTCTATAAATGCACTCTTCATTTACAGCTGGAAGACAGCACAGCCAAACTGGAGTCACTACATAAAAGGTACTTATTCAGTACTACTGAAGGCCACTGCATCTTTATGTTCCTGTCAGCCACCCACATTAAGATCATTCTTTGTTGAGTGATTTTTCATGATGTTTTTCAGTGTATCTGAAAAAGAGAGCCATGTGACATCACTACAACAGGAAGTGCAGCAGCTCAAGGAACTAAATCAGTCACAAGGCAAGAATTACGTAAGTAGCCGAGACAATTGTGGACGTGTCATTATCTTGCATGTACACAGTGATTCATAAAAATATGCGTAGGCAGCACACATCATCATGTTAGCTGGGTAGATGGTGTTGCTGTAAAATGCAGATTTTGCAGAGCTCTTGCATTTCCATTTCAGGAGTGTTGATATAAAGAAACCATATAGGTCTTTCTGTGTGTGTAAAATGTGACCGGTACTACTGGTATTGAAAATGGTGACACCATATCAAGGATCAAGGATCAAGGAAGTGTTATTTTACTCTGCAGTTCTCAAATCTTACTCAAATCTTTTTTTCACATTGTTTCACTATTTGAAAGTCTCTTTTGGATTAGTCAGTGTTTAGTTGTGCTAAGAGTCTCAGCTATTACCTAAGACAGAAAATAGAATGTCAAGTTTAAGAGGTTTTGTGCTGTTAATGTAAATAGTGTGTTCAATTGTCTCTGAGCATATAATGTCATTACAGGAGAGTTTGGAGGGCATGCTGAAATCTTTCCAGGTCGAGACCAAAGAAGTTCTTCACTCTCTTTTTCCACACATCAACATAGAGACAGCACAGGTGTCTAGGATTTCAGTTGTCTTGTATTTTCATTTCTCAGTTTTGTTTTTGGAATGCAAATACATGTAACATCAGTCCCTCTATACGTACACTACAAAAAGTTTGGGGTCTGAAAGATTTTTTAAATGTTTTTGAAAGAAGTCTCTTATGCTCACCAAGGCTGCATTTATTTGATCAAAATACAGTAAAAACAGTCATATGTGAAATATTATTACAATTTAAAATAACGGTTTTCTATTTTAATATCTTTTAAAATGTAATCTATTCCTTTGACAAATGAATTTTAACCACAATTACTCCAGTCACATGATCTTTCAGAAATAATTCAAATATTCTGATTTGGTGCTCAAGAAGCATTTCTTATCAATGTTGAAAACAGTTGTGCTGGTTAATATATTTTGTGGAAATCATGATACATTTTTTGTTTCAGTATTTATTTACATTAGAAATATTTTGTAATGTCTTTACTGTCACTTTTGAGCAATTAAATGCATCATTGCTTAAAGTATTTCTTTCTAACAAAAAAATCTTAGTTACCCCAAATGGTAGTGTACTTGATATTGGCACAAATATTAAATGGAGTCACTTTATTAATAAATGGATGTACATATCTTCCATCACTTCCTCTATTCACATCCTTAAATGCTGTCTAATCTTTCGGAGTCTCTTTGTTTTCCTTCAGACCAAATGGCTTCAGGACTTTGCTGTGAATGCACAAGAGGTGCTAAATCAGAAGCAACAGAGCCAAGAATCCCAGCAAAGCACAGAGATGGATGTGAGCATGCTGCAGTTTCTGGCCTTGTGCTATTATTATCTTTGTGGCTCTTCATCGCTCCCTAGTGGGCATGGAAGGCATATTTGTAGTTATTACAATGTCGTTTTATCATATAGGAGATAATGGGGAAACTACAGGCAGCCCAGGAGAGTCAGTGCACACTACAGTCTGAGTGTGAACAGTACAGGAGCGTACTGGCTGAGACGGTGAGATTATACACTAATAATCTGTTACATTTGAATGGGAATGACATTGAGCCATATATGTTTAATCTTATTCTGTAGGAGGGGATGCTGAAAACACTTCAGAAGAGTGTAGAGGAGGAGGAGACGGTGTGGAGGACCCAGATAATAGAGTCAGAGGACAAACTGAAGATGGTGGGTCTATACACTGTTAACACACACACACACACACACACACATACATTCCTGCAGACACATAGAAAAAGTGTTTTCTTTGATTATAGAAAATATCTTTTAGATTTGGTTATGGTTTTGTTATTCAAGTTTTTTTGGACAAGCTGTGTTTATGGATAACTTTTTGGGGGAAATTTGGAAGATCACTACCACCAAGGAACAGTGAGTGTGAAAGTTTCAATCTGTCATGTTGTGTTTTCATAGGCACTCAAAAAGGTGCAGGAATTAGAAGAGACAACAGAGAGCTTGAGAACGGCAAACCAGAGCACCCAACAGGTATAGATTTCATCAGTGGAAATTAGTTTTTGTACTGTAGGACACTAAGAATACAAAAGATGAGTATCTTAATCATATTAAGAAATCCTGGCGCGATACAGCCTATTAAATGTAAAACGTGATTATTAATCTTCAGAATTTTATGATTTAATTAAATGTGAGCGCTGCACTTTACAAAATAACATTGCGTTTCTTTTGCACGTTCTACAGGCTTGCGGCTTCAGTGCAGTTCACAATCAGTGAATACCACACATTAATGCAAAGCGATTTCTTATGATCTACTGTTGATGACTTTTGACATTGTTTACATTATGGTGTTTGCATTGTAATATGTTGAAGATGGTTGTAAGAGTGCATATTTTATTTCCCTCATCTGTTTGAATGAGTAGTAAATGAGTAGTGAAGCTTAGACATTTAAAATAGCCTCAGTGAATTTCAGGCTTGTTTATAATTAAAAGTCCAGCATCATGCATAAAATCTTCTTTATCCTGGTTATTATTGGTATTTTGGTTACACACAAACTAAATCTGTTATTTAATTTAACAAACTCTTGTAGCTTCCAGGCCACCCTATTCGACATAGACTAAGAACTTTTTTAACAAATTTAATTAGCATATAGATTTAACTAGTATTAGCACAATAATGTTTGGTGTCTTTTAAAAAAATATATATTATTATTGTATCAGCAAAATCTAATTTCACTAATTTGTATGTATTGTTATATTGGTACATAAACCAATATCAATACAAAATTGATATTTAGTATTTTAAAACTGCAGTTACCCTTTTTTGATAAGCAGCATTACGTCCTTATAGGATTACATGATACTGAGATGCATGATTTATTTTGAAATGTATCGGTTTGTTCTGGATGGACAAATGGTATTTTATTTGTGCTGGTAAATTTGATTTGTAAAACACTTCAGATAACCTACATTTATACACAAAACAAGCTAATGTTTTGTTTTATGCTACTAAAGTAGTTTAAACCAAGTGTATGTAAAGAATAACATTTATGACTGCTCTCAATATTTCTCATTGAATCTGTTCCCTCATCTTCCCATGTTTTTTCCCTGAGTGCAGCTGGAGGAGAAAGTATTGCTACTTGAGGCCCAGGTGGAGAAACAGCTGCAGTCAGCTTCCACTGACAGTCAGAGCCAGTCTGAAGAGATGACGCATGTGAGCGCACACTCCTGCCTAAAGGCCTATTCACTAAAACACAATATGAGATACAAAAGCAAAACAAAGTCATCTTAGTCATTCATAATGGATTGAATGACTAAGATGACTTGTTTTGCTTTTGTATCTCATATTGTATCTCATCTGACGTTGTGAAATATGTCTTGAGCTTCTGATACGTAACACATGACTTACTTGTGGCTCGTTCTGCTCTGCCATTTAACAGTTGGTTTGTTTGTTTTCAGTTGAAGCAGGTTTTAGCAGAATCTGAAAGACAGCTGAGTGTGGCCATGATGGAGGCACAGAAACAGAGGGAGGAACTTTCACAGGTTGGTTTCCTTTGAAGTCCAAACATTTGCTAAGGGTTTACACCCATTATCCTTTGTTTACTCTCAATCCTGTGCCAGACATGAGGCTTTGCCAAAGAAAAAAGTTGTTGGTTTTGAGTGACAGCTTCCTTTTCCAGGTCAGGCAGCAACTGAGTGACGTGACAAAGCGAGCTCAGGGAGTGGCGGAGAATGGGCAGCCTGAAGCAGAGGAGTGTCAGGTTAGGGTGCGACGCAGAAAGGCACCCTGCATCTCACTTGGCAGCATTAGATAGATTATAGAGTCTCAAGAGATAGAGATAGAGTCTCAAAGCGAAGCAATGCATACAGAAAATGGTTGCTGACAAAAAATGATTTGCCGACTACGTTTTGAGACAGTCTGTATTAATTGCCATATATATATATATATATATATACATACACACATACATACATACAGACAGTACCGGTCAAATTTTGGAGAATTACTATTTTTAATGTTTTTGAAAGGAGTTGCTTATGCTCATCAAGCCTGCATTTATTAGAACAAAAATACAATGAAAACAGTAATATTGTGAAATATTTTTTACATTTGACTTTTAAAATATGATTTATTTTTGTGATGCAAAACTGATTTTTCATCAGCCATTACTCTAGTCTTCAGCATCACATGATCCTTCAGAAATCATTTTAATATGCTTATTTGATACTCCGTTATAATCAGTGTTGGAAACAGTTGTGCTGCTTAATATTTTTGGAACCTGTGGTACTTTTTTTAAGGATTTATTGATACAAAAGTTAAAAAGAACAGAATATTCAAAATAGAAATATTTTCTAACAATATAAATTATTTACTATAAATTTTGATCAATTGATCTCATCCTTGCTAAATAAAAGTATTAGTTTCTTTTAAAAAAAAAAGCTGACCCCAAGCTTTTGACCGGTAGTGTATATTGTTACAAAAGATTTCTATTTTAAATAAATGCTGCTCGTTTTCTTTTTACTTTTTATTCTTCAAAGAATCCTAAATAAAGTATTACAGGTTATAAATAAATATTAAGCAGCACAACTGTTTCGAACATTGATAATAAATCAGCATATAAGAATGATTTCTGAAGGATCATGTGACTGAAGACTGGAGTAATGATGCTGAAAATTCAGCTTTGCATCACAGAAATAAATTATATTTTAAAGTATATTAAAATAGAAAAACATTATTTTAAATTGTAATAATATTTCACAATAATACTGTTTTTACTGTATTTTTGATTAAATAAATGCAGGCTACATGAGCATGAGACTTCTTTAAAAAAAAAAAAAAAAATAGTAATGTTTCCAAACTTTTGACTGGATATACTATTGTTATTATGTACAAAAAAAGTCAGTGTTAAAATGTCTTAAATTTGGTCATATTTTGTTTAAATTACTTGACCATATATAAATTTTATTGTTTGAGGATAATTTCCCCCTATATTAGAGGCTATAATTATGTACCATACACATCTTTTTTTTCCCTATCCAGTGCTGCCAATGAGGAGACATTTTTTCTCATAATTCTAACCGTTCATATTTCAGCATTTTTGTTTCAGCGGCTTCTGTTAACCTAGGTGCCTGTTTTCACCTCTGAATATCTCATCCACTCTTGGATTTTCTCTCATACTCACCTTTTTAACCACTAACATGTGTATTTTGTTTTTGAAACTCGCACTTCTTTTTTATGCTTGTATTTTTAATGCAGTGTGTGCAATGCGGTTGAGTGCACTAATGCAGCTCTTGTGTTGGATGGGATGGAAAGGTTTTGCAGTAGCTCTCATAGTTGATGTGGTACTGTTTTGTTTGCTTGGTCAGGTCCAGGCTCAGCTGGAACAGACACTGGAAAAACTGCAGGGTGAACAGACTCTAAACCAGCAGCTCTCTGCAGAAGTGGAGCAGGTACAACAGTGTCCATGACCTTGTTTCTTCTTGATTTTTAAAAGCCCATTATTCATTAAACTCTTTAATTCCATCCTTTTTAGGCTCAGGAGGCCCTCAAAAGACAGCTTCAGAGCCATCTAGAACAGATGAAGGCAACTGAAGACACTGCAGCCATGGGTGATGTTGTTCAGCTGAAGGTACATTTTGACTAGATGATAAACAGTATGATCAGTTTTTGTACCTTTTTTATGTTCACAAGTTCTAGAATTTGATGTTGCATGTGAAATCACTCTCAAAGGGTGGAACAATTTAGTATTTTTTTTTTATTTTGAATGTAACCTTTAATGCTGACATGACAATAATGCTTGTGACTTTGTGTTTTAGGAGTGTCTAGAGAAGGAGCGAAAGATGACCAAAGATTTGGGCCAGGCAGCCACCAAACTCCAGCAGCTGCTGAGAAACAGTCAGGACCAACTTGCCAAAGAGAAAGAGAAAGTCAGAACCCTGCAGGATAAATTGCAAGACAAGGTAAAAACATTATACATAAGTTTATATAGTTGCAGGAATAGCTGCATGTCTATGTTAATGTTGTTTATGTGCTTCGATTTCCAGGAGGGTGATGGAGAGATGAAGCAAGGCACTTCTGTTTGAGATGGAAAACAAAACGTTTTGCCAAAAATTGCCTTAAGATGACCAAAATGAAGCATTCCTGATTTTTTTTTTTTCAGATTTTTTTTTTTTTTTTTTTTTTTTTGGTCTATAGTCTTGGTAGAAATTGTATGAAGACTTTCGAGAAATCTAACTAGTGCAAAAACTTTTATTTAGGAGGTGTGCTGGAACTATTTTCACTTTACATTCCAGCTTAAACCTTCTGACTATGTCAGAAATGATTCATCAACTGCCTTATATATTCTTAGTGTTCTCGCATCTCCTCCTGATGTCAGTGTTAAAAGGGAAACTGTATGTACGTTATTCGTACATCAACTAGTGCAATTAATTACTTGTAAGTGAATGAGTATGCATAATTGTATGGTACATGGGAACAGCATTTGGAATGCCCTCTCTGTAACTGGCTTCAACACCACTGTATAAGTTTGATAATTAATAAATAAACAGCAATATGGCTTTCAGTGTTTCAAAAAGGCTGTTCATTTCTGCAAAGATGCATCTGGATTTAGAATTCAGAAAATACTTTGGATAAATGTTTTATAATGTCCAACATGACAAACTGTAGTAAAGTTTTTGGTATCTTTTGTAAAAAATTACGAGTTGAGACACATTCAAAGTTTTTGAGAATCACATGATTTTAAGGACACACTGCTAGGGATGGGCGATATCTTATCGTTCCCTTTCGAGAGTGGTAACTCAACATGACACTGCAGGAACTCCTCCCAGGAATCTCCAGTCGGGCCGCTGCCAGGCTGCTTAAAAGGAGGAGGTCTCCGTTCTTCCACGACGTCCACGAGCACGTGGTGAAGTCGTGGTCTGCACACCAATCGCCGCGCGTCCATGCTTCCACCCAGGCCATCATCTTCCACATGGACAGGGTGGAAGCCCACGGCTATGTGCGCATGCCCTCCGCCGAGGAGACCGTCGCCGTGCACCTGTGCCCGTACTTTTCGTCTCTGGACGCGGATCTCAGCCTGCAGTCCAAGCCGTGCAAGTTCACAGCTCATCTGGCTGATGAGGCCTATGCTTCTGCAGGCGAAGCGGCATCCGCTCTGCATTCCATGGCAGTACCGAGGTGTTTTAGGCAAAGCTTCTGCGGTCCCTGGATGGCGGCGTCGTGGCTGTCCGCCGTAGGCAGTGGGCGGGACCGGAAAAGAAGTGTCACGGACTGAGGAGAAGTCCGCATCGCTATGGCGCGCCGTCCTCTGCTGCCAAGCCTTCGTCTTACGGACCATCCAAAAGGGGGTGGAGAGTTCGTTGAAGACCCTGCCCCCAAGCGCCTTGTTCTGCATCATGTCCCCTCTGTTTCTGCAGGCGACATTTCCAGTGTTTGGGTGAGTTCCACAATAAAAACACATATCCCTTCACACAAAGAGCCTTTTCCTCCTCATACACTCAACACTGTGTCACTCGCCCTGCCCCAGAGCAGTGCGGAGTCACAGTCCATGCCTATAGTGGCCTCCTGATGGAAAAACACAAGAGTCCCAATGTTCCCCCGCAGTGCACGACACTGCTCGTGCCTGTTTGGCAGCCAGCCTGCCCTTCACATGCCGTCCCTCCGCCAGTGCGTTTAGCCTCGCTGGGGCAAGGCTCCAGTCTACACACATCGCCACTGGCAACAGCGGCCATAGAACTAATACGGCTGCTGTGTCATTTTCTAGACACGTGGAGAGCTATTCCGGGCACTATTACCGTGGCTGCTGGAGATAATTCAACACGGGTATTCTCTTAAGATGTTCAGTTCAGATGCAGACCACCCCGCTTCAGGCATGGGTCCGTCACTTACTTTGCCTCAAAACGCCCTGTTCTGAGACAGGAAGTTCACAGCAGGAGAGTAGTTTTACAGCCGCTATCTCGTGGTGCCCAAGAGGGATGGAGGACTCAGTCCGATACTGGACCTAAGACCATCAACCGAGCACTTCACAAGCTCGGTTGATAGGTCTTCAGGAGGAAAGCGCATTGGGGACTTGTACGCGTTCTCGTGGACGGTGATTATCTTTTTCAGACCCGGCAACTGCAGTGTTACTCTCTGGCCGTGACGGGGCTACGTGCCTAAGTCTTTCTCTACACCCTTCAAAGCACATGTCGTTTCTCTGCTTGCTTTATCTGCTGAGCTGTCATCCTCGCGTAATGCTGACGGGGCTTTGGCTTTGCGAATGTATGTGAATCGCTGCCTCTTTCCTTCAGTCGGTCCAGCTTTTCGTGTGCTTTGGTGGCTGTACTAAGGGAAAAAGACGTGAACTGTCTCAAAACAGAGACTTTCTCACTGGATTGTGTGCCAGGGGAAGGATTGTCCCCTTAACAAATGAGCTCATTCAACGAGAGCTGTTGCCTCTTCGTGGGCCTGGTCTAGAGGTATGTCTATTCAGGATACATGCTTTGCTGCAGGTTGGTCTTTGAACACCTTTGTCAGATTTTACATGCTGAATGTACTGTCTGTGGTGTGTCACGTGCTTTGGTGAGTTAATTTCCTCACTCATATATTGAGAACTGTTCTAGTGTTTGACAGTTGTTACCGCTTTGCTGTTGGCTCTGTGTATACTTTGTTCCTCACTTACGTTGGGACCTGCTGCTAGTGTTAACACAGTTGTTACCGCTACCGCTGTTGACACTGTGTTTTACTTTCATGCATTGAGTGCTTATTGTGTTGTCTGCTCTGGTTTCAGAGCAGCCTTCACTTTCATTGTGTTGAATATGCAAAGTTTGATGGGGTCGGAGCTGATGTTTCACTGGTCTAGCTTCGCCTCTCAGATGCGAACACTCCTAGCGGTGTAGCTATTGGCGACTTGTTTTCTTCCGTGGCTGGTGTAGCTTGGCCCCATTTTCTTCGTGCTTATCTTCACTACTCTCACGGCGGGATTTAATATAGTTCCCAATGTATATTAGTGCAATGTTGAGTTACCGCTCTCAAAAGGGAACGTCACCGGTTACTATCGTAACCTTGGTTCCCTGAGAGGCGGGAACGAGACATTGCATTAGCCGCCTTGTTCGCTGTTCGATAAGCTGTGCAAGCGCTCAGTCGTGATTCTGACGAAATTGACCTGTCGGTAAGCCCCTCCCCTTGAACACAGATGAGCCAATGGCAGTTAAGTAACAGTTGCAAGGGGACCGGAACTCGGACAACTTTAGGTTCTAGAGACGTTTGCGATTTTTATACCGGTAAAAATTCTCCTCACGATAAGAATTAGTCTTCCCGCGATAACAATGGTAAAGCCGCACTGATGACATATTTCTGTTTGGGACCCATTCACAGCTCATGTGCAAAGTGAAAACAACTTATAGCGGAAGGCGGATGTGAAGCTGAGGCGGAGTTTATCGCTAAATGAGGAATATCTCTACAATCTGGACCTGGTACAGACATATATTTTCACTAGCGCTTGAGAGTTTCGCTCTGTCAAACAGTCCGTAAAGCGCACTGTTTTAGTTCATCCCAATGAATCTTTGACGCACAGTAAACACTAGTGTGAGGCAAACGACTCGCCGTCACTTTGTTGAGAGCGCTCCGTGTTTACGGATCCACTTGTCTGTGCGACACTTCTGTCGCGCCGCACTCCACTTTATTCCTATGGGTGACGTCAAGCGAACGTGCCCGCAAAGCATCCCGGGCAGGCAGCACTGCGCTTCAAAAAGCTGGCCGATTCCCATCTTTATGCAAATTAATCCATTGAATGTGACTATCCAATAGAAGAAGAGCAGATGGAGACAGGGGGAAGTCTCTCACCGGGCAACTTCACTCCGGATAGGGTGAACCCAGTGGTGAAACGACGTAGAGCAGAGCAGCTACAATGATCCTTCTCTGTTTTCGATTCATTACTGCTCAACGAAAATCCATATTTATACACATCACTTCTCCCTCCAAATTTCACAATTCGAGAGAGAAGTTAGGTTGGTTTCGAGCAAATGTTTTAAAAACACAACATTTCGTTACGGTACGGATCCACTTTTGACTGAAGCGTGGTGTCGTGACACCTCCCCACATTTATTGAGAGTGAGGAGTCACGTGCAGATTTGGGCGGGGTCTGAGCGGGTCGGCCATGACGGTAGGAGACGCTATCGGTTGCCAGGGGCAACGCCTTCAGAACTTCACAGAGGCGCGACTAAACATTCCAGAGCTCTTTAATTTTTGCGCATTTATTATTTCGGCGGGACAGAGACGGATCACGAATACGAGAAAGAAAATGAAGAAAGTAAAGCAATGCAAGCAAGTAAAGAAGCTCACAGGCATCCAAAATATCGACCTATACGAGCTCCCTGCAGCGGAATGGCACAGAGACCTGGACCATTTACCTCCATGCACATATATGGACATCGTGAATTATCTTGTTTTTGGTGTAAGTTACTACACAATGCAGGAGTTTAAAAGCCACAAGTCTTTGTAAAGTTACAAGGCTTTCTGCTGTGGCTGTGTGAATGCAAGGTGTATGAGATTCAGACGAGGCTGCAGACAGATGGTAATCTAAAGTGTAGACTGTAACTTTAAATAAAAATGGACACTTTCTGTCTTAAATGCTTTTTACTGTTTCCCTAATTTATTTACCTTTATTTATTCTAAAAAACTGTTTTCCATTGTGTGAGGTACCGGAGCAGTTTTTAATGCAGCAGTGACTTCCAGGCATGGTAAAACAGTGCGGAATTGTGAGAACCTCCTCTACTACCGAGTTAACAACACACGTAAACAATCATGTTTTGATTGGAATCCTGCCAACATGGCGGAGAGGGTGAGGATCCCACGAGATACCGTGATATTGAGGGGAGGGGCTCTGTACCATGACGACAACTCCTCACTCTCAATAGGTTGATGGGCATTCCTCAAGTTTACCGCTATGTGTCTGGTTTTGAACCAGATGACGATTTGGGGATTTTGTAATAAAAATAATGTCTTTAAGGATAAAACTGTGGGTTAAACTTAAAATCAACCCATAATTTATTGGTTATACTACAATCACAAAATAAATGGGCAGCTGTTTCTTCAACAAGACCACAATGAGCAAGTTTCATCAATAGATATTACAGATAGAGGAGTTAAACCTGTCGCTCATATCTTTGAAGTTGTTGCGCTTGTGATAACGTCGTAGGTCACATCATAACGACAACATGGCGGATGATGTAGGCTGCTACGGTTTGCATTCATACTTAACAAGATCATGCTATATAGTCTAACTCTTTTTACTGAAATTAAGTACCTACTCAGTGAGGATTGGAGTGACGTAAACTCCCCTCTTTGATTGATTGGCTAGAGTAGGAGCTGTCAATCTAGAACTAGTGGACCAATGGTGACGCTTAAGCCCGCCCTAATTTACATGAAACTTGAACTGCAACATTTGGAAAAGCAAGCCCAGAACGTGGAAAGAAGACCGAAGAGAAAAACAGCACAACTGTACAGAAGAGTAAAATATGAGCAGAAAATGTAAGAGAACACATAGTACAGAGTAATAAAACCAAGGAAACCATATTTAAGAAAACATGAACATAAGTTTGTTTTGTGCAAAATAATTTTTAATGTGTTTAAAGTTTTTATTCATGCTTGTTATTTTTTTCAATTGTGTCTTCCTCAAAGTCATATGGAAGGAAATGCCATCTTACTTAACAGTCCAATTTCCACTTCTGCATGTTTTATCATTATTCTTTCCTTTATTTCACAGAGGCCATCAATGATGAGGTGATAGACCTCTTAAATTTTTTGACGATTTTTTTGAATTTCTGGTATTTATTGCAATAATGATATGAACCTCATACAATTATCTATAGATTAGGCAGACACAGGACTACAACTAAACTATTTTTATTATTTTTAATCTACATTCCATTACCCATATTTATATATGCTTCAGTTTGAGGTATGAGATGGACATCTGAACCAGTTTGCGGCCTTCACAGTCCATTCCTTTACAAACAAGTTCCGAGTTCTTGTTAACTCAAGACGCTGTGGGTTAAGTAAACTCAGGAATGTATCTGATACAAAATAATAACACACTGAGTAGGTCTTACAAGTAGTTCATAAGCATTACTCAGACCTTCAAAACTTTGATGTAAGGTGTTGCCCAATAATTTCTGTCCTCTCCAAATAATTCTCTAAATCATTACAATCAATAAATAAATATAGGAAAATCAGCCTATAGAAATGACTTTTCCACCCAGTTTCACCAACATGCCAATAAGTTATTATTGTTATTAACTATAAAAAATAAATGTATACACCAGTTCATTCAGATTAGGTTTTTCAGTAAATAAATAAATATTCCATGTAGTTCGTTAATCAATGAGAGACCATGAAAATCACAAGCAGGAATTAGCAGAATGCAGTTTCAAATAGTTATAGATTGAGTTTAGCAGGCTATCACACTGTAGCACAGGTAGCCTATGGTTTTGAACAGTTGTAATTCAAATAATTGCATTGCATTAACGAGAGCCAGTTTTTAGCAAATGGTTTAACAGCATGCAAAACACACACTGAAGAAAACTGTCCTGGTGTGAAGACTTACCATTCCTGCCGCTTGTTCTGAGGGGGAAGAGAGAAGCGTTTAGTTGCCCTTAAAAGGAAGTGACTCAGGAGCACACGGATATTGATTGATTGATTGATTGAAGTTTATTTTGAGCAACAAAAAGTATACATATGCATTTAATGTACACATTTAATTACAAAATGGTTGTGTTGGGATATATATGATTTATATATTTATATATATATATATATATATATATATATATGATTATGATTTATATATGATTTATTTTGAAATGTATCGGTTTGTTCTGGATGGACATACGGTATTATTTTATTTGTGCTGGTAAATTTGATTTGAAAAACACTGCAGATAACCTGCATTTATACACAAAACAAGCTAATGTTTTGTTTTATGCTACTTTGAACTAAGTGTAAATAAAGAATTACATTTATGACTGCTCTCAATATTTCTCAGTGAATCTGTTCCCTTATCTTTCCATGTTTTTTCCCTGAGTGCAGCTGGAGGAGCCAATCTGAAGAGATGATGCACGTGAGCGCACACTCCTGCCTAAAGGCCTATTCACTAAAACACAATATGAGATACAAAAGCAAAACAAAGTCATCTTAGTCATTCAATCCATTATTAAATGTCTTATAAATAAGAGTTTGATGGGTTGATATACATGCAGTTTAATTTCATCTGACGTTGTGAATAGGTCTTGAGCTTCTGATACGTAACACATGACTTACTTGTGGCTCGTTCTGCTCTGCCATTTAACAGTTGGTTTGTTTGTTTTCAGTTGAAGCAGGTTTTAGCAGAATCTGAAAGACAGCTGAGTGTGGCCATGATGGAGGCACAGAAACAGAGGGAGGAACTTTCACAGGTTGGTTTCCTTTGAAATCCAAAAATTTGCTAAGGGTTTACACCCATTATCCTTTGTCAAGTCAAGTCACCATCATTTATAGCACTTTTAACAATATAGATTGTTTCAAAGCAGCTTTACAGTGATAGTAGGAAATTAAAGTAACAGAGATTGTTTTGGCTTTATAGCAGCAATAGAATAAAGTTATTGTCCATCTTAAGGTAGTTTTGATTGATTCACTTCCATCGCAACGATCATTAGTTATTAACTTTGGGGCCGCTAACACGACACCGTTCTAACAGAAAACCCTTAATGCGATCCGGACACTCATTTGCACAAAACAGTGCCTGATGGCTCGAGAACGCAAATCATGAAATAGGATCCAAGGTACAAGTCTTGAAAAATGTATAATACAGAATTTTTTTATCACTTCCGCTTAGCCACGTGAACCGGAAATATTCCGACAAACCTTTTATCTGTACAGAGGTAAAGGGAGAGACTAGTTGACACTTCAGGACTGCATTGTCGTCGTGTCCAGGCGCAGGTCCTTCATCAGATCGGATACGGCCTGGATCTGACGGACTGCGGTAAACCTCGGGATAAACAGAGAGACTAATATTAGCGTAGACGCCATCCTTCTTATGATGTAACAAGTACATCAGGATTTATGGGAAGTGTTCCCGGTTCCGGCTGAGCTAATCTATGCAGCCTAACTTTGAATTATAGAAGTCTATAATGTGTTATGTGTATGCTAGGTCAAAGAGATATGTTTTTAGTTTAGATTTGAACTGACAGAGTGTGTCTGCTTCCTGGACAATGTAAGGAAGACTGTTCCAAAGTTTTGGTGCTAAATAGGAAAAGGATCTACCGCCAGCAGTCGATTTTGATATTCTAGGCATTATCAACTGGCCAGAATTTTGAGATCGCAATAGACGTGACGGACTATAATGTGTTAAGAACTTGCTCAAGTACTGGGGAGCTAAACCATTTAGTGCTTTGTACGTAATCAGCAATATTTTAAAATTTATACGATGTTTAATAGGGAGCCAATGCAGTGTTGACAGAACCAGACTAATATGGTCATACTTCCTGGTTCTGGTAAGAACTCTAGATTCTGCGTTTTGGACCAGCTGTAGTTTGTTTATTAAGCGTACAGGGCAACTACCCATAATAGCATTACAATAATCTAGCCTTGATGTCATGAACACATGAACTAACTGTTCCGCATTTGTCATTCATATGATGTCATTTAGATATATTTTTAAGATGGAAAAATGCGGTTTTACAGATACTAGACACGTGACTTTCAAATGAAAGATTGGTATCAAAGAGCACACCCAGGTTCCTAAACGATGACGAAGACTTGACAGAGCAGCCATCAATTGTTAGACAGTATTCTAGGTTAGTACGTGAGGACGTTTTTTGTCCAATAATTAGAATCTCTGTTTTTTCAGAATTAAATAGTAGGAAATTACTAGTCATCCAGTTTTTCATATCAGCTATGCATTCCGTTCATTTTGTGAATTGGTAAGTTTCGTCAGGGCGTGAAGAAATATAGAGCTGAGTATCATCAGCATCATTGAAAACTAATGCCATACTTCCTAATGATATCTCCTAAAGATAGCATGTACAGAGTGAACAGCAACGGTCCTAGTACTGAGCCTTGTGGTACGCCATACTGAACTTTTGATAAGAAATCTCTTCATTTACTGCTACAAACTGATAATGGTCAGATAAGTATGATTTAAACCATGCTAATGCAATTCCACTAATGCCAACATCATTTTAGAGTCTATTTAAAAGAATGTTCTGGTTAATGGTATCAAATGCAGCACTAAGATCAAGTAACACTAATAGAGAGATACAACCACAATCGGATGATAAGAGCAAGTCATTTGTGACTCTAATGAGAGCTGTCTCAGTACTATGGTACGGTCTAAATCCTGACTGAAAATCCTTGCAGATACCTAAATGTAATTCTAAAAAGGAACATAGTTGTGAGGATACTGCCTTTTCTAGTATCTTTGACAGAAAAGGTAGATTCGAGATCTGCCTGTAATTGACTAATTCTGCAGGATCAAGTTGTGTTTTTTTAACAAGCTGTTTAATCATAGCATAGCCAGCTTAAAAGTTTTTGGTACGGATCCTAATGGCAAAGATGAATTAATGATATTAAGAAGAGGATCTATGACCTCTGGAAGCATCTCTTTCTATAGCTTAGTCGGTATAGGGTCTAACATACATGTTGTTGATTTAGATGATTTAGAAGTTTAGAAAATTTTAGAAAATTAGAAAATTCTTCCTCTTCTATAGCAATGAATGAATAAATTTTTTCCTCAGGGAGACTACAATTCACTGCCTGATGCGATACTGTAGTAGACGGTTTCATAGTTACAATTTTCTCCCTGATATTATCAATCTTGTAAGTAAAGAAGTTCATAAAGTCATTACTGCTGTGCTGCTTGGAAACGTCTGGGGTTGAAGTTTTATTTTTTGTTAATTTAGCCACGGTTTCAAATCAAAACCTAGGGTTTTGTTCATTTTCTTCTAATAGGGTTGAAAAATAAACAGATCTAGCAGCTTTTAAGGCCTCTGTACACAATCGTGCTCTCTTTCCATGAAATGTGAAATTGTTTATCCATATTATATCTGCTTTTTATTTGTTGAAAATCAATTAAATGTTTACCCTTAAATGGGTTTAGGAGTTTTTTGTATGTCCTAATTCGGCGAACAGACACAGTCTCTATATGATGACATCTAGGAGAAAGAGTCTTTATGTGATGAGATTTATCTGACCTCAGTGATGTGAGACAGCTAGCAGATGGTCGGTTTAGCCAGTCTGTCTGCTTCCTGACCTGAGCCCCAGTTCATGTTTGAGCTCTAAGACTATGAGCCATATTACTAAAGGGAAGAGCAGCACCATCCTGGGAGGTCAGACCAACAGGTCTGGTCTGCCCCAAAAACTTTTTCAATTGACTATGAATTCTATATTATTTTGCAGACACCATTTAGACAGCCAGCCATTGAGTGAGCACAGTCTACTAAGTATCTCATCACTCCTGCGAACAGGAAGGGGTTTTACTTTGTTTACTCACAATCCTGTGCCAGACATGAGGCTTTGCCAAAGATAAAAGTTGTTGGTTTTGTTGAGTGACAGCTTCCTTTTCCAGGTCAGGCAGCAACTGAGTGACGTGACAAAGTGAGCTCAGGGAGTGGCGGAGAATGGGCAGCCTGAAGCAGAGGAGTATCAGTTTATTTGATCAAAAATACATGGAAACAGTAATATTGTGAAATATTATTACAATTTAAAATAATGTTTTTCTATTTAATATACTTTAAAATATTATTTATTTCTGTGATGCAAAGCTGAATTTTCATCAGCCATTCATCAGAAATCATTTTAAAAAGCCCATTATTTATTCAACTCTATTAATTCCATCCTTTTTAGGCTCAGGAGGCTATCAGATGAAGGCAGCTGAAGACACTTCATGGGTGATGTTGTTCAGCTGAAGGTACATTTTGACTAGATGATAAACAGTATGATCAGTTTTTGTGCCTTTTTTATGTTCACAAGTTCTAGAATTTGATGTTGCATGTGAAATCACTCTCAAAGGATGGAACGATTTAATTTTGAATATAACCTTTAATGCTGACATGACAATAATGCTTGTGACTTTGTGTTTTAGGAGTGTCTAGAGAAGGAGCGAAAGATGACCAAAGATTTGGGCCAGGCAGCCACCAAACTCCAGCAGCTGCTGAGAAACAGTCAGGACCAACTTGCCAAAGATAAAGAGAAAGTCAGAACCCTGCAGGATAAATTGCAAGACAAGGTAAAAGCATTATACATAAAAAGTTTATACAGTAGCATGAATAGCTGCATGTCTATGTTAATGTTGTTTATATGCTTCGATTTCCAGGAGGGTGATGGAGAGATGAAGCAAGGCACTTCTGTTTGAGATGGAAAACAAAACGTTTTGCCAAAAATTGCCTTAAGATGACCAAAATGAAGCATTCCTGAATTTGTTTTTTTGCCTTGGTAGAAATTGTATGAAGACTTTCGAGAAATCTAACTAGGGCAAAAACTTTTATTTAGGAGGTGTGCTGGAACTATTTTCACTTTACATTCCAGCTTAAACCTTCTGACTATGTCAGAAATGATTCATCAACTGCCTGATATATTTTTAATGTTCTCGCATCTCCTCCTGATGTCAGCGTTAGAGGGGAAACTGTATGTACGTTATATGTACATCAACTAGTGCAATTAATTACTTGTAAGTGAATGAGTATGCATAATTGTATGGTACATGGGAACAGCATTTGGAATGCCCTCTCTGTAACTGGCTTCAACACCACTGTATAAGTTTGATAATTAATAAATAAACTGCAATATGGCTTTCAATGTTTCAAAAAGGCTGTTCATTTCTGCAAAGATGCATCTGGATTTAGAATTCAGAAAATACTTTGGATAAACATTTTATAATGCCCAACATGACACAAACTGTGTTAAAGTTTTTGGTATCTTTTGTAAAACATTGAGTTGAGACACATTCAAAGTTTTTGAAAATCACTTGATTTTATTTTTCAAGTACAGATTGCTGCTTTAGTTAACAGTCCTATTGTAATTTCCGGCATGGGATTTTGGATGTCACTATACTATATTTGATGGTTTGTTATTGTAAACAGTGTTATTTTTTTAATAATGATCATAAATGTAAATGGATAAATATGGGTTTTTCTCACTTGATCAAATGACATACAAATACTGGTTCCAATGAAATACACAGTTTATTATTAATTATAACCCAAAAACACATTTCTTTCGTAAAAATCTTTCATGTTGACCAAAAGGCTGTTAGTGGGGTGTTGGGTCAGTGGTCTCATTGGTGTAATTTTACACACTTTTCCCCTCCAAAGACTTTACTACATCCTTCCCACCAAGTTTCTCCACAAGACTTGATGCTTCTTTGTCTGCGTGGTCATTAATTTGCCACTCAAATTTCAAACCTGTGAAAAAAAAAAAAAAAAAAGCACCATATGTTATTTTAAACTTTTTAGTTTTCCTTTTTCTGTAAAACTGCTTTGGAACCATGTGTACGGTAAGAAACGCTTTAAAAAATAAATTGAAATATTCATTATAACATTAAAAGGACAATAACCAACCTGGCATTTTGGCCTTGACAGCAGACTTTGAACTTGCATAGACCATTTTATTCCTCATGGGGGCGTCCTCAGGGGCACTGTACAATAAAGAGACACAAAAGCAAGATGGTGAAAATTTGTAAAAAGTTAGGAAAATGTGCTTCACACCAAATGCATGGTGTTCCACTGTGTTGCTTTTTTATTGTTTTTATATAAAAACGTGTGCTAAATGGACGTCTTTGACAGCTGCACCATGTCCCGCACCAGCCCTACATTTGATATATTTAAATATATTTAAAAACTCAGCCTTATTTTCATATAATTAGCAGTTTCATACAAATGAGCAGGGGCTAATCTTTTTAAAAGCAAAAAACACATTCTGCCATTCTGTGTAAAAGGCCCCTATAAGCTGATGTTATATTTCTGTGTTTTTCTGCTGGGTGCTCAAGTTCCCACCAAAACTCAACTTTCAAATGTAAGAGACATTCTTGACGACTGACACAGTTACAGCCAAAATATGTGCACTTATTGTAAGAGTAGCTTATCGAATTGGCATGATTCACTATTCTTACTAATATCACTAATATTAATATCGCAAGCAAACAGCCACACAGAACACAAGCCTGCAAAAGTAGATTAATCAGAGTTACAAGTGCCTCTTACGAAAAGATGAAGACCAGGTCCTCCTTCACACTCTCCTTGTTCATATAGGTGCAGTCGTACAGGGCGTAGCGGCATTCTTTGGAAGGAAGCTTACTGATGACTGTCTTAAAGACGTCCCCTGTGTTCTCCACATCTTTGACTCTCAGGCAGTTTTCGTGGTCCACTATGATGCTCTTTTGGTCTTCACTCAAACGCATGATTACTAATTTAAACCTTTCTTTCTCGTTGGCACCTTGGAAGCGCACCTTGATTGCTTCATAGTGGGTTACCACCTCATCACTGATGGCTACACCTGAGGCCTGGGTGAAATAAGGGAAAGAATAATGATAAAACATGTAGAAATGATAACTATACAACTGAACTATTAAGTAAGATGGCATTTCCTTCCAGATGACTTTGAGGAAGACACAATTGAAACACATAGCAGATCATTGTATGTTCCTCATAAAATTATCTGTATTAGATTAGGCAGACACAGGACTACAACTAAACAATTTTTATTCTTTTTAATCTTCATTCCTTAGGCATTAGCTACCCATATTTATATATGCTTTAGTTTAAGGTATGAGATCTGAACCAGTTTGCGGCCTTCACATTCCATTCCTTTACAAACAAGTTGAAACAAGAAGCCGAGTTACACCTCAAGACGCTGTGGGTTAAGTAAACTCAGGAATGTATCTGAATAATATTTTGGTAACACTTTCCATTACAGTGTCCATGTCTATAATTTTATATACAACAATAGTACAAGTTTTCCACCTTGCTAGACCCAGTCGGACTTTGAGGTCACCTAGGAACCACTAGTATAAAAATAATCAACTTTCTTTAACTACCATTACGACATTATATAATGGTTAAAATGATTATTAGTTAGAAAGTCAGGATATAGTTCTAAATGTCATGAAATCTTAATCTCTGTATGCTATATATTCTCCACAGGCCCAGTGGAGTAACTTGGTGGACACCCAAGGGACCACACACCCCTTGTTGAAAACACTAGTAATAGCAATAATATGTAATTCTAATCTTCTCAATCACAAAATAACAACACATTAAGTAACGTTAGGTCTTACAAGTAATTCATAAGCATTACTCAGACCTTATGACATGGACACCTTGATGTTAGGTGTGGCCCAATAATTTCTGTCCTCTCCAAATAATTCTCTATAGAATCATTACAATCAACAAATAAATATAAGAAAATCAGCCTATAGAAATGACTTTTCCACCCAGTTTCACCAACATGCCAATAAGTTATTATTGTTATTAACTAAAAAATAAATTTATACACCATCACTTTTCATTCACTAGTTCATTCAGATTAGGTTTTTCAGTAAACAAATACATATTCGATGTAGTTCGTTAATCAATGAGAGACCATGAAAATCACAAGCAGGAATCAGAATGCAGTTTCAAATTGAGTTTAGCAGGCTATCACACTGTAGCACATGTAGCCTACGGTTTTGAACAGTTGCCATTCAAATAACTGCATTGCATTAACGAGAGACAGTTTTTACTAAATGGTTTAACGGCATGCAAAACGCATACTGAAAGAAAACTGTCCCGGTGTGAAGACTTACCATTCCTGCCGCTTGTTCTGAGACGGTAGAGAGAAGTGCGTAGTTGCCTAAACATCAAGGAAGCGACTCGGATATGAACACGCCCTCTTCAGAGCAGCAACAGATCAGTCCTGAATGACTGTCTTTCCACCTGTTGTCCGCAACTGCAAACACCTTTAATTACAAAATGATTGTGTTGTGTTGATATCCTGTTGTAGTCCTGTTATTTTTATGTTGTAGTTGTGATAAGAAAGTCAGATAAAAGTGATATGTTTATGACATGAAAGATTTCAGGTGAGTCAGAGAGCAGTTTGAAGGTGGAGACTGAACAAAACGCCCTTATAAGGAAGACAGAATCTTGACAGAAAGCCTGACAAAACCCCTTATTTGGCGAGAGGGGCACAAATATTACATTTGCATTGATGGGAGGATCCAGGTGTAAAAATGCACACTTGACGTAGGATAATCACGATGATTATTATAGACCAGCTAATTGTTTTTAATGTTTCATGTTAATGATTAAGTTTATTTCTGCTTAGTTACTGATGGCGTGATTCCTCAGGGGCAGTGATGTTTTTTTAACCATATATGGCCCATTCCAGAATTGCCAAGTTTTTATTCAACTATTTATACATCAAAACTCATAGAACACTTTACATTTACAATATTTGCTGATCTTAACCTGTAAGATATAAAAGATTTCTGGGAAAAAAGTCAACTTTGTTATAGACAAATTAGGTCAAATTTATAGTCAACAAATGTAATTTCCTCTGTATATAGCTTTAAAAATAAATGAAATGCTTTGAAATGTCATGTAGTAAGAATGTTAGTAATGACACAACTATGTCTATGACACAACTATGACACAAGAGTTGACATTGAGTTATGAATAACAGTGTAACACCCATAGTCAAAAGACCAAAAACAAAATTTTCTGCCTGACACTGAAAGTTTTGAAACCATTTTTGAATGTATAAAATTGGTTAGTTTTTCCTTTTTCAGCAAAATATTTCATGAGAGTCCTCATTTTATTTTTCTTCGCCCTGACCTCATTTTCTTAAACAATAAAAAAAAATATATATATATTTTTCACAAAGCCTTTTTGTTATTCTTGTTGAAATATCCTGATAGCAATCATTCACAGAAGTGGTCTATATATATATATATATATATATATATATATATATATATATATATATATATATATATATATATATATGTATGTATTGTATAAAATATATATATCATAAAAAAACATATATCATCTGTGAAAGTCTCAGGACAATTTTTTTTGATCCAATTATTGCATATCTATCTATCTATCTATCTATCTATCTATCTATCTATCTATCTATCTATCTATCTATCTATCTATCTATCTATCTATCTAAAAGGGTGGCACAGTTGCCTGACCGCAAGAAGGTCCTTGGTTTGATGAGTTTGAATGTTCTCTCTGTGTTGTTCTGGGTTTCCTTATCTGTTTTCCCCACAATCCAAAAGACATGCAAGATGGTGAATTGGAGACACTGAACACTAAACTGCATGTTGTTGTGAATGTGTGCGTCTTTGTACGAGCCCTGCAATGAACTGGCCATCTCTGCAGGGTGTTTATTGTGGAGAGACCCCCCCCCCATCCCATCTCTCCACCTGTATTTCATTAGTAGACACTTTTGCTCTGTAAGTTTGGAGTAACTTACGGCACACCTATTATTGTTTTAAAGTCGGAAGCTCCGTTGGTCCAGCTGAGCATGATGGGACAGGTTCTCTGCTCATGGAGGAATGTGTATGCATGTGCAGTCCTGATAAAGACATATCCTCTACACTCTTGCTGTAAAGGTGCACATTAACTAATATTACATTTATTATAACATGTTAGCTCTATTTATCTAATTTGATTGGAGAAACAGCATGGCTGATATAGAATTACTGCACTGAGACTTCTTGTATCGCTCCTCTCTGCAGCCTCTTGTTTACTGGTGATTCACATCCATGCTGCTTTTTATTAGGCCTATACAGCACTCTTGCTCTTGAGATGTAGTCTGATTAAATACACTCAGTAAGGTGTGATACTTAATGCTGTATGGAAATGCGGATGTCAGTAGCTGGTTGAAAATATCTATGTGACAATAGCTTTTTCTGATATTGTTAATACATGTTACTACTGAGATTTGATATCAACATTTTCTTTGGGAAACTTTTCAGGGGATACAGACAGTGATGACGTTAACCATATTTGGCAATAGGTAGCCTACATGGAAAGTCACTCAAATTAATAATAAAAATCAATAGTAACGTTTTATTCACTAGATGGCGCTATTACACCGCAATAAAAACAGCATTGAACTGGTTTCTCTTCAATTACCTATCTATCACACAGACAATCTACTGTGTCCAAGTCACCTATGCTGCATGTCTTTTGAATATGGGGGGAAATTGAAGGAAAATTATGACACATAGTTAGAATAGAACAGTGTAGCCTACCCAATAAGCCTTTAATTGCAGTGCATTAAAGTCCCCATGAAATAAAAATGGAAGTATTTGGCTGTTAGTTTGATTATGTTAGCCTTAATGTTATCTAGTGTATAATAGTGTGCTCCAAAACAATGACAAAATTCGCATTTGAAAGATATACGCATTTAAAATGAACAGTTTCTCTTTGCCACCAATACAGACAAACGATTTTGATTACATCATTCCACTTCCACACCTCAGCTTCTCATCAGATTTTCTGTCCAATCAAATACTCTATTGAATCTAAAGCATCCAACCCCCTACATTTTTTACTGTTTTCTATTTTGTGAATGGCAGTGCACTATATAGGCAACAGTGAATGACTGAAGCAGTGTAAATATGCTTTCAGTTTGGGTGAACAAAACCAGGTTTTGCTACCCTGGTAATCCAGAGTTCTCGTGAGAGCACAAGTTGAATTTGCTCATCGAGTTACTCTGGTGTCGAGTAATGATGCTCATTTAATATGCCCCTCGATCTGAGCTGCACCAATCACATCGGGTTATCTGATATAGGCGGGCCAGAGGCGAGCTAAACAGATGACGACAGCGCTGTGAAGTCGAAGTCATTAGTAAACATTGCAAGATGGCTATGGATGAATACCAGTTGTCTGAAACGGCTTATTTGGCCGCTTCAATGAACAAGTTAGACTTGGCTTTTTATCTAAAACAGGAACAGAAGACGCCACTCGAATCGTTCCTTTGCAAGAAGGACGTTTTTGCTGTTTTGCCGACCGGATACGGTAAGAGTATAATCTACCAGTTAGCTGCGCTGGTAGCTAGCGTATGGGGTTTATTGTTGTGATTGGTCGTAGTGTTATCCAATTGCGTGCAGTGAGATTTTCAAATGCATGCTTGGTGCCGCCCTCGAGCTGGGCTATTTTCATTAGTCGACACCAGATCATTAATCTTTTAGATTTAGGTCTAAAATAATCTTGTTTTATATATAACAGTTTCATATTAAATCTAAAGTTGAATGGTATCTATTAGACTGTATGTTTAATACAACTATGGCTTTCACAAACTGTTAAATGCAGCTTTGCCTGGCTGTGACCTGTACGAAACGCTGTGCTTTTCAAGGCACATCACTGGGAATTTAATTCAGAATTACTGACCTATAATACCAGATTGTACCAAGGGATTGTCACCACTGTGTTCATGGACTTTTCAGTTAGTTGTCATTTGTCACATGTTCCTTTGTTCAGTTTCCCGCCACTAGTCTGTCTCCCTGGTTACCATCATTAGTTCATCTGTATCACCTGTGTCCTATTAATTACCATCATCTGTGTTGCTATTTAGTTCCTCCTGTTCATTCTGTCTTTTGCCTGATCTCTGTTATTTGAAAGATTGTGTTGCTCAGCCTGTTTACCTGTCTTCTGGATCATTATTAAAACATTATATTGGAAATTATCTTCTTTGTCTGCCTTCCTGCAACCCACCGAGACAGAACATGCCCAATATGGACAATAGGGCAAGAATGATTATTAGTGATGGTGAAATGAAGCTTTGTGAAGCACTGGGCTTTCCCCCTCGACTGTATTGTAAAATGGTTCATTACTCGAAGCTTTTCAACACGTTGCACACTAACGACATCTTGTGGTCAAAAGGTGGAAAAGTCCCAGAAGACCTTTTTCTTTTTTTCTTTTTTAGTTTAATAAATAAAATTTCTGCTCTGTAAACCACAAAGCAATACAATTAATCCTCATAATTCAAGTGTTAGTGTTGATGTAGTTCTTATACAATGTATGAACAAACAACTGAATTAATTTATGAAAATAAAAATAATAATAAATGGGACTAATTCACTTGTACAGAAACAATTCTTATAAATCTGCTTTGATCTACAAATGCAGCCTTATTCACATAAACTTTAGCCTCAGTCCTAATCCTACGAGTTCATAGGCAAGGCTCATGTAGGCATATATTATCAAAATAAAATAAAAATCGTTGTGGAATGGTGAAGTGCTTGTGAGCTGGGTAGTGAAAGTGCTTGTGAACTGGAGAGCTGACATTTTATTTTATGGGTAATTTAATAAATTAATGTTTTTTATTAAGGAACAGGACTTGTTCAACAGTGTGAGGGCTAAGTCTATTTCTTTCTTTTTTTACTACTACCGAAGGGTATGACACTCGAAACCTGCTCAAGGGGTTCGCGCTATTTTTGAATCTGAATCCGAAGCAGTCACGTGACTGTGTGTTGAAACGAAGCTTCGGACGTCACCGATCACGTGATCATGGCAAAACGAATCAAGCTCTGATACACTGCTTCAATGTGTGATGTTTTGTTTTTTGATACAAGCTTCGAAGCCTCGGTGCCAAACGTCACATCACTAATGATCATCCTGGCTCAGGAGAGCCCTAACCTTTTTTCTTTTGTTTAGGACTTTATGTGTCTTGCCGCCACCAGCATCCCGGACAGCGAGAGCCTAAGGACCCTGTTCTGGATCGGGGCAACGTTCCACCACCATATCGACCTCCCAGACACCACAGGATTGGACTGGAAAGAGACCGTCATCAGGTGCCTGGAGAGCGTCGCGCCCCGATTCAGAACACAGCCAGACCCAGAGCCAATTTCACCCTCGACCGCGGAGTACTCGTGTGTGCCCCCTGCAGACGGAGAGCTACCACCCGCCGTGACACGTCAGCCAGAGCCTGAGGAGAAGAGGACAGAGCTGACCCTCGTCCCGGAAGTGGAGCCTCATGGCAAGTCGGACCAGGGGTGCCAACGACAACACCGGATGAGGGAGTCATGAATAAGGCGAATGAGGACTGGCTGATCAACTTCATTGAGGAGTTAACAACTCCCACCCTATCCCACCCGGTATCTTCATCATCACTGTTCCTGAACAGTAATAATGACTCTACAGACTGTGTATTACTCACCGTCATTCCGTCAAGATCCTTACCACCTCCATCACCCCAGAACTCAGTCACTCCTCCAGCCTAGCCGCTGCTGGATGTCAACAGCCCTGCATCTATGCCCAGCCCTGCTTCCAGCCCTGCTATGACGTTGAGCCGCAGGTCCTGTTACCACCAGCAGCATCAGTGCGAGAGGATCCTACGGCTCCGACTCCCGCCTTCGACCTCTTCGCTCCATCTCGGCCTGTCGGCTCCATCTTGGCTCCTCCCACCTTCAGCTCCACCGGAGACCCTCGGACTTGCGGTTCCACCGTGCTTCCTCGTCCTGCCGGCCCCCCCTTGGTCAGTTGTCACACCACTTCCGTCACGGACTTGCGGTCTGTCCGCTGCACTCTGTCCCCCCACCCCTACAACTGCAGCGGGTTCCTCCTTCCTCTCATCGTCACCCCTGTCCTCCATCACACCGGCTCCACCTCAGCCCTCAGGTACTCTGGCCTTTGACGGTCGTTGCCACGACATCGCCGAGATCTCCAGAGCCAGCAATGCCGCTGGAGTTCATCGGCTCTCCGTCTGTGCCTGCGGATCCATCTACCACGCCTCTGTCGGTCGTTCCCCAGCTGTCCCTAGCCTCGTCACCACCTGGACTCCTCCCTCTCTCGTCTTTGCCGTGGGCTGTCTGCACTGGGGAGCTCTGGGTTTGTGTCATAGGCCAAGCACCGCCACCGCCAGGGGATTGTCGTCCCATCATCACCATCCCTGTGTCTCACCATCCGGTCTTTACCAAACCAGTATCCAGTCGTCCTGGCATCACCATCCCTTCGCCTCATCCTGCCATCATCCCTCCTCTTCTGCCTCCCCGCATCATTCCGCCATCTCCTCGTCTCCCTCCAGAACCCCCCCCCCAGGCCTCCCATTATGTGTCTCTATTACGGCGCGAGGCCGCGCCTTGTGGGAGGGGGTGTTCTGTCACCACTGTGTTCATGGACTTTTCAGTTAGTTGTCATTTGTCACATGTTCCTTTTGTTCAGTTTCCCGCCACTAGTCTGTCTCCCTGGTTACCATCATTAGTTCATCTATATCACCTGTGTCCTATTAATTACCATCATCTGTGTTTGCTATTTAGTTCCTCCTGTTCACTCTGTCTTCGTCCGATCTTCGTTATTTGTAAGTGTTTGTGTTGCTCAGCCTGTTTACCTGTCTTCTGGATTATTAAAGCATTGTATTGGAAATGATCTTCTTTGTCTGCCTTCCTGCAACCCACCGTGACAGGGATTTTCTTGAGGTTACCCAAGAGACCAATAAAATGGTATAAGGTCAGCCACTGAAGGAAAAGATGAATGCAAATAAAAAAAGGGGGAGAGATAGAAAAAGGAGACAAGAAGTGTGAAACCATAACATCAGTGTTGTACAGAGGGATTCCAATGTACACACACACACACACTCATCCTCTGTTTCGCTATCTTTGGGGACTCTCTATAGGCGTAATTATTTTTATACTGTACAAACTGTATATTCTATCTCCTATCCCTAAACCTACCCATCACAGAAAAATGTCAGCATTTTTACATTTTCAACAAAAATCCATCATTAAATGTTTATTAATCCATTTCCCTCATGGTGATCGCAGGTTTTATACCTGTAGGGACATATGGTCAGACAACCTGAACACACACAAACATGGGTTTTTGTTTAATGGGGACATTCCATATAGACATTATGATTTGTAAACAGTACAAACTATATTCTGTCCCCTAACCCTAAATCTACCCATCACAGAAAACTTTGTGTATTTATATATTTTCAAATACCATCACCAAAAAATGTCCCCAAAAGGGCAAGGATTTCGGATATTGCCATCTTTGTGAGGACATTGTGCATGCAAAACATACCTGGTGACTAATGTGGGATTTTTCAGCAGGGTAGATTTAAATTTAGACTTGGGGATATATCTGTATTAATCAGATGTTTTGATATTTGGAATATCCACTGTAACAATTTTTATTTATATCTCTGTATTTTCAAGCAATTATGTGTTATACAGGCTGTTGTGTAGACTCAAGCTATTGAAGAAACTCATTTCTCATTTCTCATTTCTCATTTCAAACATTAGAAGAAGTGAATATAAGATTGGTGTAAGCACCAGTCGCCATGATTTAGCTCCTGGATTAACATCTTTTGTTGATCCTGGAATGACATTCCTGTTCAAAAACATAGCCCTAACCCTATCCCTACCCCTAAACTAACCCTACCCATAACTTATCGCTAAAATCAGAGGGACATGATAGGTGAATAATGATGTAGAAGCACCTAACCCTTGTTGAAAGGCTAAACTTGACATTAACTGTAAACTTGTCCCTCAGATCTGGTTGGTTGATTGGAACAAGGATGTTGATCCAGGAAAATGTTCTACTCGGTGAAATCACCATCACCGTAAGCACCACATGTCCTTTTGCAAATAATTAGTTTTTGTGGGCTGTTGTCAGAGTCAGAAATTATTTGCTGTGCAAAATTACTAAAAATGAATAAATAAATGGCAAAAGCAATCACTTCTGAAACAGGATAGCAAGAAAAGACAAGTCTGTTTCTGTGGATTATGCTAAGTACACATGTGGAGCATGAAGTATTTTTCATGATAGAGGTTTAACCAGAATATGAACCTTAATCAGAAAATTATATGCATGTAAACATGGACAGAGAAACTTATTTCAGAGAAACCCATTGTAAACTGTTTTTGAGTTTACTATCAAGCAATCCTTCTTTGCTGTGCATCATGCCAAAGTTTCAGCACTGTAATTGTTCTCCAGTTGTGCACTTATGTAAGTGTGTGGTTATGCAGTTTTGCAATGCTAATTTAAAATGTCTTTATGTTACGGAACCGTTGCTCTGTAGATCTGTGCCGAAGTGACTGTTAAAATAGAATTACACACAGCGTGCTGATGAAGCAAGCGTGGCGATTGCTCAAAAGACTGTGTAGAAGCGTTTGGATCGTTGGTATAAAAGAGATAGTCGATGTCTGATTGGCTGCTGAGAAGGGGGCGGTTACTCATCTGGAGCAGAAAGAGATGTTCTCTTTGAACCCTGTTAGTTCAGGGGTCTCTTGTGAGCTTACACAACAGGCTTGATGTCCACTGGGTCCTACTGGACATGACCACCACATTTTCCAAATCAAAAGTTCCTATGTGTAGTGTGTGCATGTGTGAGTTAATCTGCCAGCAAAATCGACCTCAGCTCTGTGCATTCATTTCTCTCGCTCTCTCTCTCTCTCTGTGTGTGTGTGTGTGTGTGTGTGTGTGTATGTGTGTGTGTGTGTGTGTGTGTGTGTGTGTGTGTGTGTGTGTGTGTGTGTGTGTGTGTGTGTGTGTGTTTATGGACAGATCTACTTCTATGAACCCCATAACCTGAGCTAGGGGAGAAGAGGTTAAAGGTTATTTCAACACAACTGTTTTTGCCCCTCCCAAATCATTTCCAACACATGCAACAACTAAAGATGATGACAAATATCCAGGCCCATTTGAGGACATTTCTGGCTTCTGATGGCTTTGGAAATATCTCCCCCCTACAGTGTACACACTGTAACTGTATTATGTTATGGTATTATTCTGAAAATGGCAGTGCTTACACATTCTTTGGTGGTTGTGGTTATATGAAGTCAGTTATATGGCTGAAAATCCCTAAATGAAATGGCAGTGTTGTTTAACAATGTCAGTCTTGAAGATGAAGATTACACAGAATGAGTCTGCATGAGTAACTTTCAACCTCTAAATCCAAACATATATTATTAATGCTGCTCGCATTTGATTTTAGGTTGTTAAAAGGAAAAACAGCCTCACTTTTAAAGCTGTGAATGAGTGAATCTCAAGTTGCCATGAATACACACACACACACACACACACACACACACACACACACAGTGTGTTTAAGTTGCAGTTTATTGACCAGCTGCTATGGTTACAAAGCAGAAAGGCGGTGAAATTATTTCTCTGCAGTCAGATAATGATTTAGGACTTCATAAAAGGAGAACAGAGAGGTGATTAAAGAGTGTCATGGAAAACAAAATGAAGGGACGCTGGTGCCACCTATGAACCCCAAGTAATTCTCTCTCTCTCTCTCTCTCTCTCTCTCTCTCTCTCTCTCTCTCTCTCTCTCTCTCTTGTTCTTTTCTTCTTTCACTTCTAACTCTAAAAATAAAGCTTTTGAAAAGAAACTCTGTGAGTATAAAATCAGTGGTCCTTTTAAATGTTGTTATAAAGGTCTGTAATAATGTTGGAGTTCACCAGTCAGCTCTTTTCAAGGTGAAAACATCCTAGTTGCCAGTGAAAGCAGTTCACAAAGCTTTAAATCAAATCATTTTGATGCAGAGTGACATAAAAATGTACAAAAAGTCGTCTTGAGATGAACAGCCTGGTTTGGGAAAATAGTGTGGGTTAAAGCAACACATGGGTTTTTCATGGGATTTGGTTGTACCAATCGGATGAGAGATTGATTCAATGATTTACTCATGAGTACAGTCTTGTTTAGTTCCAGAATGGGTCAGTGTTTTTGAAAGAATCAGTTAAATTAATGAAATTATGAAGATAATTTAGTTGCCATCTACTGGTCTAATTATGTTAACTCGAGGAGGACTGGAACTATTAAAATTTACCCTAATCATATACCTAAATCAACCATTTCAATTCCCAAAGGACAGTTGCATCAGATTTAACTCACAAAATTGCCCTCAGACTTCTGAGTAAGCCAAACACATTCTCCTTTATTTCATGCAAATGTGCTCACACACACTCCTCTCCCCCACAAAACAGCAACTGATAAGAAACTGTTGAGAGCAGTTGAGGGCACAAAAATATCAGTTTACATCCCACCTGTCTGACTTCAAAATCAAACCTCATCTGTCCATCGGCTCTGTCTTACCCCTCCCTTAGTCTTCCACAAGTAGATTACTGAACAAATAGAATAATAAAACACACTGATCCTAATAAGGCCACTTTAGCAAAAGGGAGTACAGAACTGTTGGTCGGACATGAGTGATAAAGGACTATTAGGCAAGATATGATGCACTGAGAAATAAAGAGATACAAAAGGGAAAGATGGATAGAAAGACCGAAAGAGGAAGAGAGAAAAAGAGGGTATGAGGTTTTTCTCACCACACCTGTCCATATGGAGGATATCCGCTCTGGGTCCATTGTTCCTGAACCTTGATGTGGTAACAAGCCCCCAGGATATAAACACACATATATACACACAGAAAGGATGAGGGCAAAGCATGGGGATCTTTACATGCATCCTGTACAGCTTCAGAGATCTGAGTGCTGTGCTGAGTATCATAGATCTTCATAAAATAACCTGACGCTTTTTATGGCTACGTTTCTGTCACATCTCTTTCCTCTTTTTCCGGTTCTGTCAATTTTCCAGTGATGGCATAATAATCTCATTTACCATCTGAAATTCTTTTAAAGCTCTTTTTTTTTTTTCAGTTGAATGCATACATAGCGATTCAACACAGCAAGGCATTAATAAATCATGCAACTGTGTCAAAAGCATACCATAGTTTGGTTTTGAGGGCTATGTATAAAGTTTTCAATGATATTAGTAAAATTAAACTCTTATCTTGATAGCAGGTGATCGTTTCAGAGTGTGGCGGCCTCCGTTGACTGATGCATTGTGGGGATTCTTGTAAGCGACACAGTTCCCCTTCTGAGATTTTGTTCTTCCGGTACATGTCGGACTGAATTTTGCATCCCCACCCTGTTACTCTGTGACAAAACAGAGTTCTGTGTTCTACTGTCTCTTATGGGTTTGCTATAGAGACCACACCAAACCAGCTTTTATTGAAGACAAAAGACTCCTTGTGAGTTCTGAGTGAACAATGATGTTGGGGAACATGAAACCTTCAGAAGAGTAGTTTAACATCAAACAAAACCCCTTCACCATGTGATATAAAGGTGTCTAAATATGTTATCATACCTTTTTACTGGCAATTTTTCCACGGAGTCACCTTAAAGGCGGGTAGGTAGGTTTTTTCCCCCCAAATTTGTTTAAACTATCTTTATATGCCAATACATAATTAAAATGTAAGTACTCTGAAAAGGAGAGTATAAAAATCGAGTGTCTGTAGTCCTCTCACGGCTGCAATAAACACAGCTACTTATTTCCATTCGTTCCGAATGGAAATGATTGGCTGGGCGACTGTCACTCTCCCTCGTTACCATGGCTACCACCCCTGCCGCTACAGGAGCTGCACACATGCGCGCACCCGTTTGACTCGAGGAGGCGAAGAGGCACGGAAGCTAGGAAGAATCACAATAATGGCAGAGAAAGAGCAGTCAAAATTCCCAGTACCTGCATATACAGTCAGCGAAGGCAAACAAGGCAAAAAAAGGAAGACAGTATTCGAAAAGGCTATGACAAAAAAGTCTTTGGATAAAGCAAGAAGTCAGACGAGAGTCAATATCGGCCAACAGTGCTTTCATCGTGGAAGCTCTTACATGCAAAACACCATATATGTTATGAATCTTACACGAAATTCACCTTCATCACAGTGTAACTGATGGTAATGGGAAACCGTGTATCAATGCAACCTGTTTTTAGCTTTGGCTTATGTTACTAGCTCGTTACCGAATCAAACTCAATATATTTTAAACTTTACCAGTATCGATATGCTAGCTTGATAGTGAGTACTAACAGCCATGTTAGTTGTTTATATTCATAATGATAAAGTTAGGTATTTTATTACATGTGATTCTGACATGATGTCACTACATACATTTCCATTTACATGCTCCTCTCCGCTCGGCGCTGGCAAACTGAGCGGTCGGCATCGCGCGTTGATGTGTTTTGGGGGCGTGGCTTTGGAAGGAGCCCAGAAGGGAGGGGGTGGGAGTGAATGGAATAAGTAGCTGTGTTTATTGCAGCCCTGAGAGGACTACAGACACTCGATTTTTATACTCTCTTTTTCAGAGTACTTACATTTTAATTATGTATTGGTATATAAAGACAGTTTAAACAAATTTGGGAAAAAGTTTTTTTGAAAAAAAATGCCTACCCTGCCTTTAATATTTTATCTCAGCACAAAAAAAAGCTTACATACATGTTATAAACAACCTCAATAACATTCACTCAAGAACTGAATTTATTGGACAGCAGCAAATACAAAAGTGAATAAATACAGCAGATAAACATTATCCCCTGCAGGACCCCTAATGTGCATTAGAAGTTGATAATAAATTCTTAAGATTTTAGAGCCGTCTTTAGACAGCTGCGTGGAACGGAAATCATTTAGAAACAGAGAGCACTTCTGTATGGACACAGGCACACATGTGCGACACTCGTTCATCTGGCCATGAGTAAAATAAATAAACCAAGCCAACTTCTCCCTGGGACCACACAACAGGTGTATAAGATGTCTGTGTCTTTTAACGTGCCAGTGTTGTGAGGCCCGGGGTCTAATGGGAAAAGTAATCTCATTAAGCAAAGGCTGTTCAAACCCCTCCTGTCCAGCAGGAGGCAGTGTTGCCAGAGAAATTGTGCAGGTGCAGACGCAGGGAATAACAAGAAGACGCCACACTGGGATTAAAAAGACAAAAAAGCATAGCCTGAAGGCACCCAAAGTCAGAGTTTATGACTGGGCGTGACACACATACACACACACTCTCATGCAGATACACATTTGTACACACTGCCCATTCAATAAGTATAGCCTCTGGCTAAGTAATACGTGTTTATGACAGAGTGTCTGAGACTCAGATTAATGGCCAAGCTTCCATTACAATATACCTTAACAGAGTGCAGACGGGCAGACAGTTACGAACACACACAGACTGAAGAGTTCCCAGAGAGAGAGATCATGCATGGATTCACACTGGCTAAGAAACACTGATCCAATCCCGTATATCACAGGGTGTACATTTAAAGATAAAGACACAAACAGAGGAAACAAAGCAACCTAATGCAATGACCAATGCAACAGAAAACACATTTCTAAAACTCCAGGCAGGCTCTGTGTTCCCCACGCAGATGTGCTTGATGGGATTTTCCTGATGTTTTATATTCACATAAATTTCACGGAATGAGCCCATATAGACTCTGATTGGTCACCTGCAGGGTTCATGTGCAGGAAACAGGCAAAGGACAGGTACTTCTTTTTTATGGGTGCTTTTAGTGTAAGTGCATACATGTGTGTGCGCTTGTGTGATCTGAGAAGAAGTGCATGTCCAGACTTGTTGGATGACCCAGGTCAGAAATCTCAAGGAATGCATGAAACACAAAGCGGATATGTCTTGATTCACTGGAAAGTTGTTTCAACCTTGCGGCATTATTAGAGCAGAAACGTGATTCAACAGAACAATTCAGGACAAGCAAAGCTGATTTGGTGAAAGCAAATGGAGTGATATTCCAAAAAGTCTCCATTTTGTATCTGCACCATTTTTTTTTTGCCCCAATGGTATTAATGTATAAACAAATATAATTACATAATAATAGTAATAATAATTAGACATAAAATAAAATATAAAGCAATCCATCATTAGTGACAGGATTGTTAAAAACAATTGGTCAAGACTCGTTTGAACCATAAGGCCCTAAAATTTCCAGTGTGGAGTTAAAAAAGCCACACTGGTAACCAAAAATGGTAAAATGATCACTGAATCAGTCAAATATATTAATTTCAACCTTGCAACGAAACAAATTTTATGGGCTAAATCAGGTAGAAATACCTTGTTATGGTAAAAATTTTAGGTTGCCACTCTTTGCACATGACTAGGTGAGTGATAAATAAATATATATATATATATATGGATATGCTAATTTAAAACCAGCATAAACATGAGTATTGTGAGTCTTTAGGTCACAACGTGTTTCATTAGATTAATTTTTTACAAAGTAATTGCTAAACAGGAACTTCAGCTTATGTATGCTGTACACACACAAGCAGTTAGTGTTTTTATAGTTGTGTGAAGTGACTGGTTGTGTGTCATATTCATGGTCACGGTCCTGAGAGAAAATCACTATAAAAAACAAAACAAAGACAAAGTGACAAGCAACTGCTGAAAACAGCTGTTGACACACACACACACACACACACACACACACACACACACACACACACACACACACACACACACACACACACACACGCACACACACACACACACACACACACACACACACTCACGCACATGCACACACACACACACACACACACACACACACACACACACACACACACACACATACAAAGACGTTTTATGAGGAGTTTCATGTTTTATGGGAAGTTTCCATAGACATAATGATTTTTTTCTCTGTATAAACTGTATATTCTATCCCCATCCCCATCTTTACACTAACCCTACCCCTATACCCATCACAGAAAACGTTCTGCATTACATTTTCAAAAAACAACACTTAGTATGATTTATAAGCTGTTTTCCTCATGGGGACCAAAAATGTACCCACAAGGACAATCTTTGTGGACATTTTGTCCCCATAATGTAGGGTTTACCAGGCCACACACAAACACAACACACACACACACACACACACACACACACACACACACACACACACACACACACACACACACACACACATCTCTCAGAGTTTTCAGTAGCTACTGAATCGTTACAGTAGTAATCAGTAAAGGTGTAATTATCTCTGTCTGTCTCTGCCGTCTATTATTTTAGGGTTCTGCTGCTTGTCTGAGAAGGGGTTAAAGTTGACCATGAGAAGAGGCCTACACAACCCCTCTATTTCTTTATTTCTCTGTAATTGACACACACACACACACACACACACACACACACACACACACTCACACACACACAGTTACGGGATACAATATACAGTTTGTACAGTATACAAATTATTACGCCTATGGAGAGTCCCCACAAAGATAGCGAAACCGAGTATGAGTGTGTGTGTGTGTGTGTGCCCTTGTTTATATTACATTGTGGGGACCAAATGTCCCCATAAGAATAGTAAAACCTGAGATCACCTACATTGTGGGGACCAGCCAGCGGTCCCCACTTTTCAAAAGGCTTATAAATCACACAGGATGAGTTGTTTTGAGAAAGTAAAAATGCAGAATGTTTCCTGTGATGGGTAGGTTTAGGGGTAGGGTTAGTGTAAGGGGACAGAATATACAGTTTGTACGGTATAAAAACCATTACGTCTATGGAGAGTCCCCACAAAGATAGTGAACCAGACATGTGTGTGTGTGTGTGTGTGTGTGTGTGTGTGTGTGTGTGTGTGTGTGTGTGTGTGTGTGTGTGTGTGTGTGTGTGTGTGTGTGTGTGTGAGTGAGTGTACAACATGCTCTAGATGTACTGCAGTTCCAAATAGATCCAACAATGTTCAGGACATTATATTAAAAAACGGCAAAACATTTTCAAACATTTAAAAAACATTTTCAAATAATTGCACACTTACTAATTCATGCAGAGAATCACATAGAATTTTCTGTATTAACTCAACACTGAACACTGTATTATCAACACTGATTTATTCTGAAAGGAAACACAACTGACACATGTTCAGCGGTTAATGTCGTCGCAGCTTCGTTTGGAGGTATTTTCGTTGACAGAGGGAACATAAATTGGAAATGTTGTTTCTGTAATGTAAGTTAGTCAATATTAAAATGTCTAATTATGCAATTATTGTGTTACATGAACATTTTATAGACTATCAATCTGACAGCTGTCAGCCCATTATCTATTCACTTCCGTAGTAAAAACGAAACTTTTTCAGCTAGATGCATTTTGGTCGGATTGAGGCAATATGAAGGTTAAGCCCGAGGTTAGTGCTTAAGTTTGCCTAGAAACCCATCAAGTACTGTACGTAAAAAGAAAACTGTAAGATGTAAAAAGAGAGAAGAAAAAAAGAGATGTACTGCCACATTCTGCCCTTATACTATTTTGCAGCTAATAACGATCTACCGAACCTTGAGCACTGAGAAACAATGCCTGAAAAATATTACTGGCCATGCTGTGGGTGGGTGGGGAGGACTATGAAAATATGGAATGTGTAAATCCAAACGGCAAAAGGTCAGTGTTCGTGTCAGTCAGTCTTTCAGTGATGTCCCACCAACTGTCACCTGCTTTTAGATTTATCCAATAGACTAGTGTTGAATGAAGCATCTTCACAGCTGCATTGCAGATGTGCCCTAGATACAAATAGATATTTTGAGGGCTCTAAAGAAGCCTTCGGTCATATTGAATGGATTTGAGATGAGAATGCATAGCTCTTTGAAAGACTCCAGGTGTTTTGTGCTTGGGTCAATCTCAAAGAAAACGATCCAGCAGTTGCTAATGTAAAAAAGCTTTATGCTGCCATTAATGCAGTGGTAAGACTCATGGTGGGTGGGAATTGACAGGAATGGTTATGCATATGGATTATGGTATGACACAATTCTTGATTAGATTAGATTCTTGATTAGATTCATCAAGTATTGTGATAATACAGCCATATGAGTCACGTCAAACCCATTTTCTCGTACTTTATAATGCAAAGCAGTACAACACACATAATCTGAATGCTGGTGAGGCATGATAGATCCCTTTGCTTTTAAATATAAAAAGACCCCTCAAGTAGACAAAAGCCACATTGACTTTGCAGCAGTTTCACCAAAAACTCACCCTGCACTGTGAAGGATGCACATGTGAGCCTTCCAACCAACTAAACATTTCTACTTAAATTGCAAATATATCTCCAAGCATGTTCTCAAGTTGCATAGTTCTCTGAAAAAAACTGGAAGGGAATGAAAGAATCAATGCATTCTTTGATAATATCAAGTGCTGATTTGAAAACCTAAGCAGTGAAATTTTGAGAGACATCAATGTCATGTTTTAGAGTCTTGATGATCGGCTCATTGCCAAAGACTGCATTAGTCTGAAGGGATAATCCTTGCCCTTCCTCATGGCAAAAGGAACAAATCAGAAAACATTGCTATTATATTGCTAGGTCCAGATTTATGTTGCTCACTTCACTGTTGCTTGAAGGAGCTTGAGTTTAATGTTTATATATTGGGCTAATTGTAAATGCTCTCTGAATTAAGTATTTAAGTATTTTCCCACAGCTAGAGAAAAGATACATTTGTGTAATTTAACTTTTGAATCAAATACAATTTTCTTTATTATTCTGTTATATTTTTGTTTGGTGAACATACAGTATTTAATAAAATTCCTTATCTTGTTTTTTTTTTTTTTTATAGATGCATTCATAACCCCTGTTTATTTGCCGTCTCTCGCTTATTGTCATGAATACAGTTCCAATGGCACGTCACACCCTTGAGTACCAGTCATCTTAAGGTAAAGTTCCTCTCATGACGCATTATAAATAAAAAACACGCTTGTTCTCTGTCTCATACACTCCCCACTTGCAAGCAAAGTGTTTACAAAAGCACAAATGAACAGTCTTTTGTTATTTTTTGTATTAGTCTCAGAATATGGGCAATGAGTCACAAATTAATAGCTTTACTTTGAATTAAGATAACACATTTTTTTATGTATCTTCAGTCATTAGCCTCATTTACATTATCCTTTTGAAAAATGATGATGGTGTGTGCTATCACATCTGTCAGTTGTTGACCGCCAGCTTAACTCCCTGCTGAGTTAATGGCCTTACCAACTTTCTTCGCACCCTCTGGGAACAATGAATGAATAGTCTTGGTGGCTGTTGTCGAGTGGGGTTAGTTTATGTCCTTGGCAGTGACCAAAAATCTCCTAACCTCTGATGTGTTCTGAAAATGTATTGTCCATGACCCCCAAACTTTTGCATGGGCATATATTGCACGCAATGTTTACATGATGCTCGTTTTCTTATTTTAGTTCTAAGCTAAATGTTTATTGGATGGCAAAATGTGGCATTGTAAAACGTAACAGACACAAGTGAGGAGTGGCAACATTTCAGATGGAACAATCAGTGTGACACTATATTAATGTCACAGTGGCCAACCATTAGTGGTCACTTTAATGGGTCAGTTTCCTTTGAACTGATCTGTGTCCTCTAAGGATCCAGTCTCAGGTGACGCATTCTGCAGTTACTAGTAATAATGCACGCTGCAGTGTGTGTTTATCTGTGTGTGTTGGATGGTTTATTTTAGGACTGGCTCCATTACCAAGGCTGAGAAAAGTCTGTGTCTCATTGAGGGAGACAGTAGTCTGCCACACCCATTAACACACACACACACACACACACACACACACACACACAATCCCAGGCTACACCCCACAGCCTAGGGCCAGTTCCCAGACTCTGCCAGTGTGTTTCCATCTTACAGAAGCTGGTTAATGACAGACCCTAATAAAGACTTGACTAACTGAAGACTCACAATAAATCAATAAACCACTATAATACTCTCATCTGAGATGCACAATCACACGCCTTACACACACTTCCACGACTGCAGGGAAAAATATATTGTGTAAACTATGACATCACTGAAGTGGATTCAGTATCAGTGGAGTGTATGTGTACCTGCATGCACACATTAGATTGTACAGTATTTGATATGATTCTACTACCTTCAATGTGGGTTCATTGAACTGTACAACTTTGCACAGTTTTAATGTTATTTTTATTTAAGTTTTGGAAAATCTGTTATGTACGTTTTTATTATTATTATTATTATTATTATTATTATTGTTTTTAAATATTTACTTTTTCTTCTCTTTAGTTTTAATTAAAATTCATTTTTCAAATGATATTTCAAATTAATATTTCCATTGGCTTTAAGTTTTAGTAATTTTAGTACTTCAACTTATTTGGTTTCAGTTAGGCAACATTTCTAAATTGTAAAAAATAAATATTTTATTTAAAAAAAAAAAGATATATATATATAATTTTTTTAGTAATTCGTTCTAATCACAGTGCATGGCACATACAGACACATACAATCAAACATACCCATTTTCCCCCCAGAACAATCTGTTTCATATAGTGGGCAATCAGCTTGACTGATGATGTGTTATTGCACATCTCTTTGAAGTCTTTCCCATGTAACATTTCTACAGTTTTTCCCAAAGGTGTTTAGGTAAAGGGAGAGGGAGGAACACTTTGCATCTCAAGAACCAAGCTGTCAGAGTGAAACTAGTCACTGAAACGTGAAATTTATGGAAACTTTGCTGCCATTATTAATTGCTGTGTGTGTGTGTGTGAGTGTGTAGAATAAACATATGTTTCTGTAATATCAGTTAATGTAACTTTACCTACATCTCAGTGGTTTAGTGAGGTTAGTGAGTTTCCTTTGAAGAAACGGACACATGCACATGTTCAGTGATCTGAAGTGGGACAGCTGAGGAATGACTGGACTCATCTGAGAGTAACAGCTGCAACTTAACTATTGCCAGAGATATGAGAGAACACTAACACTAACTTACAGACACACACTTAAATATGACACTGTAAGGTTATAGATCTACAACATGCACACTTATTTTGAAAATATATTTTCTTAATTTCAAATATCTTATTAGAACAGCATAGTTACGGCTTCAAGGCCAAAGCAAAATGTTCAGCGTTGGTGGGGTTACTGTACGCATCTGATTTCAAGTTTCAGAGAGACCTCTTACCACAGATGCTCGTGCGTGCACAGTAGGTGCACAGAGGCAAAGCTGCTAGTGTGTAATGAGATGCACCATTGATTAAATCACTGGTCTGTCTCTTTTCTGGTGAATTCAGCTTACACAAAGGCAAGTGCAAAGTGTTCTCGAGCACCTTGTATCTGCGAGAAACCATCCACCCTGCTTCACACTATAGACACTAAAAGGAAAGTAGCCTGGAGCATTCAGTAGTTCAGTACTTCTCACAAAGGCAATTGAGATGCAGGATAGCTTCTCAAACTAATTTTTGACACTGACCCTGCAGCCCATACAAAGTTACATTACAATGCATCCATCATTATCCATAAATATGTTCAACTAACTCGCATACAGACACATAGACCAAAGGAAGGAGAACAGGCAATCTTAACATTTGCTGTAACACAATACTTGTATTTGAAAAAGCACACACTCCCATGGTTTGTTTATGTAAAGGAGTAATGATTCATTGATAGGTTGACGGTGGCAGCTGCCTGTATGACAACGGACAGCTGCGTTAGGAAAGACAGCTGAACGATCGCTCAGACACATGTATGTGCTCATGGACACACGCTGCTTTTTACTGCGTTGGGTTTACAAAAACAAACATGCACCTTATCATACAATAAGACATTTAGATAGTAAATGTCAAAGTTAAGTGTTATTTTATGTATGCTAGAGTTGAATGTGCAGGTTTGTTGGAGATTTAGTAGAGTTTACTGTATGTTGGATTAATTTATTTGTTTAGTTACCATTGTGCTGAAGTGTGCAGCTTGTGTTTAGGTTCTGAGTGGCTACATGAATGACAACTGTGGTGATGTTGCACGACCTAATGGACAATAGCTAGGCTAATGCAAATACTGAGACTATTCTCTTCTTACTTGCTGATCTCATGCATAACTACTTCTAGCTAAGAGATTGTACAAAGCTAATTGCGTGGAAACATTTTCCTCAATATTATTACACTGAACAGTGTATACTGAAGATAGGCTTTATCTGAAAGCTTGAATTGTGTTCTCGACACAAGGGCATGTTCCATAAATATCACTAACCTTGAGCGTTACCCACTACACAACATCATCTGTGAGTAACTTCTACACCTGGCCTTGAATCACACAGATTCAGACACAGCCCACTGATAGAGTGAAGATACAGTGGTCTATGTTGAACAATCTGTTATGAGTAGACCTTCAATTAAGAGCTGATCTTGGATCAGTTTTTCCCATTATGTTGCTAATCTTCTCCATTACACAAATGGCAACTGTGCAGGCCTCATTTAGTAAGTGACCTTTGATGGAAATGACCTGTGTTGGAGACTCTGTTGTAGTTGTGCTATCAGCACTCAGAGTAATTATGTGGAGACAAGTGGAGATAAGCAAGGCCAGAGATGGTACACAAATGATGGTTGTTCAATTTACTTTTATGATAATTTGTCACGTTTCATTTCATTGTGTTCAATCTACTTAATTATGGGACTACATTAATAACATTTGTGGCTGAAACTAGGTTGGGGATTTCTAGATCCAGCATGCTTTGCATGGGACTTCTTGATAGGGAGTGCAAATGTTTACCATGTGTTATTTTATGTTTTTTTAGCAAGACTAGTGTTTAATGTCCAGTTATGTTAGGATTTTGTTTCTATTCTGTTATTAATACTATTGAAAATACCTGCATAATGGTCTCGACTGGTTGAAGATGGTGTTTAGGTAAGTGGCCGACCAGGTTATGCATACATTTAAATACATGGCTTTTGCTACATTTAGAAGTTTGCTTTATATACATACATATTTATACATAGCGAAACAACGTTTGTCCAATGGAGGCTCAAAGTATCGCGGGTTACGTCTACAAAGAATATAAAGCTGCATGTTTGGCAGTCTTGCAAGAAAGTGGATTAGACGGTACTTTAAAAATATTTTTTTATTTATTATTTATCATTTAATATTTATTCAAAACAAAAGCCCAAGAATGTGACATCATATCCTGTTTGCAAAATTTGTTGCAGGTTCAGAAAAATTTCTCCTGGAAAAAGAGATTCGCCAAGTCGGTAAAAGTGTGTGTGTGTGTGTGTGCGTGTGTGTGCGTGTGTGGGCGCACACATGAGTGTCGAATAGCATACTGTTTACCTTGCTTTTCTTTTCTTCATAACCGTAAACATGGTTCCACCCTAAAATGGAGAAAAGGAAAGGAAGAGTTGCTTAGCTCATATTTATTATCTGGGATAACACTGGACATGAGATCTTAATCGCGTCAGTAGAGCGGTGAACGTAACACCCTCTGTGTCAGGGCCTGGAATAACACAGGTCTTTTCTTGTCCTAACATCAAATGAAAATCACTCCAGCAGCCTTTTTCCCAAATAGAGATTTAATTTTGGGTGGGGCGTGTATGTGTGTGCGTGTGTAAAATGTGATCCATGCTGCTACATGACTTTTGTAAGCAGAGATCATCTGAACACACACATTCTCAGATGCGTTTGCTAAGTTTAAGCTCATATCTCAACCTGATATAACCTTTGAGGTTTGAAAGATTTCATTCACAGATGCTGTTATTCGGTTTTAAGATATCTCTATATTTCGAGATCTGAGTGTGTGCACCCGTTCTGTAAATCTAAAACTTTCATACAGTATGTCATGCTTTGTGCCAGCGGCTTGGGCCGCTTGTAAATCTCTGAACTCTGTGACGTGATTAAGTGATGAGATATGGTAGAAATGTTGGTAGTGTCTTCTCAAATAGTCCTAAATAATGTTTAATGTAGACCCGCACAGCTCTTCATATATGGCACAAGTTAAGAGGGCAGATCAAAACATGCCCAAGAATGCAGAGCAGGAATTTAATGATTAATCAGCATAATAATACAATCATTGTCCATTCAGTTTCTCAGAAACTCACGCCTTAAAATGCCCAACTATTTGTGCTTGAAGCAAATAGTGTTTTGTTTTTGGGGGGGATGATATTTAAAATTTTGCAGTATTTCATCATCTGGTTTTAAACCACAGATAGGAATGAACGTTTTAAGACAAGAAGAGTTTCGATTGGCAGCTGCTGTAGTTTTTTTGCCAGCACTAAATGAATGAAGTTCATTTGAGACCAAGAGGAATTCTGGGATGTGTTCAATGCCAGCATGGAGTCTTAAACCCACAGAGGGTCTTCAGCAGCTGTTCCCACAAACAATTAAGGTATTGAGACAAGTGAAATACAGGCTTTGACACATCTTTAGTCTCCCATTGGAAATCCAAGCATGGATCCCTTAGTGTTTCATGAACTCGTCTGCATGTAAAATGTCCAACATTTTAACAGCCTCAACTGATAAAAGTACTCTGTAAAAAGTGATCGGTTCCTTCCACTTACAGAGATTTGCATTGACTTGATGTGAAATGTTTATGTACTATGTATTTGTGTTTTATATTATTATTTTATATTATATTAAATGCAGCAGACTAGGTTAGGATCAGCCATAAAATAAAGGATGCATGCCTGTAAACTAAACAATTTCAACATACCGTATATAATATACAAATATGGCAACACCATTTTTAGAGGTGGTTTCAAGACCACATTTTTTTCTTTTTTTGTACACTGTGAACAACACATTTTCCAGTATATGGGACCCTTTGAGTCACAAACAAGAAACATGAATTATTTGAAACTATAAAAAACCCTGTTAGACCTACAGAGTTTTCCAAAATGTTGTCCCAACTAGTCAAACATACAGTTAGTCTTAAATAATTTCATTTAGAAGAAATGAACATATTGCTGGAATGTTTCACAGCATGCACTGCAGCATAAATAAATGATGTAATTTACTGTTACAGGATTTGACTTGAAATTTTTGTTGTTGTTTTGACATTATTTTTAGTTATTTTTGTGTTGTGATGTGAACAAAAGAATCTGTAGTTGGCAGAAGGACAATTATTAAAGGGTTAGTTCACCCAAAAATGAAAATGATCCCATAATTCACTCGGTCTCAAGCCATAGGTCTATATTACTTTCTTCTTTCAGAAAAACACAATCGGACTTATATTAAAAATATCCTGGCTCTTCTAAACTTTATAATGGAATGAGTAGAGCCTGAGATTTTGAGCCCTTTTAAACGAAGCGATACATTTTTTAAAGACAAATATCCATATTTATAATTTATAATCTATAATCACTGGCTTAGTAACGACCATAATGCGAGTCTAGTTCCGGCTGAAGAGTAACCCCTGACCCGACGCATGATGTACTGACGAACACAGAAGTGCAGAGGATAGAGCAAAACAAAACATCGGTCACGAATGTCTAAAATTTGAATTTTTTAAAAGAAATGTGGAAGGAGATTGAGTTTGTTGCCCTGCCCTTTGAACCATGAGAGATGTCTACTCTCACCTAAGCTTACGATACTCCTACATCATACGCCGGAACTCAACTCTTTTTTAACGCGCTGACAGACGTTACCGGTCCACATCAGAAGGCCTTTATTACACCCTGGAGCTTTATGGATTACTTTTATGATGAATGTATGCGCTTTTTTGGGCTTCAAACTGGGTACCATTCACTCCAATTATAAAGCTTGGAAGAACCAGGATATTTTTTTAATATTCCACCGATTGTGTTTGGCTGAAAGAAGAAACATCTAGGACATATACACCTTGGATGGCTTGAGGGCGAGTAAATTATAGGATAATTTTTATTTTTGGGTGAACTAACCCTTTATAACCGTGATAACCTATGCGCGTGAACTCGACAATCGACTACTGTGGACTTCGAACAAAAACAGGAAGAAAATACAGGTATGTGCGCTGGCTGAATTTTTATTCATATCTTTCACATCTACTGCAGTCAGATTCACCCGTGTTAACTCTAAAGGAATCACTCACATGGCTGGGCACTTGTAATGACACATCAAGGATGTTAAGAGGCTAAAAGCAGGTTTAAAACTTGCCCCATTGAAGTCAACTTTAAAAAAGAGGATAATACGGTGTATGCAACACCGATTTTTGTCGTTGTTCTCTGTACTGACAGCACTCCAAATTTACAAAAAAAATTAAGAGAACTTAAACATTTGAATGCATAATGTTGCCTTGAATTTTTGCAGTGTACTGTATATAAATAAGTAAAATGTGCAGTGTTTCTCCTCCTTTGTAGCCTTTTAGATCCATTGACTCAAAAGCTTACCATTCATGTTCTCTCAACAACTTAAGATATACTGACTGTTTAATATTGAAATTCATTGCAGTGCAGACAACTAAAGAGCAAGATCACTTTTTACTCTTTTTTTCTCTCTTTGTCATTCTCTCTTCTTATAAAACCAGAATGTGAAGTTTACCTCAGGTTTCAGGTACTGAAGTCCGAGCTGCCAGATGCCTGTTGGCAGCTTCCTCTGTTGGCAGAACAAATTTGTTCGCTAAATTCTTTTCTTTATGTCTGTGCATGCAGCTCGGATTGTGAATCTGATACCACTGCTGACTCAGCAATAATAGGACAGCTTAGCATGGAGCAAACATCTAAAAAATCAAAGCTCGCTGAAATAATGCACAAGTAACGCCGAAGTACGTATAGTACACGTAAACCTACTACTGTTGACATTAGAAGTCAAGTACACTTACTGTCCCGCCATACAGTAAGCTTACCAGCACCTGCTCTCCCAATAAAGTATATATTACAGTACACAGAGAAAAACACTCCCAGAGTTCAGACCAAGGGTCTTTTGATTAGCTACTGAATGGTTGATTGTAGCCATTTGTGGTGTTTGATATCATAGATTTATAGAGCAGGGCTCTTCAACTCCAGTCCTGGAGGGCCAGCGTCCTGCAGACTGTAGTATCTCAATTTAACCCACCTGTCTGTAATTTGCAATCCATTCTGAACACCTTGATCAACTTTTTTGTCGTTGTTCGGTTAGGGTCCGAGCTAAACTCAGAAAGACACTGGCCCTCCAGGACTGGGGTTTAAGATTATTGGTAAATTGGAAATACAAATAAGAATGAGATTTTCAAGGGTTTGAGGGTCTACTTTGTAAGTGGGTATTAATCTAAACACTCTGACTGCCCATTAAGAGTTAAAGGAAAATAAAATATAAATAAAATGTAATAAATAAAAACAAACAAATGTCTGAGCTGATACATGCTGTTTCCCAATACAGGCTCCAAAATTAAAATAGCTCTCGAATATATTACTCTCAACCACCCCAGTCACTTTCATTATATAAACTAGCATAAACAGCTTCCTTTTCCCCATGGAAGAGATCATATAGAAACAACATGAGGGTGAGTAAATGGCAAAATATACATTTTTGGGTGAACTACCATTCAAAAGTTGGTCATTAAAATTTGTAATGTTTTTGAAAGAAAGTCTCTTATGCTCACGAAGGCTGCACATTTATTTGAGAAATATACAGTAAAAAGTATATGGAATTTTTATGTTAATATGTAATTTATTCCTGCAATGGCAAAGCTGTTTTTTTTTTCAGCAGATCCAGTCTTCAGTGTTGGAAAACTGATACATTTATTTTTTCAGGATTCTTCGATGAATAGAAAGTTGAAATGAACAATATTTAATTAAAATCGAATTGTTTTAAAATAAAATATTTTAAAACAATGTTAAAGTCTTTACTGTCACTTTTGATTGATTTAATACATCCTTTCTGAGCCTTTAAATGGTGTATCTTTACGGATTATCTGAATCATAACTCCTAATGCTACATATTCCAAATCTTTGAAGTCCCCCTTTACATCCTCGTCCTCCAGAAGGATTTGATAATCCGAGGTGAAGGTTTCTGAAAAGAAATGTGGGTGTGTCCCACTTCTTCTTCTTTTTTCTTGGAAATTAAAGCCACGAATCCTAGGATGAGTTAGAGCAGGTTAATCTTTAAAAGAAGTTGATACACATCGTTACTCTGACCGAGTCAAAACAAAAACTCTTGTTATCAGCCTCTTCAACTTTGAGGATTCTTATCCAGCTTTGGATTTCACTGTCATGCATGATATGTCAGCAGCTGGCAGATGAGACCTAAGCTTGAATTTTGGGTCTGGAAATGGAAAAATGCTACAATTGAAATGAAAGTGTAAACCTCATATAGGTACAAAATTCTTTAATAAATACTTGTTGGGAAAATCAAACAGATGTAACAAATAAAATTCAGATTCAGTATGAGCATCAGTGCATGTAGAATAATCACAGCCAGTAATGTAATGGATTTTTGGAGGTTTTTTATACAATAATGAAACTTTCATTAAAGAGTTGGTTCACCCAAAAATTCTGTCGTTATACTCACCCTCATGTCGTTCCAAACCCGTAAGAACTTCGTTCATCTTCGGTACACAAATTAAGATATTTTTGATGAAATCCGAGAGCTTTCTGACCTAACATAGACTGCAAAGTTATTTCCACTTTCAATGCCCAGAAAGGTATAAGACATCGTTAAAATAGTCCATGTGACTACAGTGATTCAACCTTAATGTTATGAAGCAACGAGAATACTTTTTGAGCACAAACCCCCCAAAAAGACTTTATTCAACAAATAATTTTCTTCCGTGTCAGTCGTGATGCACGCGTGTGATGCTGATGCAGGAGCCGGCCAATAAGGAGCCAATACTGACTCTGAGCCGGCGTTCTGACATGGTGTTTACAACCTGAACAGCGTCAGAGACTGATAGTATTCTAGTCGCTTCAAGGTTGAACAACTGTCACATGGACTATTTTAACAATGTCTTTACTACCTTTCTGGGGCTTGAAAGGGCCTGTGCCTTGATAGTATACGTTGCAGCCTACAAATTAATATCTTAATATCTTAATTTGTGTTGCAAAGATGAATAAAGGTCTTACGGGTTTGGAACGACAGAAGGGTGAGTAATTAATGACAGAATTTTCATTTTTGGGTGATTCAAAACGTGAATAAATCTGAATTACGGTCACATTTTGCATTATCCAATTATTTCTATATTCAACTGTAATATTTTCTCTGCACTAAAGACACCAAATGAAACATGTGACAATGAAAAAACATAATTTTTTCCCTTCATTCAGCCACAGCAACATGCACTGATACAAATTTCCTGACCTTCCAGAAACCTTGAAGCTTGAATAATTGTATTTGATTTGAGCCCAATCAAATTGAACAGAACAGCTCATAAATAAAGGAGGAAAAAATATACCCCAGCTACCTCAAAACAAGGGAGGATTTCCGAAAACATAATTCAATCTTTACTCATAGTATTCTTTTGTAAAATGGTATTATAGTACCATTTTTTTATATAAAATCTGATATTCAACACTATACTTAGACAGCAGATACACTTAAAACTCAAGTGTTTTAAGTTCTTGACTTGGGTCATTTCATGAAGAGACTCTGGTCCGTTTGTGGTTCAGTTTGAATTGTAGCATAATACCAAGCAATGATGTTCTGAAAACATTTAAGAATAAAAATAATAAAAAATCTTTAAAAGTCTTCCAATATCCAACTTAAAAACCAGACAGTCTGGAACACTAATAAAAACACATAATTATATCATGACTGACATTGGCTTGAAAATGCAGGTGTTGGACTTCTCCAAGGAGACGAGTGCCACTCGGACACGCAACATATCTTTCTCCAATGAAGTACTTTAGACCTTCAGAAGTAGTGATCAGTGACAACATTTGTTGTTGATTTTTACTTTCAGCATGGTCAATGTGTCCAATCCCTAGTTGACATTCATTAGGAAAGTCACAAAAAAATAATAGATAATCTATTCTAAGATGAAGACAGATCATGTAATGTTTAGAGTATTTCTTAAAAAGTCCCCACAGACATACAGCCTATGGCCATTTTACATATTTATATATAAAACATTTTCTGACCAACATAAATAAAAGGAATGACATTGTTGAAAAAGAGAGCGACTGAAGGAGAGAAAAAGAAAAAGTAATAATTCTAAGAATGACAATAATAAAAAGGTCACATAACTTACTAAACTCAAATATACACAGCTGTGTTTTTCCACTATTTACATATGTACATATGCATATTTTGTCTATTTTGTCTATATCTCTTTGTAATTAAAGAACTAAAATAATTTTCCCATACTGTGTGACCAAAAGGCCAAGTGTTTTGGGACAACACAATAGTGCGTTGATTGAAGTGGCCCTCAATTTTTTTACACTTTGACTGTTCTGTTTATATGGCTGTCATGTTAAAGAACAAAAAATGAGCTATAATTTCACCTATCAAAAGCTGAATGAGAATGTATCAGTCAGAATACTCTTTTACTGTCTGGACTACGAGTACCAATTCCCAAAGACGGTTATTTTCAATAACAATAATAGAAAAAGTAGACCTTTTTTCTTAACAGTCTTAAAGGGATAGTTCATCCAAAAATGAAAATTCTGTCATTATTTAGTCACCCTTATGTCATTCCAAATATCTTTCTTTTTTTCTGTTTAGCGAAAGTGATTAAGCACTGAGGCTGTCAAGTATCTTAAAAATAAATGCATCTTTGAAAAGTCTACAATAGATTTGTGTCAGGGACAAACTTCAGTTGTTATTCAATGAATATCTTGACATCCGCCATAGATCTCCGTGGTGAGAGAGGTAGAGATTTTCCGATTCATGTTTTGAGTTCTTTCCAGTAAATCGGTTGATCTTGTTCACAAAACGCTCTGAATGATTTGTTCATTAATTGATCTGGTCTCAAAACTCAAACTGAACAGTTAACAGGCCAACATAATGTAAGATATTAGTGAATAATGACTTTTTTCCATTTTGTTTTTTCGCCATTTTTGTGTGACGAATAGACCAAAAATAGCTCCAAGAGACTTGGAATATACCATACAAATGTATTTTATGATACTTTGACGATAATTTTATGTTGTTTATGCGCCCCTTTTGAAGCTTGAAAGTTCCTGAGCAACTTAATACACTCTTATGTTCCTTTTTGTATTAAACAGAAGAAAGAAGGTCATATGGGTTTAGAGTGACACACAGGTGACTAAATGGTGACCTTTTTTTGGGTGAACTAACCCTGGCTTTAAGTGTATATGTAGCATTTGTTAACAAAAACAATAAGAACCAACATCTGAGTATCATCATTAAAAATGTATATAAAAGGTGTAAGAACTGTCTTGAAGGTTCAATGAGGCACTTGAATATATATATATTTATACCTCTGGAAGATTTAACGGTTCCTAGCACTTGACTTTGGGCAGGTCTGGACATAATCAAAAACACTTTAAAGCTGCCTATCGCTAATTTCTCCTCAGCCCCAAGGGTCAAAGGTCTCGCCACAGTTCACAGACATAATCTCAAAGTTCAGCCTTGTGTAAAAATGTCCTTCTTTTTAAGGAAAGTGAGTGCAAGTGTAAACAAAAGAAAAGGATTTTGAAAACCATTCTTTGAAAGTCTGATTTGCTGCATTTATGTGACACAAATCCCTGTCTCATTTGACTACACGATGATAAAAAGGATGAAAAACGCCAATCACGCCAGCCCCAGATGCTTTCAGATCAGTCAGTGAAAAAAATACTTATGTTTTTCCAGTTTGTCTGGCTTTTTCATACATAGTGATCTTTCATGTGCTCGCTTAAGCTCTCGTTCACATTGTTCTTGCAGCGGTTGTCTTTGCTGCTGTAGTGTGTCCTGTGTGGCTGACTTTGGGCTGTAGTGTGAATAGTGTACACTGCGTCCCCTCTAGAGCACGCGAGAGATGAGCACTTGTGCAGAACTACCCCTCTGTCGCTCTCTTCATCTCCCTCTTCCTCCTCTTCCTCACGCTCAGCTCCGTCTCCAACCCGATCCAGAGGGTAAAGCAGGTTCTTGTTCTCCTGCAGCGGGTCCGTGTTGTCTCTGTGAGGTGTGCGAGCGCTCAGTAGTGTCCCGCGCTGGTTGTTGATGCTTTCCTCCATCTGCGTGTCCTCTCTCTGTCTCGCTTTCCTGCGTCTCCGGAACCACCACACGCACACGATGACACATGAGATCCATAATACCACAAACAACACACACAGCAACGGGATGAGGTAACCTGTAGCGAGAGAGACAAAAGTCATTTATTTGATCAACAAATACAGTTTGTTTACCCATTTAAAATGTCATTTATTCCTGTGATGCCAAAGCTGCATTTTCAGCATCATTACTCTAGTTTTTAGTGTCACATGATCCTGCAGAAATAATTCTATTATGCTTGATTTGCTGCTCAGGAAACATTTCTTATTATCAATGTTGAAAACAGTTGTAACATTGTCTTTTGTAACACTGTAAATGTCTTTGTCACATGCTGAATAAAAAAAGCATACTGACCCTAAACTTTTGAATGGCAACATGAGAAAAAGGATTGAAAGAGTGAGAAAGGATGAGCAGGTGAAAAGAGAAAGGATCTCACTCACCAGCTTGGGGACGCGGGTCCTGAGTGTCAACTCTGACCTCTCTCACAGCCAACAGTAACGTGCTGTTGTGAAGTTTGGACAGAACATCAATGATGGACCGGACAACATCCTGTATATGAGCTCGTCCCTCAACAAAGCTGTTTTGCTCGTATGACTGAGGAAAACAAAAGAGAGAGAATGAAAAAGAGCAAATGAAAATGTGCAGACTCAAGTCGTTTCTCTCAGCTTTAGTCCTGATGTTTTACTTAGACACCCACCACTTTGGAACAGAACAGCACTGTCAAACTAATTAGGCCGAATCATATTACAACACTAATTAAACATAATTATATCACTTGTTGGGAAACTAAAAAACAATAACAGAGTCAATGTAATGCTATTTGGCCCTAAAAACACAGTACACAAATGTATAGTTACACAGTCACGTAAAAGAAAACAACAACTAAGAGCCACATAGTTTAGGTACAGATTTAGCAGACACAACCTTACTATTGAAACAGACAATCACAGAATACAGATTGCGACATCCAGGAAAATGTTCAACCACAAATTAAACCGATTTATGTAACACGCAACGAAAAATTCCTTATCCTATTAGGATAACTACAAAGGAAAAATCGAATTTGAACCAGGATATAAACAAAGTAATACGATTTTTTTTGGTTTTGAAGCACTCTAGAAAGCACTCTAAAATTTAAACTGAATAACTAGGAAAAAGTAGAGTCAGAGAAAAGAGGAGGAATGATGGGGACATGTTGGAATGACTAAGGAAGAAAGACAGCATAAATTATGTAGCCTACTGTTTGCCTTCGAGTTATGTCAGAGTGATTGCTAAGAGGAATTTAGAGTAAAAATAATTGAAATTAAATAATTGAATAATCAGAAATGAAAGAAGTAAGACCTGACTGAGCAAGTTATTCACCTTTCCCTTAAATTTCATGACCAGCCACATGTCATTTTTCTGTGGTAATAGTCAAGAGTATAACCACACTGGATTCAACAGGGGACGTCCCAGTGCTGAGTTTAAAACATCAGCACAAAGCAAAGTCTTATGAGAGCTTAAACCATAAAAGGTTACCGCTCCTTTTCCGGAAATCTTTCAATGTTACAACATAAATCTTGAGAGCATTACAACATCACAGAAATAGTAGAACTAAGATTCTGGCCATTAAGGGCTTAAAGTAGAGGACCAGACCTTTCCCCAAGATTACTACAGCAATGGTCTCAGAGCGAGTGAAGGAGAAAGAGAGAGAGAGAAAGATGAGAGGGTGTAGAGCAGGACAGGTGAGGTATGTTAAAGATGAAAAGCTAAAAAATAAAATAAAATAAAAACCTGTGAAACAAACATTTAGATAAAATCTTGATTAAAAAAAAAGAATACAATTTTACAAGCACTCTTTTGAAGCCATTTGACTGATTTAAAGTGCCTTTTATGAAAGAATGCAAACTGGAAGACAGGCAGGGAAATGTTTTAAAGCAGAAACGAGATGGAAAGAGAGAAATAAACACTCCAAAGTGAAGGAAAACAGATGTGATGGTTTCAGGAAGAGTTGTTACAGGGTGAAAATTTCAGTGTGTTCATACAAACTGTTTTATGCTGCATTCAAGAAATGTCAGAGTGATTGCTTATACGAGACGAGTCCACATAAATGTAACCACAGTTGTGTTTAGCAGAAGGAAACTTAAGCAGGCCCAACTTTCCAAGTTGGAGGCGTGTCCATTAATAGCAGATGCTAATTGATCATAAAAAACTTTTACTATTTAGTTTGGATGCATTTTGTGTTGCATTTAAGAATAGAGATCAGACTTGCGACATACTACTCATTTTTTCTGTGGCACACAAGACGAAAAACAGATCAGAAAACATCAGTTAAAGTGCAAAAGATACAGTAAAGTGCATTATCTATTTATTGTCATGTGAAAACTAAAATGTCACTAAAATCTTCATCGTTAACATTTTTCCTTTGCTTGTTACCAGTGTTTTTATGTTGTACGTCAAGACGTGTTGCTTTTTTTTCTTAGCAGCTCTGAGATTGGGTACATGGGCTTGTTTACAACCAATGAGGTCATTTCATAGGATTAAAGACTGATGGTTGAAGAGAGTGAGCTCACCATAGCAACCTCCACGGCATTACGGCTGGACGGTGATTGGTCACAAAGAATGGAAAGGGTGTGGTCTTTGGCCAGGGTTCGTGTGATTGGCAGATACGTTAGCTCTGTGCAAACACCTTCAGCAGTTGTGCCCTGTTAAACAACCCCACGAACATGCCACAAATGTTGGTGTTTTGGTTGGAAATCATGTTTATGTGAGTTAATAAGATGTGTGTGTCTTTCAATACTTTCAGCATTTACTAAATGAAAACCTCTTACCTGCGGGACACTGTCAGAGTCAAATACAAGCGTAACATGAGCACAGTTATCATCTCGGTAGCCGTTGTTGGGTAGGCACCGAGTGCTGATGGGCTGTAGTAGACGTTCAGAGGTGGAGCATATTCCCAGCTGACTGCAGGGTGGACGAAGGCAAGACAGGAAATGATGCGCTACACACTCCTGTCCTAGTGGACACAGGGGGCGCTGTGGCTCACCAGAGTCTGACTGCAACATGCAGGGCTGACGACCACAACGCACCTGCGGTCACAATAAAAAAAAAACTTAATGAAGAATCTATATGTATAGATAAAAATAAATAATGAATAAAATAATTCATGGAGCTACATGGAGGCGTCATTTTCTTTATGCAAAAAAAAATTATGTTGGTGAGATTGATATTTTAAGTTTGTGAGATGCATTTTAACCTTTTTAACTCCTTCCAACAATAACATTTTACACTGAATGTGACTACACTTGGACTGTAAGATTAGCAACTACAGTAGCACAGTCTGAGGTATATCATAGGACTCACTTTAGTGCATTTGATGTTTCCGTTCATGCACTGACAGCTGTTGCACCCATCCTCCCAACGATCACCGTGAAGAAGCTGCAACCCTGAGCGATCGCATGCCTTTCCAACACCAATGACTACAGATGACAAGAGATGGAGAGGAACACAGAGAAAGAAAGTGAGATCAGATCTTGAAAGTTGCAGTACTGTTCAAAAGTTTGGGGTCAGCAACTGTTTTTTCTAAAATTAATACTTTTATTCAGTAGGGATGCAATAACTTGACAGTGAAATACATTTATAAGGTTTCGATGAATCAGAAATTCCTGGTAAATTGTATAATGGTTTCCACAAAAATATTAAACAGCACAACTTTTTAAATATTGATAATAATTATATGTGTTTATTGAGCAGCAAATCAGCAACATATTAGAATAATTTCTAAGGAGCATGTGACACTTAAGACTGGAGAAATGATGCTGAAAATTCAGCTTTCCATCACAGGAATAAAAATATATTAAAATAGAAAACAGTTAACATTTTAAATAACTCTGTGTTTTTGAACAAATAAATGGAGCCAGAGACCTCTGTTATATATTGTACATGAGTGATTTTAATTAATTAATAATCATAAAAATTGTCAATGTGGGAGGGACAATGAAACATTTCGCTGAATGTATCAGTGACGTATCAATGTGTTTTTGTTGAACACATATTTCATTTTTTCCCCACAAACACTGATGGAGCCCTTGCAGTACTACCACAGATTCTTGTTGAACTTTGTTGAAACAGGCAATTAAGTCTGGTCCAGTTTTGTTTGGCTCAAGTTAAGGTGTGTTCACACAGCATGAGTAGACAGCAAAGATTTTCAACACTTCATTTCTCATAATGCAAACAAGTAGGGTGGTCTGTCAGTGGGAACTCACACTCCTGGCAGCGCGGTCCAGCTCGTCCCACTGGGCACAGACAGCGATATCCATTAATCTCGTCCACACATGTGGCTCCATACGAACAGGGAGAGGACTGACACTCATCTATGTCTGAGATCGAGTGAGAGACAGAAGTAGAGAGAGTGTGTTAAAGTGGCAATGTAAGGAAAGTAGTGACAGATCTTTTCTTCCGTACTGTGACATACGTCCGAGTGAATTTGTTTTGTTTTTGTTTTTGAATTAATGGAGCAGATCTTAATGCAAGCTTGCAGTCGATTGTAAGAAAGGGACAGGGCTTATGCAGACTATATGATTGTAGAAGTCGTCACCAGTGAGAAGTCTGTCGTTTTACAGGGAGACCGACATTTTGATAAATGATGAGCTAAAAAAAAATTAGACACATGCATTGATGAACTGTTCACAATAAGGTAATTTAGATCCATTTAGAAAATAGATTTGAATTTCCATTTAAAGTTTTAAAGGTTAAATGTGTGATTTTTGCACCACTAGTTGCACTAAATGGAACAGAGCGCATTAGTGTACGCTCACTTTTTAAGCGGTGTTGGTTACGGAAATATTTTCGATACATTTTTCCTATTGTGATAAAAAAAAAGACTTTGTTAAAGCGCTATAAGCCATAAACCAAGCCAACCAGCTATGAGGTGAATCACAACATTACAAACTTTTATTTGAAGCAAAAAAGTATTTGAAAAAAAAACAAGACTTGAAAAAGGTACAAGACTGTGGTCCGTGTACATTCACCTGGTTCATTAGTTTTTCGATTTAATATTAAATGGCTCATCATACAGCAGTCATAACTTTTATTTTCGACAGCACGCTGAGTTTTGAACAAGGGATGAAGCTGAAATCAAATGAATTAATGCTATTGCAACATAAAGCCACAGAACAGTAGCAAGGCTGACTCCAAACACTGCACAGTGCTGTTCCTTAATGAATTTGATTCTTTAAATGAATCGGTTGAGTGAATGATTCAATGACCCATAGACAGCCCTTTGCTTCATTCCTGATGAGTGAGTCGGTTCATTCAACCGATTCGTTCAAAACGCTGTTACTTGCTGGCACCTACTGGCTGGCGGTCTTACTCTCATAATCTAAGTATCGTTTCATTTTGTCATTAATTTCATATTTCTAAAGGCTATTCAAAATATTATATTTAAAACTTTAATTTCATAACACTATATAATTGTAATTACTGTGTAAATCTTCTGAGCAGCATTAAACAGTTTGTAAATACATCTAAATGCCACTTACACAGGTAACAGCTTATTGTCTTATTATTCTAATTTAATTTAATTTAAGAATTTAGCATAAAAGATGACAAATGTGTTTAAAAAGATTAGAATAATTGCCCTTATAAAGGTAAAATATGCCCCTGAAAAATGAACAATTGAGGGGACAAATTTGCCCCATAATAGGAAAGTTCATTTCTGATACTGCTAGATGACGATATGTATAAAATACTCTTCTGTTCTCTGGCTTTATTGTTGAAGGTGTCATTTCAGGGTTTTGATATCTTCCTGCAGCTGAGAGAGCACTTCCTGGACCTGTATTATATATTGCATTATAATGGCTATTTAACATTACCCCTAACTAGGAGTGCTAGGATCCGATCTGTGCTGTCCAGTGGGTCACACAGCTTTGCCACACAGATTTTGATAGTTGGAAAACTAAATAAAACTAGCAGTGTGCCAAAGTAGGCTGATGGGTAATGTGAGTGCAGATGCGAGGTAGCCTACATTCATATTTCTGAAATAATCTCTGGCACATATAGGTTGTCGAACCCATGCCTTTCTAGGCCCACACGGACCAACTGTGTACTTAACGGAAAGAACTGCGATCCCATGAAGCATTGTGAATGACAATCAAAACGATGGTAAAATATAAAACTATTATTTATAATATATTTTAAGTTTACTGCAAAATATTTTATATATGCAAATATTTAAGTATTTCAGAACATAAGGAGACATACTTTATTTTAAACATTCCACTTGTAAACTAATATTTAATATTTTTATATTTGTTTATTCATTTAAATAGTAAAATAATTTTATGGTAAGTACTTTATCTTAAATTTTTAACAATAAAACACTTTTTTTTCCTGTCATGAATTCATAGTTCTTGCTGTATCATTGAATCATGTTTACAGATACAGTATGTGCAGATGTATTCACTCACTTATGCGACAGTCAGGCCCTGCAAATCCAGGTGCGCACTCACAACGAAACCAGTTGACCCCGTCCACACACTGTCCCCCATTATAACTGCACAGAGAGAGAGGGACAGAGAGATGGCATCTGAGTAAAACATACTTGATCTTAACTGACAAGCTTACCAAGATAAAGATGCTACAGACGCATTAACTAGTAGGCCCTCAGCAGGCATTTAGACATTTATATTCTATCTCCCTAAGAGACTCACTAAGTTCTGCCAAAGTTTTGTGAATGACAAGCTCAGTTGTTTGCGTGAGTGATTGTTTTGTTTTTTTGCTCTCCTTTCTGTACTTTTCTCCACTTACTTTATCTATTGCATCACTTACCAGGGATGAGGGTTGCAGTCATCAACATCTGAAAACAGAATGAAAACATCTCATGAAGGCAGAACTACCAGAGGATATATCAAAACTAGACCTGTCAGGGCAAATCACAGCCTGCCAGCACACCTAAAGCCCAATCACAGCTATACATGTGGGAGTAAATCACAATTAAACATGCTCAAGGTTTTAGTTAGCTGATATTTTTGGAAAAGAGAGTAAGCTAGCGGGAAACAGATAAGTGGGTGTGGTCTTACCCTGAGCACAGATAGGCCCCGTCCATCCTTCCTTACAGACGCAAGTGAAGACGCTGCCCCCTCCAATGCAAGTCCCACCATTTAGACACGGACCAGATTCACATGAGCTGTTCATGGCTAAAAAGAAAGAGAGAGAGATAGTGAGAAAGATACAGACTAAATGAGTTCAGCATGGAGGTGTTTTGGTTCCTATCTCACCCGTGTTACAGGTACTGCCACCCCAACCGGAAGGACACACACATCGGAATGAGTCTCCATGATCGTGGCACGTTCCTCCATTAGCACATGTACTGGAATCACACTGATTGTCTCCTGTAACAACAAGTCCACTTTGAGTGCAGGCACGGACAGTTAGATGCCTAAAATGAAAATACATTTATACATTTACTTACGTGAGTTACACGTCTTTCCTTTCCAGTTGTCAGTGCAGCGACAGTAGAAATCATTCAACAGATCGATACAAAAACCTCCATTTAGACAAGGGTCACCGCTACACTCATTCACCTCTGAAGGAGAACATTATAAGATTTAAGATGTATAAGATTACATATAGAACATTATAAATAATGCTAAATTCAAGAGGACTCGGATCAAAATTGCCAAATCTCGCTACAAAAACAAACAACCTGAATAGAAGACACTGTAATGTGTACTGTATATTTTGTTATGTTCCCTTATGGTTTCGTTTTCATTCTGTTTGCTCTGTTCCTGTTTGTCTTAGTTCTGTTTAGTCCCACACCTGTTCCGTTTGTATACCCATGTGGTTGTCTTAAGCTATTCTCTTGCGATCTCCTGAGTTTTCTGATTTGGATTTATTAAAGACTGTTTTGTTCCTCCACTCCTACGTGCGCTTTATTACACCCAAACATGACTCAGTACCGGACCTTGGACAGATTTTTGCGGCATTTTTCTTTCTTTTTTCCTCTCCCCTCACAACTAGACCAACTACTATGGAGCAGAACGACCGTTCTCTGGAGGATCACACAAGATACTTTTTGAATTTGGCGTGCCTAACGCACTATCCAGACTGCTCGCGGAGGCTGATGCTGTAAAAAATGCAGAGCGAGTGCTCCTCCCAGGGAACGGTCCTCGAGAGGATTCCACTATTTTTTTTCCTTTCTTTCCTTTCGAGAGGATTCTTCGAGGGTGGGTACTAGTGAACATTGGAAAACTGTGCATCGCCGTGGGACTGCTTGAGGAGTAAGAGGGCATGGAGGAAAGCACCGCCCACACGCAGCTGGCCTTTGCATATCATTTTGATGATTTGGAAGAGGATATTTCCCTAATTCTCCCATCCCAGCGGGTGCCGGTCACCTCCAAGTCTCCTGTGTCTCCGCCGGTCCTGCCCAGCTCGAAATCTCCTCTATCTCCAGAGTTCCCACCAAGCCTCTCTCTCCCGCCTCCTCTTCCAAAATCAGCCAGTTCCTTGGCCACGCCTCTGCTGGTTCCCTTTAACCCCTCGACTCTTTAACCCCTCTGACACCACTCTATTGTGTGAATTTGCCTCGGGTCTTCCGGTTTCCAGCTCCACCCAGTCAAGAGGATTCCCTAGCTTCACCTCCAACCGTCATTCCCGTCACTCCACCTCAGCTGTCAACCTGTCGGCTCCACCTTGGCTCCTCCCTCCCTCGGCTCCACCAGATGGCTCCTTCTTCCCTCCGGCTCCACCTTGGTTAGACGTCACCCTGCCTGTGCCACAGACTTACGGGCCTTCAGCTACGCTTTCGCCCCTCCACCCCTTCGGAGCCGTCAGGCTCCACCTTCCCTCCGGCTTCGCTTTGGTCCTCAGTCCCAACGGCTCCGCCTCAGTCCTCTGGCACCCTGGCTCCACCTCGGACGCACGTCACTACGGTTCCACCTTGGTCGCCTAAGCCATCCGTGTCGTTTGGTTCCATCTGCTCTCCGTCTTCGCCTTGGGCTCCACCACCATCGGCTACATTTCCATCAGTCGTCCCCCTGGTGTCGACAGCCCAATTACCACCATGGCTCCTCCCTCCTCCCCCCCATGGGCCTTCGTCCTGGCTGTGGTCTGGGTCCCCGCCTGGCTCCTCCCACCATCATCGCCACCCTGGTTTCTCCTGCCTCTTGGGGCGCATACTGTTATGTGTATATTCTGTTATGTTCTGTTTTAGTTTTGTTTTCACTCTGTTTGATCTGTTCCTGTTTGCCTTAGTTCTTTAGTTAGTTTCCCTGGTTGTTTATAAGTTCCCACACCTGTTCCGTTCTATCCTTGATTACATTCCCTATGTATTTATCCCATGTTTTGTTCAGTTCTTTGACCAGTATCGCCAATGTTAATGTGGTTGTGTTAAGTTATTCTTCTGCAATCTCCTGAGTTGTCTATTTTGGATTTATTAAAGGCTGTTTTGTTTCTCCACTCCTTCAAAATGCGCTTTATTACAATGATCTTTTTAAATTATGCCACACTAAAATAAGCTGCCACAGATGTTTTGCTTCCTACGAGTTTGACTTGCATAAAGTTGCATAAAACATAGTTATAACAAGAATAATTGCCATCTTAAAAGTGTTTTTTTAATAAATATATAATTTTACAAAATAAAATGTTTTATGTAATTTATTCCTGTGATGGCAAAGCTGAATTCACACAATTCCTCAGACAGAAATCATTCTAATATGCTGAAACATTTCTTATTATTTTCAGTGTTGAAAACAGTTGTGCAAGTTAATATTTTTGTGGAAACCCTGATATATTTGTGAAGAATTTTTTGAATGAATAGAAAATTTAATAGAAATTAATAGAAATGTGCCCTTGCTGATTAAATTTTTATTTTTATTTTTTATCTTATTGACCACAAACCTTTAAATGGCAGTGTTCAAATGACTATCTAAATCAATGAATAAATCTCTCTCTCTCATAGGACTGCTACACTACTCCACTAATGTAAGAGACAATAGTTATATAGAGCTGATATTTTTACCCAGCTCACAGACTTGACCATCAAAGCCATCAGGACAGACACAGCGGAAGGAGTCGATGTCATCAATGCATGTTCCTCCGCTGTGACAAGGTGATGATTCACAGTCATTTATATCTGAGAGAGAAAGCAGAAAAGAATGTTGCTTGTATGTTTATATTGAAGGTTTAATAATAATGCGTGTATGTGGATGTGTGTAATATTACTCACTCTCATGACAGTAAGTGCCAGTGAATCCTGGTTGGCAGGCACAGGTGAAGTTTCCTTCTGACTGGCTGATGCAGCGCCCATGCGGACCACACACATTTGATAAGATGTGCCGTACCGCTTTTGCTGTGCCATTGGTCGTCACGGCAATAGTACAGCTGTCAATCACTAATAGGAAAAACAAAACAAGATTAAACAAAGATTGTCATTAATGTTTGTGTGTAATAACAGGATCTTTGAAAGAGATCATATAAAGTAAAATAAAAAAATTATTCTTAAATATAATCTGGTTGTTGCCAGCGCCATGCTCTACTACTTGAGGTACAGGAACACATCATAGCATAAATTTGATCAGACCTTCAGTGAGGTCATTTGTCTACCTTGGCAGGTGCTGGTCTTGCAGTGGTCTCGTAGCTGACTGCATGTTTTCCCCTCATATTCATCTGTGCAGGCGCAGTAAAAATCTCCCTGTAAAGAGTGACACTGGGCTTTATTCTGACACGGGTTTGGAGTGCATAGATCCACCTGCACCTACAGAGAGAGTGAGAGAATGAGAGAGGCAATTAGTGATTGAGAAAGAGAAAGTTTTTTGTGTGCACATGGAATTATTGACCTCACCTCACAGTTGGTTCCAGTGTATCCGTACAGACACTCACACTCATAGCCCATGGCTAGCGAACGGCACCGTGCATCATTTTGACATGGGGAGCTTGCACACCTGCTCTGCTGCACTTCACAGTGTCTTCCCATGAATCCCGGCTGGCACTGACACACATAACCATGACGACCATCCTAACAAATACACACAAAGGCGGAGATGATTCGCAGGTGTGCAGGGCAGAGGCCCAAGCAAGCTTGTAAAACTTAGATATTAAGATATACTCTGATATAAATCTCATTCCATAGTTTTTTTCTTAAAGGGATAATCCCAAAAGTTTCACCCAAAACTGAAAAAAGAAAGTGACTCACTTTCTTCTGCGGAACACAAAAACGATTTTTTGAAGAATGTTGGAAACTAAAAAGTTTTGGTGCCCACTGGCTTCCATTGTGTGGCCAAAAAACACAAAGACATTTCTCAGAATATCTTATTTTATGTTCCACAGAAGAGCAATAAACAGTATTGCGCCTAAATAAACCAGATTGTGCATGATTTATGAAAAAGATGCAGGTTTTTGTACTGATATACAGTGCACAAAAGCTGTGCAACCGATTCAACCCAGAATGTCTAGAAAGTAATGCCAAATAAAACAAGAATATGCCCACCTGACAGGTTCCTCCATTCTGACACTGACCGTAACAGCTGTTGACATCTGTGAAATAATCATTAACACAATCAACATAACATTCTGGTCCAATATGTGTAAAAGCAAAGAAAAATAAGAAAATAAGAGATTAAAACGACTCAGAGCTGTTAGGCATGCGAGAGCAGGCAGCATTACAGAACACATGCACAGTTAGGAGAAAACTTTTAAGAGACAAATACAGAATAACTGAAGACAGAAAATACATCACTTCCTTTACAATGTGCTCATGGCTTGTTTCTGTTGAATACATACATTTTAAAGTCTGTGCTGGTCACTTTTTTAACATGGCATTAAAAAAAACTTTCAAAAAAGACAACAAAAAGCATCATAAAAGTGGTTTTTGATAGCTCTATGATAACTTGTGTGATGATCAGAGCAAACTGGAGCACACTGAAGTGCTTTTCCTTGGAACGTTCATCAGAAAAATGTCTGATTAACAAAATGATTTATGAACAAATCAATTCTTTGAGTCAGATCGGTTAAATTAATTGTTTGATCCAGTTTACAAAATTGGTCTAAAATATTTGTTCACAAACCTCATTGACAGTCACAACAATTTACACTGTAGGTGAAAATCAGCAAATATTGACTTAAATTGGCTTAAATATCAGCCCATTTGCCATTCAAAGCTATTGTATAGTGTAAGAGAAACATTCTCATGGATTTGGATCAACATTAGGATAAGCAAATTATAACAGAATTGTATTTTTTTGGGTGCACTATTCATTTAAAGCAGTTTTTCTGCTTAATAAAAAGCAAAGCAGCTTTAATCAGCGTTAGAGAATAGGAAGAAGAGCAAAAGTTTGCTGCTTTGCAAAAAAGGGGGGAAAAGTTTGAGAGATATAGACTTTATAGAGTTTGTATACTGACTGATATTACAGTTCGGTCCCGCCCAGCCCGGGTAGCAGTTGCAATGATATCCACCAATTAGATTTTTACAAGCATAAGCGTTTAGACAAGGTTTCCTCGTACACTCATTCACATCTGTGTGAGAAAGAAAAGGAGGATGAGGGGAGCTAGAGATAGCATGGAAGATCGAGCCCCACCACCAAGCACAACATCTCGGTTGTGTCAAGCCCCGTAAACAAACTCAGATTCTTATGATGCACTGCTGACAGCTTTTCATTTAAATTCCCCTGTGTGTGTTGTTACGACAGTATAGAAAGAGAAAAAGGAGGTGAAACTAATCTAAATGTTCATGGTCTGTCTTAAAAGCTTTCAGACACCCTAAAACAGTGGTTTTCAACCAGAAGACCTCATCATGACATTATCATTAAATAAGCTAAAACAAGTAAAATCTAGATATTTCTTATTTTAATTCACCCCCTCAACAATGTATTTATGTGTGATTTATGGGCATTTTAATATTACATTTATATTTTCCTAGTTATGACAAGCTCTAAAATATTTTATCGAGTAGAAATTGTGAATAATAAAAAAAATTAAAAAATCTTTAATCAGTAAATCATGAACAACTGAAAAAGTCATGGGGCCTTTGAATATTGTTGTGGACAATGGTGAAGCCTTGGAGTAAAAGAAAAAAGCTGACCTAAAACAGGGGTTCCCAAACTTTATTGTCAGCCAACCCCTTTAAATAAATAAATGTTAAATATTTACTTGAAGTACCTGCTGAGATTTTAAGTTAATAATTTCAAATTTTTATTTCAATAATTGAATGACATATTTGCATATCCATGGTTCTCTGATGTCGATAATAATACGTTTAGTTAAGTATAGTTCCTTTATTGTCCACAAGTGGAAATTTGTCTTCACTATACACTACACACAGGGCCACCAACACAACATAATATACATAAAAAATATAATAAAAATTACAATAATAAAACAACAATATTACATAACAATATATAATAACAAAATGTATTATTATTAGTAGTAATTCAATTTTTTACTCTAATTTAAACTCTAAAAAATAAAGACAGAAATATATTTCTGCTGTAAAAAAAAATAGTATTTGATATTTATAATAATGAAATGCACTGCATGCTTTACTCTGAAACAGGGAAAATGGGTTTAATGTGTACAGGAGGGTACAGTATGTATTAAGTGAACAGATTAAAGTTGTGTGGCTATATGGGACCGATGTTGTGCCCTGGATGAAATTTAGACTCCCTCTTCAATCCTGCACAGGTAACCCTGCCTGCTCCACACCTGAGACTGGAACACTACCGGGAAACCTGACCCGGCCCTTATAACCAGACACCACAGCTACAATTCCACACTGCACTTGTTTACAGGTTATAACGCATTTCCTGTCGCACTATCAGTAAAATACCCCCACCACACCCCTTTTGAGCTTCTTTCTCCACCCCATGATCACTCTAATATAGTCCCACAAAAAGATAAATTTAGTCCCCGTCTTGGCAGTTGCCAGGCCCATTGATATATTTAGCTTTACTTAAATCACCTGGGTCTGGTTACAGATAATATTCTGCTATGTGCCATGACCACACAGCCTCGGACGAAATTCCATATCACACACATACAGTACATGCCCGCAAACTCAGGTTAAATCAACTTACAAGCACGCAATGCCAACATATATACATATTTACAGGCACATCACACGCTCATGCACTCACGAAAAACAATCAAAGGCACAAGCATACAGTACGCTCGCGCTGTAACACAATCACCTGTGAGTAATTCGTTATGTAAGATGTAAACGCGACATTCAGTTACACACCTCATTACATTAAACAAGCACTATGCACACTCAAGAGAACTGCTGATATTTGAGAGGTGCCATGAGGCATCCTATTTAGACGTGATACAATCCAGTTAAACGTGGTACTGTTTTGTAGCCCTAGTATAAAATCAGTAATATGAATAACAGTAAACGCACACACATACTAGGTCTCACCTATCAGACAGGTCTTGCCAGTCCACTGCGGGGGGCATAAACAGTCAAAGCCATTCTCCAGATCAAAGCAGGTCCCCCCATGAGAGCACGGGTTTGACGTGCACTCATCTTGGTCTGAAACACACGTGCACAGAATGAAAATAAATATGCATAATTGAGAGTATAGTCTACTTCATCTAGACTAGATAAAAAGCGAGTGACTTCTGACCTTTAGCACAAGTTGGGCCATCCCACCCTGGGGGACACTGGCACTCAAACCCTAATGCCAGTTCATGACATGTCCCGCCATTTGCACATGGATTTGACATGCACGCATGCTCGGCTGTAAGGTACAAATATACACACGCATGTTTTGGTATACCTAAAATCAAATATACTGCAAGTGTATTTTTAACCATTAAGAATAGTTTGGAGAGAGTTTTAGAAAGCTTTTTTCTTACCGATATGGCAGTTTTTGCCGGAGTAACCCTCAGGGCAAGAGCAGAAATATTCATCTGGCTCAGAATTCAGACAAGTGCCTCCATTTACACAGGGCTTGTGTGTGCCACAGTAATTTAAATCTGTACAGAAACAAACAAATAAACGATATACAATCCTTCTTTTCCGACAGGAAAGAATATGGCAGTAAAAATTGCAGCATGCCATTCGGAGCAGAAAAAATGTGTGTGGATGTCAGTAAATGTCTAATGTGAGAGGGAACAGGCCTCGACTGCATTCATTTACTATCTTAACAAAACATTTTTTAGTAAATGAGAAGTTTCAGGTCATAGCACCAGGAATCTCATGTAAGAGGGTTCTTTTGTGAGTGTGTATGTTTGCAAATATTTGGGTAATCTATCTGCTCAAAAGTTTGGCATCTCTAAAAAAAAATGTAGGCTATATATATATATATTTTATATATTATATTTAATATTTAAAATATTTTATGCTCACCAAGGCTGCATTTATAATATACAATATAAACAGTAATTGTGTGAAATATATATATTTTTATTTAATTTAAATATATTTTAAAGTGTAATTTAGTTCTATGATGGCAAAGCAGAATTTTCAGCAGTCATTACTCCAGTCTTCAGTCACATGATCATAATATGCTGATTTGGTTCACAAGAAACATTTTGTGCGGCTTAATATTTAGAAAAAAAAAAAAATCAGTATTGTTTGATGAACAGAAAAGAAGAATTGATTTACATTTATTTACATTAACAGCATTTATTTAAAAATAATAATACTTTTGAGCGGTAGTGTATGTGTTTCTTTTTTGTTAATACAGATGCACTAGGGCTTTGAATGGATATTTAATATTTTTTTTCAATTACATGATATTCTGCTTAATTCCATCTATATTTGCTGAAAAATTACCTTTGTCACACAGAAGTCCTCCCCAGTTCTTCTCACAGGTGCACGTCCAGGGTTTCACACAGGTGCCATGCATACACCCCGGGTACGGCAAACACTCATCGCACAGAGGACCTTGCCAGCCGTACTTACACCTACAACACCAGTAGAGCATGAGCATTAGCAGGAGTGTGTGTGTGTGTGTGTGTGTGGTCCTGGTAAACCATATGTTATGGGGTCAAAATGTGTGTGATATTTCAGCACGAGCCTCCCTGAACGAAATGTATACTAATGAACACCTATTAAATCATGTCAACTTACAATGTGTTTAACTTTTACACAAGTTTTCTATTTACACAGAAAATGTTGTCACACATTGCACATGTACACCACACCAGTAACTCTGAGGGAGGGAAGTCTGAGTATCACAGGGAGAGGAGTGTAAACTTCTTTCCAGTAGTACACACAGGTCGTGACCTCTGTCTCTTTCCTAATCTAAGACAGCAATGAATTCCAGTCAGACTGCTGGTCAAAGGTCATTTCCACCTCACATACTTTAAAAGATTTCTGAATTACCGCAGAGGAAAAGAAACATCACTCAGACACAACTGGGGATCAGTGGTTATATTCAAAACAGCAAACTACATACTATACTATTTCTGCAGTATAGCATACTTTATGTAAACTTTCAGTATGCATGTACTGTACAGTCCTACTCAGATGACCTACTACATTTGCCACTTTACACTATATCAGAGTCCACTTTTTCCAGTGTGACAATTTGAACTACCATTTTGAACATCTCTTTATTTTTTGATTAGTTAATTTAATTGAAATTCTTTTCATTAAATCATTTTCCCAAGATGATAACTGGCCAAATTAAACATGCAAATGTGAAGAGTTCATGTGACAAACATAGTGAGGTCATTTGACAATAATAGTAAAAAATAGCATAGACTCTTTGAAGTGTTTTATGCATTAATTTTCATGTATTTAAAAAAATATACTGTATTCCATTCTGAAAATAGCCAACCACTCAGACAGTCATAGGGGAGGCAGAGCTAATATTATCATTTTATCCTTCAGTTGTCTGCTCGGGACTATTTAAAGCTGCTGTGCATGCAAGCAAATGTGTGTGTGAAACAATTTTACTCTAACAGACAGACTCATTCATCTCTTCTGAGAATAGAGAGAGATCAACTAACACTTACACACATTCTCCCGGAGCGTCACAGCTTCCGTGATCCTCACTGCAGCCTTGCTTACAGATAGCTGAAAGAAAGAGAAGTATGAATGAACTTTATTATATTCCTTTGCTCTCCCTTCATTGGGACATGTGATTTACATTCAAAGACTGATGACAGCACTAATAAGGTGTTCACACATATAATGATTTTATTGCTGGAGGTTACCCAGAGGTTGTTGTCAGGATTACGTTATGTTCATTGTGTTTCGGTTTAAGTTCCTGTTTCCTTTGTTCTCATTTTCCAGCCACTAGTTTGTTCCCATAGTTGCAGTTCATTCTCCTGTTGTCTAATTCGTATCCTCATTAATCCCCATGTATTCAAGCCCTGAGTTTTCCTTAGTTCTTTGTCTGTTATTGTAGATGTGCACATAGTTGTGTTTGAGTAATTATTCCTGGTATGTCCTGAGATTTCTGTTTTGTGAATTATATTAAAGACTATTTTTTTCCTTCTGCTTCTTTGTTGTGTGCTTCACTCAGCACGACAGCGTTACAGTTGCTCCTCAATACTGTAACTGGACTTAACTTAAATATTTGAGTGTAAATGTCAATTAACAATATAAAGTGTCAATTGAAAGAGATTTTGCTATTTTGTTTACATTGTGGTATGTAAATATATCCTCACAACTTTCAAAGGGCAGAACTGCTTGAAGTTAATAATATGTTAATACATGGACGAATGATTAAATAAAGAGCACGAAATGTTTGATATTACAAAGAATTCAAGTCGCAAAAAAATAATTCGTTTATATATCATTAAAGTTGGCATGTTGCAATCGTCTGTTCTCTCCGATGAGATGACGTATACCCAAGTGAAACGGGTTCCTGAACGAAAAAATATATAGTAGAACTTGATTTTGAACTTGAATAAATATACCAAAATGTATTTGAAATTTTAAGTATACTACAAATACATTTACACATTTATGTACTTAAATACCCATTTGCAATTACAATTGCAATTGTACTTTTGGTATACTAAATTGGTAAGTCTGCAGAATTGCAACATGTAATTTTGTACTTAATGCAGTTTAGTTATCCAGAAATAGTGCTGAAGTCCAACTAAAGCTATACTAAAGTATATTTGATTGTGCCAAAGTGGAACTATTGCAGGTATACTTTAGCATTAAATACCTTGCATTTAAAGACTGATATTATACAGTGGTCAAACTTTCCTTACTAATAGTGATATTAAAACACATTTTAGGCTTAATATCAAGAAATGTGCATTGTGCAATTGAGAAGCACTAAATAAAGTTTAATTATAATATATCAGTAAGTCTCAAGCGATATATCAGTAAATATATTAATGGATTTGTAGTATACTTAGTATGAAATAAATGTATTTTAAAATACATTTTGCTATAGGTTTTTTTCACTAGGGAGGAATTGATAATTGTTGGATTATTGTCGCTTGCTAATTGCTGTGATCTCATGTGAGTCACAGGTTGCTGGAGAGAAGGGATAATTGTTGTGCCCTCACACGAAGAGATGTTGTTGTGAAGGGGAGGGTAAGTTTATTAAGTTAAGATTATGAGGGTACGTGAATAAAACAATTGGGATGTGCACAGATAAATCATTTATAATAAACAATGCAATGTTCCATAAAAAAAAAAAAATTGTCAATTGTGATTTCACGGTGACTTTAACGGAACCCTGGTGCATTGCTGAACATGTCATAACATCAACTGTTTCTGTCACCACCTTTCTTTCTCTCTGTAAGCATTATGTACCAAAATCAATATACTGTCTGTTTACTCATAAACACATGTATACACTTGCACACCTTTCTTGCAGTCTGTCCCAGTCCAGCCGTCCATGCACTGCTGATTGCCCAAGTGATCGCATATGTAGTGGCCAAAGTAATCATCTCGGGGGCTACACTGTTTGTTACACTTGTTGCCGTAGTAATTGCGGTCGCAGCGCACACACACACTGTACTTGATGCTGGCAGTTTGGCCCTTGTACTGAATGATCCGTCGCTCCTCTCCGGGGTTCATTTCTCCACGATTTATACTCCTCTCGATTAACAGATCATCACCTGTGGCAGAGACAAAAACATTGGTTTATGTGTGTGTGTGTGTGTGTCTGTGTGTGTGTGAGAGTTAATTATGAAGCATGTCGGTCTTCCTGCTTCAGTGGAACACACACTTGTCTCAGACTGCTTGGGAGCCAGTGAGGAAATAATACAATCAGGAACAGACCAGGAAGACCCCCCCCCCCCCCCCCCCCCCCACTCCAAGAAAACACAAACACACCCAAACTTGCTCTTGAGATGAGAAGAGAAACATGGTGACCTTGCGAACAACTACAGTCACAATGTAGGGGAGAGGAAAAGTGTGTGTGGGTGACTGGGTGTGTGGGAAAAACAAACAGCGTCTTAAAGAGCGAGAGAACACAACTTCAACAATGATTCAAATCTAATCTATGCTGTTCATGAAGGTGGGTGTTGGCTTGAGATTCTCACATTGCAGCATTTTCCATTCCATACAAGAAATTCACACCTGATTAAATTAGCAATATCATCGTCTAGGGACACGATAGGGATAGGGATAGGGATATGGCTGAATCAGAGACTCATTTGCGTATTACCAATGGGTGGTATGATACTATCAATACTATTTTTCCTCGATAGACAAAAAATTTTCTTTTTAAACTGTAAAAGTGAATTTAGCCATCACAACATTATAATGTACAGTTCGAAAAGACCGATTTTCATTTTGAGATATATATTCATATTTGAGATATAAACCTCAGAATGAAAATCTTTTTAAACTGTACATTATAATGTTGTGTTTAATGTAAAATAAATCATGATGTGCACAGATAAATCATTAATAACACACACATAAGAATTATATTTTTCTAAAATTTGATTGCATTTGAAAAATGGTAGTGTGTTTATATATGACAGCAATAAGAGACTTTTATAGACGGCAAACTTTTGAATTTATATATATATATATATATATATATATATATATATATATATATATATATATATATATATATATATATATATATATATATATATATAATTTGAATATAACTCCCACAGGAATGCAGAAAATATTTGTAAAAAGCCAGAGTAAATTGAGGATGTATCAGAGATAGCAGTGTTATTTCTGACAGGTCGTTATGTTCGACCGCTAGCCAAGGTGCTCTATAAATCGTCCTTGTGCACATTCCCTCACGAATCCTTCCCCACAGCCGAAATCACCCCACTCGCCCCATCTCAGTCCACTTGCTCTCTTCCTTAAATGGACACACGATTCCAGAAGTGGAACAAAAGCTATGACATACTTTCCTACTTTCTGACTAAAAAAAGGAATTTGTCAAGCTCTTTCATATCAAATGTGCCATCCCCCCTTTTTGCTGTACTCTCTTCCCCCTCTCACTCTCCCCCCACTTATAAACCTAAAAAAAAATAGTACTCATCTCCTAATTCATCTACAGCAATTAGTTATAAAAATACACACCAATCACTCCCTCTCTATAAGCTGAAGGAGACACTTAGAGACTGTTACTGGGTAGAGTCACAGTAGTGTGTGTGTGTGTGTGAGAGAGAGAGAGAGAGAGAGAGAGAGACCCTAAAGATAAGCCAGCTCAAGAACACAGTCACACACATGGATAAGAGCCCTAACTATCAAACAGGTAATCAGATGAACAGCTCTCGAAGTAATCAGTCGAGTTTATCCCGTGAGCTCAATTAACACGAGAACTTCAGCCTTGATCTGAGAGGCTCTCTTTAACTCAAAACAACAGCTTTAGATAAAAAAAACCTCAGGAAATGCAGATGAGGGCTGCTGTTAGGCTTAGAAACAAAGCGTCTTTTCTTAGTTTCTTTTCTTTCCTATTATTTTCTTTCTGTCCTATTTACATCTCTCCATCAGTCTGTCTCCAGTTTGCTCTGTTTCACTGCATCCAGCACAATGGCTGCGATTTGGCCCCTATTGCCACGGCGATAACAGATCACAAACAATAGACCAAAGAATCGGACAAGGCCAGATAATTTCCCTTATAACTACACAACTCTCTCTCTCTCACATTTCTAAGTTTTCCTCCATTATAATGTACCCCACCTTTCTTAACTTCCACTTCCTTTTTGCATTTTTTCACTTATCCACTTTATTACCATCTAGCGATCTACCAGCAAGCACTACAGTACAAGTGAAACACAATAACGCCCCTTTCTCTGCCCCTTGACGATACATGAACAATGCAGTTGACCTGCTGGCCAGAAAGAGCTGTTTAGAGTCCAAACGCAGAGCTGGAGAGACAGACTTCCTGAAAGGTAAACAGCCCCACAGGACCCTCTCCTCCAAAGGGCCTCCGCTACCTGATGCTCTGCAAACAGCAAAACCGGCTTCTTGTATTTAAAGCCAGACTTCTTTATTACTTCAAGGCTCGATTTACACCTTTGAACTAACTAGACTTAGAAAAAACACCTGTAAAAGAAATGAAACTGTGAGGCAGGTATGACACAATGATGACGAACTTTATCATTATTTTATCCAAAACAACAACAACATTAGCATGCAATTTTGCAAGACCCGTTTTGTACTTAAAGTGCCCCTATTTTGTTTGTAGATTTACATGTCAAAAAACACATTATTTTCCTCATACATTGCATATCACCTAATTTCTCAAGGAAACGGTTCGTTTAAAGATTCAGTCTCTCTAAACCCCTCCTTTCTGAGAGCCTACTCAGCTCAGATTGGTCAGATGGCCCAGTCTGTTTTGATTGTCTACTGCTTACAGTGTGTCCCCGAAATGAAACGCCTATTACCATATCTGCAACCAACTTTTTAAGCATTTTCCAAAAGTTTCACATCCACACTGAGACGTCGGAAAGCGCTAAATTCACCTTACTGCGCATGTGTAAAACCTTATAAAAGCTCACTGAGATGATACAGATGGAACAGACATAATCAAGTTATCACGCTATTCTTCTTATTTTATTTAGCAAAACATCTCACCAATCACTGATGCTTTCAGGTCGCACTCAATCACCATTATATGTTTGGTCTAAAACGCACCTGCCTTCATGTTTTGCCGCAGGACAGCAATTAAGAGTAAATTGTGTCAATTTTTTTTTTACAAAAAATAACACTAAATATATAATTTATAATGAAATATAATGAAATAATTAATACAATTAATTATTAAATAAAAAACAATTACAATAATAATAATAAACAATCAATAATCAAATAATAATGTTAAAGATTAAGTAGTATTAATTTAATGTTAAAAATTATTCATTAAAATGTCTATGCATGGAAAAAATGGTAGTAAAACAAATGCCTTCAAGGAATTACAACCACATTTAAAGGGTCCCTAATATGCAAAATTCACTTTTACATGGTGTTTGAACATAAATGTGTCAGCAGTGTGTACACAACCACCCTATAATGGTAAAAATCCACCTACTCCTCTTTTTAAATCTCCATTAATCATAAACAGTGTCTCAGAACAAGCCGTTTGCAGTTTCTATGCAATGTGACATCACAAATGCGTAGGCCACGCCCACGACTGATGGACTCCGCCCTATTAGCATAGACCCCGCCCTGAGTGAGCTGTACACAGTCCGCCATGTTTATCTCCTCGTCAGAGCATTTAACAGCAGCATTCAAGTAAGAAATGGATTCTTATTAAAGTGACTAAAGTTATTCAATCAAGAGCAGTGAGTGATTTTCTGTTTTTCTATTGTTGTTTGATTCATATTAACAGCATATTTAGCAGCAGGTACTGTATATTACGCTGCTTTCTCTTACACAGATATAATATACACAGACGATTTCTTTACTTGATGTTTATGTTCATAACTGTGTTTATGTGAACTTTGTATGTTTTTGACAACCTTGTGTATTTGACAGTTTAAGTGCAATAACCCATGAAAGAGAACTTAGTTTATTTAAAGATACAGTACGTGCACGAAAACAGTATGTTTTTCCTTCCACTCAAAAGTGGGCATTTACAACATGGTATAATAAATGATCTGAGGGGTATTTTGAGCTGAAACTTCACAGACACATTCTGGGGACAAAGACATATATTACGTCTTGTAAAAAGGTGCATAGTATGTCTCCTTTAACACTTAAGTTATTTTTCACTCATCTGAATTACTCATCAGTAATTCGCTCCACTCGTAATGCATCAGGAACATTCGCAAACTCGCACTGCCTCTTTACCGGTTCATGTCTCAACATCAACGTCTTGTCATCTGGATGATCATCAAAAGAAAAATGCAGACTAGATCTTGCTCATGGTCTGGCTGTGTGAGATCTAGTCTGTTTGAAATAAATGCCAAGCAAAGCCCTGCGCTAAGTTTCAGAGAGTCAGAAGACATTTGTCTGACAAAGTTGTGTATGTGAACATATCAGTGCCTTGTTAGTGTTGTGTGTATTTGTGAGAGTGAATAATCATGCCAGTCAGTAGCCCTTTGCTTTATGATTAATTATCGGTGGTGTATTTGTTTGTACGTGTGTGTCGTGCGTGTGAAGAATAGTAGCATTGCAGCTGCTCAAATATGTGTGGAAAATAACGAGCAGCAGTAACAGTAACAGAAATTAACGTCTTAACGAGGCGATGACCTCATACTCTTTGTTTAGGCCCGAACTCTTTCCAGGCACTTTAAACATGACACGCAGAATATAAACAGTTTCCATTTGCATGCTAAAACGACCTCCCTTCCCCATTAAAGGCACTAGCACACTAGCAACAAACAGCCACACAAGATATTCATACACAAATAAACATAAACTAACATCTACAAATACTCAAATCTGCTGTTAAGTGTCTAGAAAGGTTTAAAACGATACTCTGTGCTTGAAGACGGAAGGAGACATGTGCTTATACGTTTATTCTCTTTTTCTTCTACTTTGCAGTAGAATAGACTTTGTTCTTACTAAAATAATTATAGGTTATCCAATAAGACATTATTATAATGGATCAGGATTTGCTTATTATAGAGCAGTTCAGTTTTGTAATAACTTGTTTCTGACCAAACCACAGCCTCCAGTCATCACTACCGGGCGGTAACCTCTAGATTAACCTATCTATAATCCTCACTTTACAATGACATTTAGCACTAACTGATGTCCACCTTACTAGTTTTTCCCTAAAACACATAAAATAACAGTTTACTTTCTAACATAAACTTTTCCCATCCAAAATACGTAAATCTTTAGTCCATCTCAGTAATGCTTAGCTTTTGATGTTTTAACCAATTCAGTTAAACTTTTTAATTGCAAATCAGAGTTATACTACTTACAGCTAGCTATAACTTTAATGCTAGTTATCGTTTACTTCACTTCTCATGGTGAAGACCATATTAGGTGAACAGCTTATTGATTATGTTTTTTTTAAATACACTACCAATCAAAAGTTCGGGTTCAGTAGTTTTTATTTTAAATGTTTTAGAAAAAAGTCTCACCAAGGCTGCATTTATCTGATCAAAAATACAGTAAAAACAGCCCGGTCTCACCCCAAAACGTCACATACTGACGCGTCTTGACCAAACGGCAATATACGACGAAAAGGGTACCCCTAAAACGTCCATATGAGACGAAGACATAAGCGCACCAGCAGCGCCTCTTAGCGGTACCCTAACGCATACCTAAACCTACCCATAACCCGAATAGTCACATACGGACGTTTTAGGGGTACCCTTTTCGTCGTATATTGCCGTTTGGTCAAGACGCGTCAGTATGTGACGTTTGGGGGTGAGACTGTGTTGGTAAAAACAGTAATGTTGTGAACTATTATTACAATTTCAAATAACGGTTTTCCATTTTAATATTTTATTATATGTATTCCTGTGATGACAAAGCTGAATGGTCTTTCAGAAATCATTCTAATATACTGAAAAAACATTACTATTATTATTATTATCAATGCTGAAAACAGTTGTTCTGCTTAATATTTTTGTGGAACATGATACATATTAAAGAATAGAAAGTTCAAAGGAAACAACATTTATTTTAAGTCTTTTATAACATTATAGTCTTCTGATTAATTTGATGCACGAACAAAAGCATTGATTTCTTTAAAATAAAATCATACTGACCCCAAACATTTGAAAGGTAGTGTATCTTCATTTCTTCAAGGTAATTAATTAACTGAAATTTTTCTGAGAGTATTCAGCGTGTTAGGGTTTATATAATACATTGCTTGTAAATGATCATCCAACACAGAGAACATGAATTCCTTCGTTAATGGTACTTCCTGTCAGAGTCATCCTCTATTATGGAGCAAAGGAGAACCACAGGAGGAGAAGAGGAAAACAGGACACATCTGTGTATGACAACACACACACACATCAACATTCACACCATGTGTTAACATGTCCTGTGCACTGGGTTCCCATACCATGACAGTTGACTACAGTGCTTTCTGATTAAAAAAAATCCAATAAATTAGTCTCTCCTACAATAATAAATGCAGAGTTAACAAGGCCCAGATGGGATCTGCTGATATTCAAAGTTTTCTTGGTTTCTGTTAATCTGTCATATCATTTGATTTACTCTCATGTGTCACACCTGTGTTTAATCAATTACCTCGTTTTACCTCGTTTTTTTCCTTGTGTATATGGCCTTCAGTTTTAGGGTACGTTTACACGACAACGATGTACTAAAACCAGAAACGTTTCACCTTTGCATTTTTTGAGTTCAGGCGACAAAGTTGATAAAACGATCCATGTTCACACGGATCTGCGAAAACGACTAAAAGCGCTGTATTATGCTGCCAAGCCAATAGATGCCGATGTCATGATGTCTCATGCACATGACATCATTGTTTTTGTAGTTTACGCGGAGACTATAACAGCATTGTTTTCAAAAACTTGCACTTTGAAACCCGTTTTCAAAAGTTTGCATTTTCAGGCCCCCAAAACACTGTTGTCGTACGCCTGTAAATGAACGGCCAAATTGCGTAAAATGTATTCTGTTTTCAGTTGAAAACGGTGTTGTGTACTGTAAACGGCCCCTTAAGGGGGTCGCACACCGGATGCGCAGCTTTGCGCCGCGCCACGTCTAGGACAACTCTCACCTGAAAATCCGACAACATCAGCAATTTTCTGATTTCTGTATATAAATATAAAACTAAATGTATATTGCAGCACAGGGTGAAGTCCGTATATACATTAACTACGATTTGAGACACATAAATGTAAACTTAATATAAAACTATGTAAATGGCGCTCTGTGGCGCGGCAGGATTTTGAACACGGTCCTGAGCCGTTGCTGGGCGCCGCAGACAGACGCAGAAAGGCGCCGCCGGTGTGTGTACTCTCATAGAGAATAATGTGTTCGAATTTAAAAGACGTGGCGCTGCGCGGCGCTGGGCTGCGCGTCCGGTGTGCGACCCCCTTTAGTTCTTTGATATGGTCCATGGTTGTTCTGTTTCCTGTTTTGCCTGAGAAGTGCTTTTTGAGTTTTGTGTTTTTCATTGAAATACACTTTTTGTGATTAGATCCAGCTCATTATTTTTGTTTTGCTTCAACCATTCGCTGACAAGTTGTTTATGTATGATACGTTTTAATGAGAAAAAAGATAAAAGACTTTTAAACCTATACTATGGTGTCTATAATGGAGACCTTTACTTTTTAAAGGGATAGTTCACTTTGAAATTAATTTTTTATATGTTTTAGCTTACCTCAAGGGCATCCAAGATGTAGGCTGTTTTCTCTTGAAAACAGCACACGTCCAAATGATCTGACGGCGCGGGCGGGTATAGATATATACATAGATGTCGCGTATATATCTATACCCGCCCGCGCCGTCAGATCATTTGGACGTGTGCTGTTTTCAAGAGATAACAACGATATAAATACTGTTCGTTTTCTCACACAAACCGCTCGTTTCGTGTCTTAGGCCATCAATGTGTACTTATGATGGGGAATTGTTTAATTTGGACGATGGGGAATTGTTTTAATTTGGACTCTGTGCTTGTGTTTTGAGCCAGTGACCATAGACCTGCATTATATGACTGACAGACAAGAACGGTTTGACCTAAAAATATCAAAATTGAAACTACTGCGGAAACAAAGACACCTACATCTTGGATGCCCTTGAGGTAAGCTAAAACATATCAAAAATTAATTTCAAAGTGAACTATCCCTTTAAAATAATGTAGATCAAATTAGCCAAAATATTTAAACGTGAGGATGTAGAGAGGGTATATTTGGAATTTAGTGAATGATGGGCGTTCGGATTCTGCAGAAACCTGTGTAATTTTCTGCTGAGTTCTGTGCATGCACATTCTTCATGAGCCTGTACCTCTTAATGGTTCAAAGACATATCAGACCACAGGAATCCAGCTCTGACTTAATACTCTGATCGACCACCCTGTCCACCTGCTTTTTTATTAGTTTTTCTCAGTCGCTTTGGTGCTTTTCTCAGATCACATTTGAAATTCTCAAAACTACTTGTTCAACCTCTACATCATCTAGTCAATTGTGCACATCATAAAAAAGCAATTTCTCATTCTTTTGAGCAAATTGCAAACGGTACACTCGTGTAATTTATTATGTACAACTGTCTGCTGTTTCCTACATTAATTATCAATTGCTTATGTCATGTTGATCAAAATGGCACTGATATGCCATTTCATATGTGCCAACAGATTTGGCAAGCGATCCAGTGTTTGCGCTCTGGAGAGTGTCAAAGATTTCTATTTACAATGTGTTTTTGCAACGTTAAGCAATGTAACCAATCACAAACATATCTGTTGATTTCTTGAATGCAATGGCCAATCAGAGGCGTTTAAGTTCACTGTAAAAAAAAATTACATCCCCAAGTCAAAAATTTCAAGTGACCGATAACATCTAAATTTTTCAATTAGTCTGACGTATTATTTCTCATTGAGCCGGTGTTAACAGACTATTGCAACAAGAATTTCACTTGGGCCAACTGAAAAATTTAGATGTTATCGGTCACTTAAAATTTTTGATTTGGGAGGGTTAGACATTTTTTACAGTGTTAAAATCCACTCAGTCCACCAGTTTTTGTTCAGAGCTGAGTTCTGCAAACTCACAAAATCTTGTCATTATAACAAAGTGTAGACATTTTGTAAATAAGAGACTCATTGTGCAGTCAACTTCATTACCCGCGTTTCCATTACCCTTCAAATTTGCAAAATTGCGAATTGAAAATACGCCCAATGGAAACAACAAGTCATTTTCGTAAAAACTCCCATTTATCGCAAAAAGGTTTTTATGCTCGCAAGAGGTGGTTTTTCAGGCAATTCGAAAAATAAATATTTCGGAAAACTGCAATGGAAACAGTTTTTGCGCATTTACAGGTCACCTGACGTAGATGACGTGGTATGTTTGGTCAGAATACGAGACAGAGTTCTTTATTAGATTCATATAAGACAAAAGAATTACAGGAATAATGGATTCTAAACCTTAAATAAATGCCACAATAGCGATCGATATGAAGCAGATATGAAGGAGAAACACCCAGAAACACCCAGAAACACCTCATATGTGCCGCTCACAATATAATAAGGGTCATTCCTTACCATTAACGCTTGGAAAACACACATACATCTCCTTCAATTAATAATAATAGCTAGTGCAGTGGCTGGGATATAGTACATAAACCAACCAACGTCTGTTGCCATGGTTTTTGGAATGATTTTACTTATCGTGAGAGGAAAAAATGAAGTTTTAGTAGCATAACATCAGTTAATGGAAACGCCGTCATTTCGCAATAGTTTTTTGTCGACATTTCGAAAAAAATCGCAAAAGTTTTGCGCAAATACTTGACTTGAAACTTGAAACCATTTCATGTAAATCTATTTAAATAGGGGAAGCACATCTCCTTCCTTAGTCTTAACCTGGAGTTGGTTCACCCTCCACCTATGAATCTGTCTGAGAAAGACTTGGAGATAATTTAATAGTCACATAAAGCACAACATACTGCAAAACCCAGGCTAATTCAAGAATGTTCAGTCAAATGTCAAAGCCAGCCTGCACAAATCGGACTTTCTGTGTCATTTGTGGATGTAAACATGCTCAAGAGAGGGACTGCAGGTCCTGATGACTTAAAGATCATGTACTCAGTAATGCATGGTGGTGTGTGTCAAGGTGTTGGGAAATCATTACTCACTGCTGTCAGTGATCGTTTGGTTGTCCCAGTCCCAAGCCTCCACGATCAAAGTGTACGCTAGCTAGGAGATAGAGAGAAAGAGCTGGTTAGCTAATATACACAGACATATAGGTCTCCACAGTCAAAGTCTATGCAAAAGACAAACAGAAAATATCAATGAAATAATACGCAGTCTAAAAAACAAACAAACAAAAAATTATGGCACAAGAAGCACAGACATACACAGTACTTATTAGTCTGCCCACAGAAAAAAAAGTAAAAGAAAGACTGATTACACAACCATCCAAGAGTTTAATGTTTATGTATTCACATTAACCTCACAAAACATAGAAGGGAATCCAAAGACATCCTCAAAGAAGAAAAAATATTCAAGTATAATAATATCTAGGGATTTTCTTTTTCTATTACTCTAGGGATATGGTTAGTTTGTAGCCATTATAAAACAATAGCAATTTATTTTATGTCCTCATTGAGATAGCATGTGAATATGTGTGTGTACCTTTTTAACAGGATGCAAGTCATAATAGCAATGTGAATAACCTGGTTCCCACAGTCTGGTGACTGATTAGCCCGGTTATAAACCAGATGAACGATGAGAAGATGTAAGGACTTTTGTATGAGTGTGCATCAGGTCACTGCCACAGTCAACAAATTCATAAATGATTGTGTGATGTTTATGCATGCATGTTTTTTCTACACTGCACATGCTTCAACAATGTTCTTTAGTTCATTCATTGCGTGGGAAAATGTTTTGCTAAGTCAAGTCGATTAACAACATGACTTCAAAAGACCAGCAGTATTTTACTGTGAGGTGAGGGAGAGGTCATGTTCTTTCTCAAATAAGGGGTAGTAGGGTTTCTTTCCTTTAATCTGACAGAACCTGAGTGCTTTTGGGATTACAAACACTGTCCTGGATGGAAATGTCTGAAACATTGGAAAGAAATCTCTGGCACAGACATAAGACAGAATAGCATACGTGTAATAAGCTTCTGTAGAACCCCTTAACTGTTGGCGCTCTTTTTATTTATTGCCTTTTTTTCGTATCACATATTGTAGTAATCATCGTAAATTAGGTATAATTCGAAAGTTTACGAACTCAAAATTTATCCTGTGAAAACCATTTTGAAACTGGACATTGTTTTACCGTGAAATGGTACTTTAAATTATTTTAGCAGGCTCCTCCCCTAGTGGGCGGTGTCAGGTTTCATAATACAAAATTAATTTGAACTACTTTATAATCAAAACCTTTTCTAATCTTACAAAACACATATCGTTGGGAAGGTCTGGATCGTTGGAGTCTCAAGGTTCCATATTTGCAGACAATTTTATGATAGAAGTGATATTTAGACAGAAATTTATACATTTGCTACAGGAGAACGCATCAGAAAAAAAATCTCTGGAATGTGGTTGACACCCGGTGGCTATTTTTGGTACAGCGCCTAAACAAAATCGGAAAACATAGGAACTTAAATTTTTGTGATATCAACTTCAAATTTGGAACTTGGTTATATAAATGGCTTTGAAGTTATAGTAATTTTAGAGTAAAAATTATTTTGTAAAATATAGATTTTATATCAAATAAAAAATGTTTCCTACAATACATTTGATTTACAGTAAATTTAAACTTCCATAACCTTTTCATTCTTTCATTTTTTGCTTTTACTTCGGCAATAATTTGCTGAGTGTCTTCTTTAAAACAAGACCAAACTTAGACCTATGTTCCAAAGCATTCTTGGTTTACAACCATTTAAGTTTCGACTATTCTCAAAAAGGGAGGTGACAGTTAAGGGGTTAAGCCTGTACAAATGTCTTGCAATTGGTTTAAAATCACAGATTTCCAATACTTTGAAATGCAAGGAAACTGTTTTTTATGTTTCAAAGAGCCACTGCAGAGGACCTTTATGAAGAGGTGTTTTTAGCAGGTCTATGTATGTTTTGCAGAGAAGTAAATTTTTTTTGGTTTGGGCAGAGATCAGGTTTACTGCAGCAGCACGGCATGAGAAACATGCCCATGGATTTTGTGTGCTGACACTCATGCATCTATTCTCTGGAAGCATGAATCAGCACGCTAACATCAGTGAAGCCAAACCGCTCAAACTTGTAGGTGCATGCAGTAAATGGTAAGAAGGAAAGACTCCTGATGCAGGCATGACTTCAAACCTTCCAATAAACCTCTAAGCAAAATTCACAAATCTTACCAATCCTTTGTTCTTTTTGGCATTTCAATGACATTTATATATGTACATTTTTACTTGTATATACTGTAGACAGGCTACAACAGATACGTAAAGTATGCAAACCTATAATGGTGGTAGAGACTGAAGGATGATCATTAAGAAAAGATTTAACACAGTAAATGGGCAACTACTGGTCATCTACAAAACACCATCATCATCTTAATATAAAAATATGATCAAGTCATGTTATATAAACTTAAGAGTGTGGCAGTAATATTGCTCCAGAAATGCCATCACTCTTGTCTTGTTGGGTTCTGAAAAATGTATGTAGCCAGTAAGACAATAACTGACATAATTTCAATGTCTTATGGCGCTTTTCCACTACACAGTACCAGCTCGCCTCGGCTCGGCTCGACTCGGCTCTGTTTGGTTTTCCACTGTGTAAAAGTTGTACCCGTACCTGATTCCAGGTACTTTTTTTCGTACCACCTCCGGCGAGGTTCTAAGCGGGCTGAGGCGATAATAAAATGTGACGTGAAAACACGGCAGACTGCTGATTGGTCAGAGAGAATCGTCACTATTCACTGCGTCATCATTGCACGTGCCAGACGGAGTATCCTGAATAAAAAACAACAAAAACAAAAACATCCAAAAACAGCATACACTCGATTTCCTCCTTTCCTCCGTCTCGCGTAAAAGATTAAGTCACAGCAGTTTCCTGCGGCGTCGCTATGACGTCCAGGTACTATTGTGGAGGTACTATCTGCAATGGAAAACGGAGCGAAAAGCGAGCCGAGCCGAGCCGAGCCGAGCTGAGTCGAGGCGAGTCGAGTCGAGTCGAGCTGGTACTGGTAATGGAAAAGCGCCATTAGAGAAATGAGTGAAAGGTACAGGGCTACGCTTAAAAAAATAGAAAAAATATATAAAAAAACGATTTCCAAGTTCATTCCATTTAGCCTTGAGCTTTTTGCGATCATCACATCCTGCTGAAAACTTCAAACAGACTCCATTCTTGACTTTTTGATGTATTGATCATTACACTTCAATATTTTTGTGGAAAGCCTGATACACAATTTTTTGATGAATTTCAAAAGAACAGCATTTATTTGAAATAGAAATATTATGCAACATTATAAATGTCTTTTTTCTTTTGATCAAAATGTGTTAACACTATCATAATCATCTTACAAAATAAAATGAACTATGTGTATGCAGTACTGCCATATTAATGTATTAATATACTTTGTTATGATGCTTACATTACAATATAAAATAATGATTACTGTGGGAACTGGGAAGGACAGTGAAACTAGTTTTTCTTTTTTTTTCTTTTTACTTATCTTTGGTTTAAGTTAAGATAATATTGTATTTTTGTTTAATGCTTAATTCATTTTTTTCACAAACATTTTGTTTGACATGAAACAATAATTGGCGGACCCCCTGTAGTCCTGTCACAGACCCCCTAGGAGTTGTGTACTGCTTTATAATATCCAGAATAAGATCCTCCAAACCCCATTAAATGTGTAAGGATGTTGAGGAATCAGTGTCAGCACACTAAAGAAAGGGAAAGGTTTTGTGTGGCATTAGTTTGCAGCATGAGCATATTAATGTAAGCACCTGGTCAGTGGCGTAACACAGTTACTAATCTCCATAGACAGCCATCAGACACCAACCACCAGTCTAGGGAGGAGCAGGAGAGGGGAAGATTTTATCTTTCCTTAGTTAGAGGGAAATAAGACACCCACATGCATATACACATGCCAGCAGATACACAGGAACACACGCACACACAGGCAATGAATAAATTACACTTCCTAAGTGACACTGAGCAGGCAGTGCCACAGTTTTTACACATCAGAGGACAGTGAGGGGGACGTACTGTACTGTATATTGCAAGAGTCCAGCCTGAATGTGCCTTTCATCATTAACATTCATTGCGTGGGAAACACTCGCACCAGGTGTGAACACATCGTTCTAGGATTCAGGTCAAATGCAAATCAATGCACAATAACACACACACACACACACATACAGGAACTGTTCCACCTAAAAGCTGAATGTGATATGTGCAGGTTGGTAACACACCTGTGTTCTAAATTCACTTCATACCCAATGTGCTTGGGTTTCCATGGCACAGAATTAACAATGCAATTCCATTGTGTGCAATTTTCAATGAAAGAGGTGGTGGTTATTTTTTAGCAATAAGCCAAGATAAGCTGTGTATTTTGATTTTACTATGGTGTGATCTTACCTTCTAAAAGGGATTTATCACTGAAAAACAAAAATCTGCGCTGTCAACCACTAAAAAGGGCCATTTTATTGACATTTAGATGTACATTTTTACATGTATACACAGTCTACCACCGATACTTGAAGTTTGCAAAACTACACAATATCATCATACAAAAAAAATTATCGAGCCCTGATGTAAACTTACAGTTTTTCTGAATTGCTCAAACACATTCTCTGAACCAAATTCTCAATAGTCTAAACCAATTTGTCGAATAAATCACTCTTTCTGTAAAACATTAAACAAGTTCAGGTAAAACACTGTTTGCAAATCTCATGCACTCTTTTTTCAAAACTCTAAACACATTCTCACTCACTAAAACACATTTTGCACTGTGATGCACTTGTGTTTCAAAATGCTACAATTTTGGGACTCTGAACTGACTTGTATTATGTTACAGCCCAGGTAGGCGAAAGTTAAACACAACTGCAACACAGTTGACATCGTTTACACACAACAACTCAAAATTATTCACACTTATTTCTAATGATGTGACCAAACCAACTGTACATAATACAAGTCAGTTCAGAGTCCCAAAATGTACTCAAAATGTTGCACTGAATGTTGATACCAACAATGGATGGAAACAATACAAGAGGGAGAGAAGGAAGAGGATGAGTAAGAGGAGGTGAACACGCAGGAAGAGGATGAGGATGAGGAAGAGCAAGGTGTGGAGAATGTTGTCAGGGCTGGATCTGCTAGGGTTGTGCCTGCAGAGATGACATTGTCTGAGATGTGGAGAAACTCCACCGGCCGGACCAACATGAAGACGTGATGCTGAAGCAGAATAAAATCTCTCTCACTGACCTTGATTCTGCAGTTGCACAACTCTTCTGAGTGTACTTTACTGTAACATCCTTTTCATTTAGAGTTTTTTACTGTAACCTTTTCGGCTTTTGAAGTTGGGTCACTGTATTTTCACATTATGCAAGTGGTGAATATACAGACATTTGATAGGCCTACTATTCAATATTCAGTACAATACTTGCAGTGGATACAGTATACAATTTATTCACCTTACTACTGTAAGTTGTCCTTACTATACTTTTTAACGTAACTGCAAAACCCAGAAAGGAACATGTTTGCATTAATAAGTCTGATATAGTCAAATATCAACTGTTATCAGTTCTGTAACCAGCAGACGACATCAGAGTCCAGAAGAAGAACCCAATGCAGGTTTGCATCAAACACCTGCTCTAACGCTCAGCCAACTACAGAGCACTCAGAAAATAGGAGGAAGAAACAGTCGTGAAACAAGAGACCCAACACTCATCCAAGATTTAAAGAAAGCAGGATGGGGTGAAAGGAGGACAGGAAAGATCTGAAAATAAAAAGTAGAGGAGATCCAGTATTTAGTCATGCAGGCCCTCATAATGTTTTTTGCTGTCAAGAATGATAGAATCAAGTTTAGCATCCCTCTAAAACTTTCAATGCAGCTTCTTGGCAGGTCAACATTTATGCGATATAAAACAGAGATATAAATGATAAAGACACAGTATTTTAAGTGGCCTGACCCCTATTTCTCAAAACAACCAGATTCACTGACTGCTAATGTTATCTTTGGTAAAGATATATTGTTATTGTGCATTCCTGTTTGGTTTGTAAAAAGATCTCTTTTCTTGACTGTGTATTCAGGGTTTAGATTGAAGACTGAAAACATAATCGTAAAACAGAACATGAACTTGGGGAGCTCTTACTTTGAAAAGCTTAAATAAAAAATAAAAAAAATAAAAAAATGTGGTATGTGTGTGTGTGCTCAGTGGGACAAGATTTTATTTATTCAAAAACAAAAGATTGTATGCTGGAAGAGAATCAAAGATCTCACAGCTGTAGGACGTCAAGCACAGCAGGACTTATAAGGCCCATAAACATCACCTTCCGTAAACTGCGTCCCTCCCCTTGGCACACCAGATTTGCTAAGAAACTATGGACAATGGCAGATGCAAGTATCTTGGCAGATTTCTAAATAGCAATGATGATGCGCAGAGTGCGTTGATGCAACTGTATCAAACAGTATATTGTGTGCCATCATTCCTATTCGTTGTTGAATAATTTATGAGGACATAAAGGCAGACAAGCTGCAGAGAAGAACATTATGGGAGGATTATTCCCATTAGCAAGTGTTTATTTTTGTGGTTTGCCAGTTCCAGAAATAACTATAAAACATCACAGCAGGAGGATTTCCTTCCTATTATGGGCTGTCTTCACCAGAGTTGTTAACACAAGACTGCAGACTTCACAGACTTCAACAGTTACAGTAGAGAAGAATCTTCAAATGTGCACCAGCTGAATGTGAAATCAGTTGCTCAAATGACTGTTGAAACAGCACTTGCAGACCTATTCGTAAGCAGGTGACCAGATAACGGTTCTGAGACACAGCTTACGCCTAAACCTAAACCTATAGACTCAAAAGGTAGAATTTGTCCCCTGTGATACAGTTCTAAATTGAATAGAAAAAATATGTCATCAGGGGCCAGTTGTTCAAAAAGTTGAATCTGGATCAGAATGATCTGGATTTGGAAATCCCATGTTTTGCTATCCAGGATCAGGTAATCCATCTTACTTTTGTGCCGTTTTTTCAAAGCAAAATTGGATTGGATCACCCTGATCTGGATGTAAACTTTTTCTGATTACCAAATCTGGATTACTGGTGCTCTACGGAACCCCCAAAGGGACATGGTCATGTAAAAAATATGAGATAGGGAAAAAAATATATTTCAATGCTTTTGCGTTCTTTCCCCCAAAAAACGTTGTGTTCGCTTTTGACTGGTTCATCTCTTATGATTGTGCCAATGTAGTTTAGAAATAGTGATAAAACACTTTGAATTAAATATAATATTTTTGTTTGATTTTTACAGCTGTTTGGGGATTATTTAATGGCGCCAAAATCTCTTTTTTACTTTACAGTAGGCTACCGAAAGGCTTAATATGTAGCCTAATGTCTACTTCTAATGTATTACTTTAACAGTTAAGCTAATCAAAAGCTAAATAAAAGTGTGTGTGTGTGTATATTACATGATACAAATGTTGTATTTTTGACCAATTTTAAAGTTTTACTACATTTTCTTCCTAGAATCCACCTTGAAATCCTACCCCCTGTTGGGATCAGGATAATCCTGTTTTTTTGGATCAAATTTATCCAAATCCTACTGACAAGTTTTGAACAACACAAATTGAAGGTTTGATCCAGATTAAAACTAGGATTGGATTCCGTGATCTAATCTGATTTCAGATTCCTTCTTTCCCTTTTGAACAACCCATTTTCAAGATTTGATCCAATCCGATAACCAAAATCCGATCAGTTTACCTTTGAACAACTGGCCCATGGTGATTGGAAAAACACAGATGTTCTTCAGCATACCAAGCAAATAAAATAAAATAAACAACTTGTGAGCATGCTATAGTAGCTAGAATGAGATACAACAATAGATAGATAGATAGATACAACAATAGATAGATAGATAGATAGATAGATAGATAGATAGATAGATAGATAGATAGATAGATAGATAGATAGATAGATAGATAGATAGATAGATAGATTATTTCAAAGAAAAATAACTGAAGAGCCACCGCGGATATATAAAAAATATTCACGCATAGTCACAATTCTATCACAATTTTATCATCAATTAGGCAATTATTGTATGTTTAAAAAGCCACTTTAAAAGGCATGTGTACATAACATACACTGACAGCTCTCACCAAAATGCAACTGTCATCACCATGGCTGAAATCTGGAAGCAAACAAGACTCAAATGCAGCGATTCAGTGGGTTTCACTACTTACAAAACAGATTTACCAGGTTAAAAAAAATAACTCACACTGATGTAAGCTCTGTGTGGTTTGAGTTAAATGTTTTACCCACAGTAATGTGCCTTGCGTTATCTTACAAACTATCTGTTCTGGTCTATTTAGCGACAATGCCGCTATCTGAAACATGATCGTGTAGACAACTCCCACTGCCTCTCTCTTTCTCTTCTCTATCTCCTGGGTTGCGATATCACTCCATGAGCATGCCAGCTCTAGTCAAGAACTCAGTCTTGTGTAAATCGTGCCTTTCTTTAAAAAAAAAATACTCATCTCATTTTTGCCCAAAACAGCATTCTTGCCCTTCATCATATCTTATGATTCTTTCACTAAGAAAAGAAAAAGATGCTGCTAAGATGTGTTTTATTGAAAGGGTGGCAGGTTCATTAATGATTCCTTTCTACAGTCAAATCAACTGTAGCAACTATTTTGTTGTAAATGTAAATTGTTGCAGACCCCCTGCTGAAAAAAAGAGAGAATAAACTTAAGGCAGCCTGATCTAGATAGATAGATAGATAGATAGATAGATAGATAGATAGATAGATAGATAGATAGATAGATAGATAGATAGATAGATAGATAGGTGGTCTTCATGCATGGTCTTCATGCAGCCCCGTGAAGTAAAACACACTACGTCCTATAAATACGACACCATCAGTTACGCGTGTAACTGTATGCTCAGCGCGCGGTAGACACGCACCAGCCGCCGCTCGCGCAGCCAAACGCGCGCCGTAACCGGAGAAGCCCTACTCATCATCTCTACGATTAACGCCAGTGACCACGGTGACACCAAGCTCTCCTCTTTCCACCGAGTCAAACATTTGCTTTGCAATGAGTGTTTAATGCGCAGGCTACCAGTTGGTGTTGTTAAGACCAAGCATGTTTCACTTGAGCGTCTTGGCCAACTGCTGTAAATTCATGGAACATGGTAGCTGGTTTCTAACTGGTCTAAACTGGTCGTTAGCCAGTGCAAGGTAAGTAGATCATGTTGGACCATCAATAAACAAGCTTCCAGCTGGTTATATAATCTTAATGTGGTAAAGTTTAGCTTAGCCTACCTAATAAACATTTAAACCAGCGATAATTTCACATTTAGCCAACCATCTTAAGGTGGATAACATGCAAAAGCAATATATTGCATAGGGAAAAACCCTTAACATAAGCTGGAATATAGCCTACGTACGATTTGATACTCACCAAATGTCATGTTACAAGCCTATCATGTGTTTTCAATTCCAATATGAACACCTTTATATGCCTCCTTTAAAATAGTCAACCTTTTTTCTGACACCCTTGTTTTTAATTAGGCTACTGAAGAAAGTTCACAAAATCGAGCATATTTTTTTAACAGTCTATATAAAGTATTACAATATACTTCATCATATAGCCTATGTAGAAAGTGTTCACAAAAAAAAAATGTTTGTTTAGTTGAGATCGTATCGGTAAACACCTACCGGCCAAGCGAATTGAAAGGGGATGATAACGGTCCCGAGGTCATTGGCCTGCTTTGGGTTTCCATTGAATCCTTTCAACTGAAATGTATTCCCTCCGACCACGCTCGAGCGTCCAGTGCCGTACGTACAAAAGCCAGATGTGGTGACCTCCACCTGGTATTCCTTTAGACACACTCTCAAGTACGTGTCACATTCGTCCCGGTCGCACAGACCGTCTCGTGCGCTCCGCGCGCCGTCACAGCAGTTTCCATTCGCGAGCTCACCCATGTCATTCTCCACGCTGATCAACTGGAGCTCTAAATAACCCGACGACTGGCACACCTAAAAATAACATAAACAGTAGTTAAAATATGAATTACAAACATTATTGCACAGAATAATGTGTCTTGTTCCTAATAATAAAACAGCACATGCAATACAAAATAATATAGCGGATACAGTAGTGCGTTGACTTGCATTTGTGGTTAAGAAATGATTGTTTGGTTCTACAGGTATTGCAGAAATACCAATGCACTCGCAGCAAACGTCAATAAACAGGCTCGTGCAATAATGAAATATGCACTTTAAATCCTTTACCGTATTATTCATTTATGCAATGCTTAAAGTTTCAAAGTCGGTGCATTACAGTGTACGCGGACTTGTTTAAAAACGCTTTAAACTTTGAGGATCACATGATTCCACTGACAGAAGGATAATTCTATTAGGACAAGAATCCCCAAATCTAATTTGACAAAAATGAATGAGTTTCAGTTCAATGTAAAGCGTCTGTTTAATCTATGGACCTTACAGATAGTGAAGGAAAAAGTGGACTTAAAAAAGGCTAAAGGAAATTTAACTCACCTCAGTCCAAAACGTCAAAATTAGTAACACTATTGAGAAACAAGCTCCAAAATAGTTATGCATGACTCCTATGAAGTTAATACGACATGGTTAAAAAAAAGAAAACCAATATATGCATCGGCCACAAAAGTCCAGCCATACAAAGTGGTTCGTTTCTCCGCAAGACCTCCAGAAGATGAGATGAAAGTCACACACATACATCCACTCAGTTCTCCAGCGCGCTGCTCTCACTATATCAGTTAACTACTATAGACGTCTGAACGGACTTGACTGACAGTTCAATAAACCATTGGCAAGTCATCAGCTGTAGTAGAACGTCTGCGGCAGCCAATAGCATAGTCAGAGGGCGGGGCCTCCCGATAAATTATAGATCTGACAGGATTATTGACTTAGTTTGGAGAATAAAATACTTTTTTTTTTTTTTTCTTTTTTTTTTCAAACAAGTACTGTTATCATTAAATCAATTTAAATCTTTCACAAAAGGAATAGTTTTCCATTCTATAATATTTGACAATTGAATGGTTATATAATTACTGGTAAAAGTATGGTGACATTTTGCCAACGATTATTACGCAGTAAGGAATTTTTTATTTATTTATTTATTTTGCATGTTTGTAGCATTTTTTTTCTGCTTGCACTCTTTCACAATCCAAATTGACACTCATGTCAAGGCGCAGTTGAATGTTTTTGGGTAACAGATACAGAGCGCCCTCTAGTGATCGATTACTGTCCAATTATATTATACCATTTATAAAAAAAAAAAAAAAAAAAAAAAGGTTTACCCTTTGGCCTCGTGTAGTCTTTTTTTTTTTTTTTTTAAGTTGTACGATATCTGGGTTTTTTTCCCTCACAAACAGGATAGGCATACATGTTGAAAAACATCTTGTGAGGATATTTGAAGTAATAATCACAATTTGAAAGACTCATTAAACAGCCAAATCATGTTTTGTGTGTGTGTGTGTGTGTGTGTGTGTGTGTGTGTGTGTGTGTGTGTGTGTGTGTGTGTGTGTGTGTGTGTGTGTGTGTGTGTGTGTGTGTGTGTGTGTGTGTGTGTGTGTGAAGTTCACTAATAGGCCTATATACCAACATTTGCTGTTTGTTTGTTCAACATTCAGCACCTGCATTTCACTCTGATATCTCTTTATTATTTTTTGTGCCTGATAAAAGGCACAAAAGATTTATTTATTTTTTCTTTTGGTCAAAGGCTTCCCACCCCTCAGCTGTGATGCTAGACCTGAACTTTTTCTCTTAGTCTGTTAGTAATAGACTAAACGAGATGATATCACAAATTTACTGTATGGTTGTGTCACATCCTGCTATTTGTTAATCTTTCTCTGTCTTTCTCTGCTCTCTCTCTTTAGGAAATGGGTGACGTTGTAGTCCTAATCTTGCCGTCAGACTCCATCCTGCGTTCTTCTACTGCCGGTCCATAGCCAGAGTAAAGGAATAAAGAAAGGAAGTCAGCCCGAGAGCCACATGCAGAGGAATTAGATGTGAACAATGCTCGCTGCACTCTGAGGATGTGACACACTGCAGCTCTGATAGAAAGAAAGGCACCTGCATTCTGTTAAGTTCACAGAACATGTACAGATTTGGGAAGGGGGTGGAAAACTGAAATAGTTTGGTTTTCCAGTGGATGCACATGGAATGAAATGTACACAGGGTTCTGAGGGTATGACTAATTGAAAGAGTTGTTGTTGTATTCGTTGTCATTGTTGCTCTGAAGTTTGGCCCGCGGTCAAAAGTACAATTGTAGTTTTGATACAGTGTTGTTAATTGATTTGTTTGGTTGCAGGATGAGATAAAAGATTAAAGCTTTGTCTGTTGACATAAGAGATTACCTCACATGCAAAAATCACAGTCATGCATGCCGTGGCCCTAAATATAATTTTAAGCATATCTTAAGTGGCCAAATATATACGGGACACCATATGCATTTAGTCTATCTGCTTCTTGTTCTCTCTGCTTCCTCTTGAAGATGCAGAGAGAAACAGAAGTGCTGAAGAGTTAGCAAGCAGGTGTGTCATTGGGAGGTGTGAAATTCTGTCTCAGGTTTATAAATGTCAGTGATGGAGTGTGAGAGTGCTTAACCTCTGACCTCAAGGCAGACTTCTATTACAGCTAATGCAGATTCCCTCAGTGTTTGCACTCTACACCTCTTTTATGGTCACTGAAGGGGTGCGACATGCCAATGGGCTGACCTGAATATGTCATCTTCAGAAGAGGCATCTTACAGCTCACCTCAGTTTGCCCTGTTCTGATTGATCTCTGGAACCCAACTGCAGATCCTTTTGTTTACTCTTTAGTTTTACATTTTCTTTTAAAACATATGAAGATTTCATTTCGGCACCAAAACAAAAAACTATTAAATGGCCTGCAATGAATGCACTCCTGCATTTTATGCCAGGTTTGTCCTTTTTGGAGCTTGACAGCACCCTGGTCCCCATTTGCTTTTAATGAATAGAGGTTTGTTCAACATTTTATGTTCCGCAGAAGACAAAACGTCCTTTTAAAAATGAGTTGAAGCATCATTATGGAAGTATCATAGAAATATATCTGTATAGGATTTCAATCCACTTCTAAACTTTGATGCATCTTGTTAGCATATTAACCAAATTTCATGATGGTTATTTCTGCGACTAATGGCACCAAACCAAATTGTTAAGACAAACAGTTTCCACCCCAAACTTACTTCAGTAGTTGAGCCAGTGTTATGTCTGCCTTATCAGGGCGCTCAGACCGCAATTCCGTTTAGTGCAAAAATTACGACACCTTCAATTAAAAAAAAATTAAATAATGTCTGAACGTTGAACTGAAAGTTGTTTATTTTTTTCCACAAGATCCAGCCTGAGACTGTAAACCGCTGGTAATTAGACAGCTATGTGACCCCACCACATAGGCCAGTTTTTGAAGCCCAGCTGTGGTTTTGATCCAGGCTTCTGGGAATAGATGGCAGGCAACGTTTAGGTCTGCGGCCCACGAGGGTTAACCTCAGGCGGGTATGTGCGTGCCTAGCAGTGGGTGGGTATGTAAAGGATGGAGCTGTTATCAGCTCAGTCAGCTGTGCCAATCATTCATTGCATTAGAGTGCTGTAAGAGAGGGAGGAGTACACACACACACATACACACGCACACACAATGAGACATTGTGTTGCTTATATACAGTGCTGAATAGAAGGAGATAGGCAGGGCTGGTTGAGCATGGATTATGTATTTCTCAGAGAAATCCCTAAGGATCCCTTGTGTGTAACTCTGACCTTTACACATGAGAATATTCTCTATTGTATGTTTTTGAGGGGTGGGGGTATATACAACAGTCCTCAAATTTGACTGGGACTTTTCACTGTTTTTATCACTCCGCCTGTCTCTGTTTGTGAGTTTAAGACAGACAAGCAGGGGTCCAGGGCCCACTGGGGGACCTCAGCAAGAGGGCCACAGGATGACATAATATTAATCAATTATTATTAATATATCAAAATAATACAACTTTAATCTAAATTCAAAACTAAATCTATTTTTCCCTTCAATTAAAGTATTTTCTTTATTATTATTAAAGAACATGCAGTTCTTAAAACTTCTGAAATTACAAAAGTAATCATGGTATATCAATACTCCCAGTTTCTGTTAACGAAAAGTCTTCAAATATTATGTTGGACAGCAGGGTGCAAGGACACTATTTTACAATGACATTCTGCGGGTTAAATGGTTACGCCAGTAGGCTAGGTGACGACAAAGGACTTTTTAAGGTCTTTATAAGTGAGTGATTGAATCATTTATTCAAACAAATCAAAACACGGATTTATTCAGGAACGCCACTATTCGACGATGTTTGACGAAGACGTGACGGCTAATTCTGCTTTGGCTTCGTTTGAAACTCGTTTCCCAAATCAGACAAAAATGTAATATAGTTACAATATAGTAATATAGTATACAAATAATATAGTATACAATATATGTAATATAGTAAACAAAAATCATGACAATATAGTTTTTAAAATGTATGCGATTTCGTATGAATTAGTACAATGTGATTTATATGGAAACAAATGATTTTTAGACAAAAAAAATGTAGCATAAAAGTTCACCCCTAAACATAGCCATCAATGGGGTGTAAGCAGTTTTTACAAAAAAATATGAATGAGATTGTACAAACGTATACAAATTAGCCGTCAATTTGCCAAAATGTAAAATAGTTATGAATTGCTATGAGAGTGTGTTGCAATTATCACACTCACAACCATGTTGTTGGTACAAATATCATGTATATTCGGGATATAGCTTGCATATTTTAAGGATAAAACTTTATGTACAGAATTAAGTTCCTCTTCAGCCTTGCTGTGTATTTAAAGGCCATGTACTTTCACTTGTTACCTGGTGCTTAAACATGTTTTCCCTTTCTTGTTAAGACTTGTTAAGATTTTTTAATGACTTCTTTTGCACTCCTCCACGTTCTCGTGTTTTTTTTTTTTCCGAGGGTAGGAACAAGGGAACTGTTCTTGGGGAGGGAAAGATCCTGTGCAATTGTGTTTTACACAGAGGTATTTTTCTGTATGAGGTAACATTTCCTGAGAATTAGAGAATTAGAGAAAAAAGTGAGGAGAACCGGGTCGAGAGACTTCATTGTTGAGAAATCTGTCAAAGGTACTGCGTGATGCAGGGGATTCGAGGGGAATTCCACAGACATTCCTGTCTGTCCCAAGCACTTCACAGCTCAGTTTAGCAGCACAAGAAAAACACACATCATGACTCAAGGTCATATCACTCTTCCTCTTTCAGGGTAAATCTGCCTGTAGAATCCCATGCCAAATCACATTCCAAGTTTTTGCATGAATGATACAAATTCCTGAACCTTGACACGATGTTGGAGGGGAAACCTTTATATGTGGGGCAATAATCCTTTCATGTGCAGGATTCTGGTATTAATTTTCCAAGAAACGGAGACAGATAGCATTAAAGAGCACGAAAGTCTGGCCTCTACATGTCAAGGAGACTCCAAAGTGCACACTCACATTTGTCCCTATGCCAGAAATAATGCCTGGGCAGATCTTATCAATCAAAGCAGAACTGAACTCTAGTCAAACAAGAGAAGATGAGAATGGCTCTTATCTTTGTTTACTGTAAGCACAGAACACTCCTGAGTTCTCCGAGGGCTCTTTGTGACATTACAGCTCTGGGTTCTGGATTCGGTTCTAAATGGAGTCAACTTTGTTGACAGTTAAGAGTTTAAAGAGCCTGATCTGTTTGTCTTTGACGCCTCAGTACTTTGGCGCTGCTCAGATTCACGGTGGTTTGTATTTCAGAAGCTCCCTGGAGGATAAACACGTTGGTCTGTGATTGATCATTTTCGAATCGTTCTCATATGAACTGATAATGCGTCATCTTAGTGGCGTCATGCCAAAAGAGCGTTGTGATGTCATGATCGAAATAACCCGCTACCTTGAAAGAATCTGTATTCTGTGCTTCCAACTTTGTTGCATCTCTTTTTTTTCCCTGTGCAACAATCATGGCCCATAAAGACATTTTTTACTGAATCTGCCGTGGAATCACTTTTTAAAGCTCAGACCTGAAGCCCGGTGAACAGTGTGAACCAGGCCTTATCGCCCAACATCACCGCCTAAGCTCCCTAGATGCTCTTGTGTCTAAATGGTAGCAAAACCCACAGCTGTGTTCCGACTTGCAGTGAAAAGCCTTCCCAGAAATGAGGAAGCTGTTATAGCAGAAAAATTATGGTTTTAAAAGAAAATATTCAGCAAGCATGTATGGGTGTGGCGTCAGAAGTCTACATACTTTCATTTAGTATATACTGGAAAACACGTTTTAATATAAATATCGTAAATGCATCATTCAGTCAGAACACATTGTAACTATTGCTGTAGGTAATCTGTTGCTACACCTCTTGTTCTATTTTTCTATTGTATTGTACTCTATTTATGAAAAAACAGTGGTTAACTAGTTTTGTTTCATGACCCAAATTTTCCTTTGGATATCTATTCAAAATGTAAACATAAATGAAACATAAAACATAAATGTAAATGAAATTTATATAACCATGAACTACACTGATGTGGGATTTACTTCAAAACAATTTTCACTCAGAAATCACTTGTAAATTTCACAAATAATTACAAAGAAACAGCAAGTAATATTAAAGTAAATGTAAAATTATGTAGAAAGTAGAAAAAAACGAAATAGTATTTTCTTGTAAAACATGCTCCGAAAAATCATGTTTTACAGTGTACATTGGGCAAAAAATATGCAAAACATAGGCTGAATGGAAATATTTTTAATTCTATAAATACATAAACGCATTTTATGTACCAGGTTGAACAAACCCTGGGCCAAATAGTGTTTCATCAAGTGATGGATTATTTTGATCGAAATACTTTATTGTTTGACTGAACGCATATCTGTTTGCGCAGATTGAAGTAAACATCATTATAGAAAGTGATATATGATATCACTATGATCTCTATGTCTATTATCTCTATGATAAGCTTTATTTTGCCATCCTAACCATACATGATTACATGCTTCGTATCATTTTATTATTTTTTGCATGCATCATCGTTTTTCCCCTCTGCTGACAGTAACCACCAGTTGAGAACCACTGATATAAACCAATATGTTTTTTATGATGTCCAGGGCTTTCTCAGATCTGCACTCTGTATCATTTGCTTTTCTTTTAGGTGGATAGATGACAAGCCCACACACCGGACAGGTTGATGACGGTGATTCAACCTTTGAGCATTACTGCTCTTAAACACTGCTAGACATTATGTCTCCACACTGCATCAAAGACGCACACACACACACACACTCAACACCTATACATCTATTGAACTACAGTATCATTCATTAAAGCCTCACGATAATAGACGCAGCGTCTCTCTGTGCTTAGAGAGATCTGTGAAGGTGGGTATTGCAATAATAGGGCAGCTGTTTTGACTTCAGAATGTGTGTGTGTGTGTATGTGTCTGCACGTCTGGATATGGATTAACTTAATAGTGTGTGTGAACCGAGAAGTGTCTTTTAAGTAGGATTTTAAATTGTCTGGCTCCAAAACGCAGTATTACGGTCAGTCTTTTACGCAGAAGCCAATTATTACCTGACCACATAATAATGTAGTGTTACGATGTAAATCACTGTCTGTACAATAAATAATTTCATGATTTCATGATCACAAATGTGTCACATTGCATGGTCTCTGAGAAAACAGAAAATGTTTCATATGATGTATATCCAACACAAATTTAACTGCAAAAAACATATTTTATTTATCTATAATGATAAATACATGTAAATCCACCCCTTCACTATTTTTAGCATCATTTACTACAAACAAAAGCTTTCAAGACCACAGTCTGTGAATGTAAAACAACAATGAATTGCAATAAGGTCACATGTCATGTACCAATATTTAAAAAAACATTTGCCCTTATTTTACAATCAGTTTGAAAGTTTTGATGTTGCCTGAAGCCCTATTTCAGAAGTATAAGGCAATATCCTTCATCACAACTTTCATATTCATTTTTGTTATTCAATAATCTTACTATGTTTTCAATTCAATTATTATTATTTTTAAAAATCGGCGATAATGGAATTATTTGTTTGCCAAACAAGATTTCATCTTCAACTTTAGCATTTAAAGGTAGGGTGGGCAATTTTGGAGAGGTTAGCAATAGCAAGCTACTTTGAGAGCATGAGATCCCACCCTCCCTTCAGTGCATCTCCAAAGCCATGTCTCCTCCAAAACACATGAACACACACGGCAGAGTCTGCACATCATCACGAGAAACGCCGTTAAATTACCTCCTGTCTCAAAGCCCATAACATTACAATATTAACGAATGTAAACAATTTAAAGATTGCTGATTTGTATCACCCGACTGCCGCAGATTTTTTTTAGGCATTGATAGTGTTGCCATCCAAACGCATTCTGAGGATGTGAACAGCTCCGAGTAATGTCACGGGTTGCCATCTCTTAATCACAGTAGTTGAAGTGAACAGTAGTAGTGTGAACGCAGCATAAGCTCGTTGTTTTGGTTCAGGAGGAACTGTAAAAGGTGGCTGCAGTTTGTTTGTGGTGCTCGGTGACTGTCTGTCAACAAAAGCTTTAAGGAACGCACCGAAGATATGTGATGTCTACGCGAGCAGGTGCGCGGGGGTATACGTTGACAGGCAGGTAGGACATCCTATTATTGCATTCGGACCGAATTCAATGATTGGACAAACATTTTTTGATCCTGAGACTTTCACAGAAGAGATGCTTAGGGCTTTAATATTTAGAGCATATTTATGTCTTTAACTGATTGCAAGTTCACATGATATTAAGTAGGGCTACCACTAACGAATATTTTTGTGTCAATTAATCTAAACGATGAATTTTCCACCAAAAATCAACAATTTTACTTTAGAACATTTCATTTAACTTGCAACTTTGGCATTCAGTAGTGTACCATAAAAAAAGTATAAATGTAAACAAGCCCTTGACAAAATGTAAAGCTAAAAGAGTGAAAATGTACAAAAGTGAAAATTTGTAAACAAACATAATAAAAAATTATAATAATAATAACAAAAGTCTGAGAAAGTCAGTATGTTCTGAATATCATTATATCTTGTGCTGGGCTTCTGTTCATTACAGATGAAAAACATAAACAGGACTTCAGAAGTGAAACTCCAAATGAAATCCAAATCTAATGAAATTTACTTTTTTCAAGCAAAAGTAAAGTAGGGCTGTAGTAATATAGTATTTTATTAATAGAGTATTCTACCGATTATTCTATTGATTAATCGAATAATCGGATAAAAATGGGGTAACAAAGATTGATCTAAGTGAACAACAGCCTTTAAAATGCAAATATATAATAACAAGCAATAATTGGTTCAAATAAAGAATCAAAGTAAGTAATCATATGAGTTTTATTGAACAACACTGTTATATAAACATAACTTAAATACAGCCTATAACAGATGCCTGCAGAGGGCGCCAGGGTGATTGTTGTTACACTATGGCATGGCCAAATTCTTGTTTAATATTGACCAAACAACATTTAATTCTATGTCCACTTAATATTTGGTCACTTTAGTACGATAGACATGCAACAGCCGCTGTAATTTCTTAAAAAAAAGAACATGTGCACATCAAAACCCGATCAAAACATGCAAACTCAGAGCGAGGGGTTAAACTTTTATTTTGAAATAGCGATGAAAAACAATCCGCATATTTAAAAACATATGTATGTATTCTCCTGTGTTGGCGTTGATTTACAAGTGAATTACTTAACTGCGGTTACAAACCTTGTGAAATGGCACACACTGCGTGCGTTCCCAGATGAACGATAAGCAACTCAAACTCACAGCACAAGAAACCCGAGACGCGCTGTATGCATATGATAACAGCGCAACTATGAAACACAAACTGCGTCCGACTTTTGCTTTCCCAAATGCACGTTATTGGAAACCTAAACAAACAGCACATGCAAAGACTGAGTTTGCGTTGAGCAGCGTTTACTGTGAACGTAGCCGAGGTAATTTAAACATTGTAATCTCCACGCTTGTAACGTTAAATAATTAAAGCGTCGTGATTCTCTGTGGAAAATAAACAGCGCATATGCCTATATTTAAATCACAGCAATATTATGATTTTAAATTAATATCGCGTAGCCTTAGAAAAATGTGTAATAATGCGGTACATGGATTCTCGTCTGTGGAACGCGCCACTTCCGGTATTAACAAATGTTTTTTTAATTAGTTTTAAAATGATTTGATCATGCCTGGAGCTTTTAGTTGTTCTGTATTTTGTCAAATAAGATCACACTCTATATCTCATCCTATAATCATCTTATTAAAATCTTAATTTAGCACATATATCAGTCTGTACAGTATCCCAGGACAGCTGTTAGAAGGTGCAAGTCTCTGGTGATTAATTCTAATGATCTTTGAGCAGAAATCTTTCATTATGCTTCTATTTCCCAGTTTCTCTTTGATGGTGACCCATTTTCTGAGAACTGAGTGAGAGGTATGAAGATGTACGTGTGTTTTCTATGTACACAGTCTGTGATTTTATAACAGTAACCATCATTTGGGAGGTCTCACACACATGTGCCCTTTTGGAATTAATTAAGAAAACTCTTCCTAATTAGTCTTTAATTGCCCTGCTTTACACACTGCTCTTCTGCAGTTTAATTGGCCTGGACTTAACAAGCTTTCTCTCATCATTAACCCCTGATGGGTTTAACGATCAGTGGGCTTATTTGAATATGAAAAGATGATAATTTATGCAGATTTCTTCACCCAGGCCCATTTGGGACAAAGCGAGAAGTGAAAGATGAGTGATCATGTTTAGAATTATATATATATATATATATATATATGAGAGAGAGAGAGAGAGAGAGAGAGAGAGAGAGAGAGAGAGAGCGAGAGAGAGAGAGAACAATAAGGGACTCTATTCCTCCATTTGACCAGCAGGTGTAGCTGTACACAAACAAAGTTGTATTATTCCTCTCAATTTGCCACCCAACATCCTTTTTTTTTCATCACATCAAGGGTTTTCAAACTTTTTGAGATATATATATATATATATATATATATATATATATATATATATATATATATATATATATATATATATATATATATATATATGTTTAGGGTGAATACTGGTAAAGTGGGACACTTTCTGATAATTTATCTTCTGCATAATGTTTTATTATGATCCAAATGTCTTAGCCTGTCATATGATACTATTCTAAATAGCTTAAGTGCTCTACTCTACTATACAGAATAAAAAAGAAAGAAACATTAAACACAGGATGGATGACTCTTCCTCAAACACACATGGACCCCAAACTACATTTTTCCAGGCGCTACTGTCAAACTGGGACACCTTTATTGGCAAAGTGGGACACTTCAAACACATTAATTGTTATTCAAATGTAGGCCCAATAAATTAAATACACAATAACAATATAAACAACTACAACAAAAATAATAAAAATCGCTTTTTTTAAGGAGGGGTGCAGGTACAGCAGATTCTTTCCACTCCCTCCCTCCCTCCCTCGCCTGTCCACAATATTTTGTATTGGGTTTATTTTATTTCATATATTAAAAAAATAGAAATAGAAATCTTCATAAACATTTTTTATTATAGGCTAAGTTTAATTTCTTTTTGTTGAAAAGTTTTTTGCAAATATTGCAAATGTCCCAGCCATCCAAGCTTGTACCCTCCATCTTTCTTGTTTTGAATGTGTGTGTGTTTTTTGGGGAATTGGCATTGTTTTTTAAAATCAGTTTACAATCTTTGTTGAAATATCTAGCTAGCTAACTAAATTTATGAGGGGCATACAAAAAGGGAACTCAATTCCCCCATTAGAATGACTTAAATGGCTGTCCCAGTTTGCCAGTAATACCCTGTCACAGTTTAACAATACACTATTGGCAAACTGGGACAGTGTCAAAATCACATAAAAAAACAACAAAAAAAGATTCATATGAATGTGATTTTTACAAATTCTGATTCACCATTACATCCTATAACAAAATATATACCAATTACAAATGATCCATGATTTTTATAATCTTAACATTATTCACCTCAGAATGCTATGTCATTTTACTTTACCATCACGGTTCACTGTAAGGTTGTTGAATATGGTGTGCCACACCCCCGGAAGTGATGTCATAGCCACAGAATCTATTTTTTTTTTATCACATACTTGCTTATGATGAGCTCAGTGTTGATTTTAAGTAATGGAATCATTTACATGTGAAGATAGAAATTAAGAAGCTGGTATGGATTTCCTCAGGCAAAATATAACTCTTATCACTCTTATCTGTTGGATGACTGGCCAGACACTGACAGGATAATATTTAAAAAAATATTTTTGTATAATAATGAGTGTCCATAACAGGAGGCTGGTATGGATTTCCTCAGGCAAAATAGAACTATTTTCTTCCTGCAGGATTCTCTAACACAAACTCAGATCAAGGCAGGAGTTTGATTGATTTATGGGATATCATGCTCCAATATAAACAGCAAAGAAGTTTTTAATGCCTCTCCTATTCCCTTTATGTCACTGTGTTTCATTTATGTGGGTGGAGAGAGACAGAATGTTACCATCTGTGTGTTTAGGAGTGTCAAGTCAATCAAATAGAGCTTTTAATACACATTGTTTAAGATCAGATTAAAATTCATAATGTTAATGTTAATACACTAATGCCTCAGTTCACATTTATCAGTTTAGAGCTAAAATATTACACACACACACACACACACACACACACACACACACACACACACACACACACACACACAGCTTTCTTATACCACTTAACTTTGTAAAAGTAACTTTAATGTTACTATTTCCTTACAATTAATTGCTTGTTAGTATTCCTGATTTGTGTCACTTCAGATAAAAGTATCTACAAAATTAATACATGAAAAAGTATTCTGCAAAAGATAATGTGTTCTGAGAATGGTTACATTTATTTAATGGTTCTTTTGTAACAGATTTACAAACAATTTCTGAGTTTGTAAAAAAATTAAGTAATTTATTGTCCAGAATATGTTCAATGCACAATTAAAGTTCCACCTGAATCGATTTTAAAGTGAATTTGTCAAACAAATGTTAAACTGGGAAATCTAGAGCAGCAGAGATAGTAAGTGAAAATGTTACCAACTTACTGGATCTCACAGAAACAAGAAGAACAGACACAGACCACCCCATAGTACATAGTATGACAGTTTTCAAACAAGTTTCCTATCAATTTATTAAAAAAAAAAAAAAAAACCAGACCACATCTCCAAGTCAATTAATTTACCAATTTAGTTTTTTTTTTTTTTTTTTTAGATTTATACAATTAACATAATTCTTTAACAATGATGTATGAGAACAAATAATTTATCTTGCCTGACCTTGAATTTGGTGCCCATTCATGAACTATCACGGTTAGAACAGATTATATTTACTTATTTTGTTTTGGAAGATCACAAATAGTCACTGAGGAGTTATTTTCCCAATCCTTAAATGAAAACCCAGGGTAGAGTGGTTGAGAAAATGTGGTCTGGATTCTGTGTAGGAGGGTCATTTTATCAGAGACATTGTAAAAGGACACGGTTCCTGCAACTTGATCGAGAAACACTCCAATTTTAGAGACCAAGCGAATGTTAGTCTGTTGGTTATTGTGCCATTCACAAATATTAGCTGCTGGAAAGTTACATTTCCAGGATCTGTTGTTAGAGCCAAAGATAAAACCTTGTCCCCCCTGACTAATCTGGTCATATGAGAATGTAATAGAACAACCTGTTCCTCCAATCTGAACTTCAAAGTAACAACGCCCAGATAGAATCTCATTACACAACACCTGGTATGTACAATTATGAGTAAGCACATTTGTGAATTGGTTAGTTCCGAAATTCACGGACGACTGGTTAAATCCGAAATTCACGGACGACTGGTTAAATCCGAAACTCCCGGTCGGCTGTAAAAATGAGTTGACGAATTTCTGATTATCACTCCTTGACACAGACTTGTTGTATACAGAGAGCTCACTGCAGGCTGATGAGCGATTCAGACTCAGTTTTGAGGAATCTATAAACAAAAAGAAAATGAAATTAAACATATGTACTTCAGAATGGGTTTTCCTCACTCCTGACATTTACACACAGCTACAGAGCAACTCACACATTAGGAACTCTTTTCTGGTCTTGGGTTGAGATGGCAAATCTGAACAAATAAAAAAAACTTTAAGAATATTTGAGTGTATGGAGTGTTTTTGTTTTAAAATAAAAAGGTGAAAAAAATATGTTGACTTACACTCTGTGATCTTCTCATTGTTCACCATTATATGGACACTGGGAACTATTAAGATACACACGCAAAAAAAAATCCCATGATTATGACAATCTGCCTGCTTATGCTCAGAATTTTTTTTGGGGGGTAGATATAATCAATCAATGATTTACAATGCTGGCTCAAATCTGCCTAATTTTGACAACATACAATAAGAAAAAAAAAAAGAAAAAAAAAAAGAAGTAGCATGGAGTTAAATTTATTTTCCTTGTAACAATCAGGTTAAAGATAATAGTTTGGTAAAAAAAAAAAAAAAAAAATTAAATCTTTAAAAGCCATCTCACCTTTCTCTGATATTCGAACAATATCTTGTTCACAGAGATCATCCAGTTGGATCTTCAGCTCACATATGACTGTTTCTATTTCATCAAATGTCAAATGTTGTTGGATGGAGATGTTGCACAAATCTGAACATTGGTAGCAGGACAGAGAGGAGAAATTCTATAGATGGAAAAAGCAGCAATAGATCACAAAACATTTCAAGCCAGGGCTTTTGCTGCAGACCCGAGTCTGTTTGATGCCAGAGTTAAGTTCAGTTAGGTATCAGACAGTTGTTACCTGAATGAAACAGATGTCATCCTCCACCTCTGAAAGCTGCCCCAGTTCATCATGCCTCCTCCTCAGATCACTGATCTCCTGCTCCAGTGTTAGTATGAGTTCCTCAACACTGCTTACTTCTGCTTTCTCCTGAGCTCTGATCATCTCAGTTATCTTAGCTCGTCTTTTCTCCATGGAGCTGATCAGTTCAGTAAATACCTTCTCACTGTGCTCCACTGCTGCCTGTGCAGAGAGCTGTTAGATGACAGAGGAAAAACTTTAGGCTGTAAGAAACACCCCATTGATTCAGCTCTGACTGTAACCCCTAGGCAACGCTGATGCAAAGTTGCAGCAAACTGACATCACATAACATTTCAGAAAGTACACCAAATTAGTACACTATTATACTATAATATAAATATGCTATTATATTATTCTAATAATTACTGTCATCATCCAAATAAGCTGAAAATGCACCAAGCTGAAATGCTGACGTAATACATAGTGGTAAAAATTAGTAATGCTCCACTACAATGCACTTACCTTATGGGAATTCATGGCCCGTCTTAATTCCTGTACCTTCGTTTCTCGCTGATGCACTTCCTTGTGTAGGGTATCCGATTTTTCCTTCAACCGTCCCTGTGATTGAATTTATTATAGTTTGGTATTAAGCTTCTGAAATTATATTGTTTGTTTGTTATGGAATTATGTATATGTAATATTTGTAAATTGTTTCAAAACATTGAAAAGTAAACATTACTTGTTGGTGCACTTGACATTTTTTTGACAGTGAAATTTGAGTCTTTTTAATTTATATAAAATGTTATGCAGAAACCTCAGTAGCTCTACCTGTATGTTTTGTCTTTCTGCTGCAGATGAAGACATCTTATGGTTCTGGTGGTTGATCAAAGCACACTGTATACATATCAGCTGCTGATCTTGGCAACAGTACAGCTCCAGTGATTTATGATGTTGGGAGCAGATCTGGTCCAGTAGATGTGGTGAGGCATTGACCAGTTTGTGCCAATTTAATGCAGGAGATGTATAATGAGTTTTGATGTGAGATTCACAGTAAGAAGCCAAACACACCAGACAAGACTTGGTGGCTTTTAGTTTGGTCTCTGTGCAGATATCACACTCCACATCCCCAGACACAGCCAAATTGAGAACAGGAGAAGCTGTTCCTGCTTCTGGTGCTTCTCTCTTCATCCTCTCTACAACTTCAGCCAGCACCGTGCTTCTGCTGAGAGCTGGTCTTGGGGTGAACGTCTGCCTGCACTGGGGACAGCTGTAAACTCCCTTCTGATCGTCTCGATCCCAGCACTCATTAAGACAGTTCATACAGAAACTGTGCCCACAAGATGTAGTTACTGGGTTGTTCAGAAGATGAAGACAGATCGGACAGTTTAAGGGATTTTGATCATCAGATGATTCAGCCATTTTGCTGCTATGAAAACAGTAGAAAAACTTTAAGTGACGTTACTGGAAAAGAGTAATTCATGTAACCTAAAACTGAGTCAAATGTCATTCAACAGCTTACAATGATTGACAAAAATATTTCGATATAAAAATGACATTTGTGGTTTACTCAATATTGCTACTAATAGAAGCTAAATACCTTGGCTAGCACTCCCTAAAGGTGCACTCAGTGACTTTTTAATGAATTCAGGCACTGGTAGGAGTATTTATCTGATGCAAGTGTACAAGAATTAAGATTTTTCAAAAGTACTGTTCATTTCTTATAGGCTATGGCTTAATTAATGAGTGCAAATCTAACGACAAATAAATTGCGTTTTTCTTATATATCAATTTGGGTAAACAAAATGATATAGTAAATTTAGTTAAACATGATGAAATGATTAGTTTCTCGTCAGTTTACCATTTCATATCAAAACCACATCATCTCTCTTTCTCTCTAACATGGCAGCGAGGGCACCACACGTTTACCACGCCCGATCATAAACCCTTACCTAATCACTTGAACTTTCAGTCAACTTCGGCTGTTTAAGTTCCATTAAAAGTGTCTCTCTCGTATCGGAACCTCATTTGGGAAGAGAAGCGACGGTAACAGAAGCATTCCCCTTTTGAACCTTGGAATCAAGTAACGTTACGTCGTCATCCATACGACACTGGCTAACACTCCCAGCGAGGGGTTTCACTTTCAAACCTTTTGATGCTGGGGCGCCACAAATATAATTACCCCCCCACACACACACTCACAAACATGATATTTTATGCGAAAGTATTTTTTTCTTTCTTAAATTATTGATTTTATATTGTCATTGTACTGAAGCAAATCATTATTTGTAATATTATTAGAACATATTTATTATGTATTTATGTCCATTTGTTTTGCCCACTATTAGAAGATATGCAAGATATAAAAATAAAAAAATAAAAAAAAGATTTTGTTTATGCACTTTCTTATTGTTGATTATATATATATTGCCGTTTGAGTTACAATCTTACTAAACTCGTGTGTAATGTCTCTGTGTGTGTTTTTATCTGTTGGATGACTGGCCAGACACTGACAGGATAATATTTTTAAAAATATTTTTGTATAATAATGAGCGTCCATAACAGGAGGCTGGTATGGATTTCCTCAGGCAAAATAGAACTCTTTTCTTCCTGCAGGATTCTCTAACACAAACTCAGATCAAGGCAGGAGTTTGATTGATTTATGGGCTATCATGCACCAATATAAACAGCAAAGAAGTTTTTAATGCCTCTCCTATTCCCTTTATGTTACCGTGTTTCATTTATGTGGGTGAGAGAGACAGAATCTGTGTGTTTAGGAGTATCAAGTCAATCAAATAGAGCTTTTAATACGCATTGTTTAAGAGCAGATTAAAATTCATAATGTTAATGTTTTTAATACATTAATGCCTCAGTTCACATTTATCAGTTTAGAGCTAAAATAATGATTACACATTGTGTGAGTGCTGCTATGTTTTGCTGGAATCTAAGAATGCTGAATGCACAAAGAGGTTTGGTACTACCCCTGGTCCTCCACGCTTATTACACACCCTGACTAAAGCAGACCACAGCCAGTGTGTGCGGGTGGATGTGCTGTTTAGAAGAAAGAAGGTTTAAATGTCTCTATTAAGCTATTCCTATTGCACTACCAGGACACCTCAGTATAGCCCAGGCATTCTTAATCTCTGACCTCTTGCGCGCGCGCGCGCGCGCACACACACACACACACACACACACACACACACACACACACACACACACACACACACACACACACACACACACACACACACACACACACACACACACACACACACACACACACACACACACACACACACACACACACACACACACACACACACACACACACACACACACACACACACACACACACACACACACACACACACACACACACACACACACACACACACACACACACCTGTCTTTTGAGATAGAAAACAATACAAATATGATGTAAGAAGGGGTCAAAGGTCAGACGGCACCTTCCACAGGAAGCAGATAGCTTTCTTATACCACTTAACTTTGTAGAAGTAACTTTAATGTTACTATTTCCTTACAATTAATTGCTTGTTAGTATTCCTGATTTGTATCACTTCAGATAAGAGTATCTACAAAAATAATACATGAAAAAGTATTCTGCAAAAGATAGTGTGTTCTGAGAATGGTTACATTTATTTAATGGTTCTTTTGTAACAGATTTACAAACAATTTCTCAGTTTGTAAAAAAATTAAGTAATTTATTGTCCAGAATACGTTCCATGCACAATGAAAGTTCCACCTGAATCGATTTTAAAGTGAATTTGTCAAACAAATGTTAAACTGGGAAATCTAGAGCAGCAGAGATAGTAAGTGAAAATGTTACCAACTTACTGGATCTCACAGAAACAAGAAGAACAGACACAGACCACCTGATAGTATGACAGTTTTCAAACAAGTTTCCTATCAATTTATTATAAAAAAGAAAAAAAAAGCAGACCACATCTCCAAGTCAATTAATTTACCAATTTAGTTTTTTTTTTAAGATTTATACAATTAACATAATTCTTTAACAATGATGTATGAGAACAAATAATTGATCTTGCCTTACCTTGAATTTGGTGCCCATTCATGAACTATCACTGTTAGAACAGATTATATTTACTTATTTTGTTTTGGAAGATCACAAATAGTCACTGAGGAGTTATTTTCCCAATCCTTAAATGAAAACCCAGGGTAGAGTGGTTGAGAAAATGTGGTCTGGATTCTGTGTAGGAGGGTCATTTTATCAGAGACATTGTAAAAGGACACGGTTCCTGCAACTTGATCGAGAAACACTCCAATTTTAGAGACCAAGTGAATGTTAGTCTGTCGGTTATTGTGCCATTCACAAATATTAGCTGCTGGAAAGTTACATTTCCAGGATCTGTTGTTAGAGCCAAAGATAAAACCTTGTCCCCCCTGACTAATCTGGTCATATGAGAATGTAATTGAACAACCTGTTCCTCCAATCTGAACTTCAAAATAACAACGCCCAGATAGAATCTCATTACACAACACCTGGTATGTACAATTATGAGGAAGCACATTTGTGAACTGGTTAGTTCCAAAAACCGAGGTCGGCTGGTTAGTTCCGAAACTCCCGGTCAGCGGGTTAGTTCCGAAAACCGAGGTCGGCTGGGTAGTTCCGAAAACCGAGGTCGGCTGGGTAGTTCCGAAAACCGAGGTCGGCTGGGTAGTTCCGAAAACCGAGGTCGGCTGGGTAGTTTTGAATTTTGGACTCCTTGACACAGACTTCTTGTATACAGAGAGCTCACTGCAGGCTGATGAGCGATTCAGACTCAGTTTTGAGGAATCTATAAACAAAAAGAAAATGGAATTAAACATATGTACTTCAGAATGGGTTTTCCTCACTCCTGACATTTACACACAGCTACAGAGCAACTCACACGGTAGGAACTCTTTTCTGGTCTTGGGTTGAGATGGCAAATCTGAACATATAAAAAAAAACATTAAGAATATTTGAGTGTATGGAATGTTTTTGTTTTAAAATAAAAAGGTAAAAAAAATATGTTGACTTACACTCTGTGATCTTCTCATTGTTCACCATTATATGGACACTGGGAACTATTAAGATACACATGAAAAAAAAATCCCATGATTATGACAATCTGCCTGCTTATGCTCAGAATTTTTTCTTTGGGTAGATATAACCAATCAATGATTTACAATTTTGTAAATTCTGGCTTAAATCTGCCAAATTTTGACAACATACAATAAAAAAAAAGAAATAGCATGGAGTTAAAATTTATTTTCCTTGTAACAATCAGGTTAAAGATAATAGTTTGATAAAAAAAAATTAAATAACAAAAATCTTTAAAAGCCATCTCACCTTTCTCTGATATTCGAACAATATCTTGTTCACAGAGATCATCCAGTTGGATCTTCAGCTCACATATGACTGTTTCCATTTCATCAAATGTCAAATGTTGTCTGACTGAGATGTTGCACAAATCTGAACATTGGTAGCAGGACAGAGAGGAGAAATTCTGTAGATGGAAAAAGCAGCAATAGATCACAAAACATTTCAAGCCAGGGCTTTTGCTGCAGACCCGAGTCTGTTTGTTTGATGCCAGAGTTAAGTTCAGTTAGGTATCAGACAGTTGTTACCTGAATGAAACAGATGTCATCCTCCACCTCTGAAAGCTGCCCCAGTTCATCGTGCCTCCTCCTCAGATCACTGATCTCCTGCTCCAGTGTTAGTATGAGTTCCTCAACACTGCTTACTTCTGCTTTCTCCTGAGCTCTGATCATCTCAGTTATCTTAGCTCGTCTTTTCTCCATGGAGCTGATCAGTTCAGTAAATACCTTCTCACTGTGCTCCACTGCTGCCTGTGCAGAGAGCTGTTAGATGACAGAGGAAAAACTGTAAGAAACACCCCATTGATTCAGCTCTGACTGTAACCCCTAGGCAACGTTGATGCAAAGTTGCAGCAAACTGACAAAGAAAAAAAGTTGCAGCAAACTGACATCACATAACACCAAATTAGTACACTATCATACTATAATATAAATATGCTATAATATTATTCTAATAATTATTATCATCATATAGCAGTCAATCATCCAAATAAGCTGCAAATGCACCAAGCTGAAATGCTGACATAATACACATGGTAAAAATGAGTAATGCTCCACTACAATGCACTTACCTTATGAGAGTTTATGGCCTGTCTTAATTCCTGTACCTTCATTTCTCGCTGATGCATTTCCTTGTGTAGGGTATCCGAATTTTCCTTCAACCGTCCCTGTGATTGAATTTATTATAGTTTGGTATTAAGCTTCTGAAATTATATTGTTTGTTTGCTATGTAATCATGTATATTATATAAGATGTAATAGGCCTATTTGTAAATTGTTTCAAAACATTGAAAAGTAAACATAACTTGTTGGTGCACTTGACATTTTTTTGACAGTGAAATTTTTGTCTTTTTAATTTATATAAAATGTTATGCAGAAACCTCAGTAGCTCTACCTGTATGTTTTGTCTTCCTGCTGCAGATGAAGACATCTTATGGTTCTGGTGGTTGATCAAAACACACTGTATACATATCAGCTGCTGATCTTGGCAACAGTACAGCTCCAGCGGTTTATGATGTTGGGAGCAGATCTGGTCCAGTATATGTGGTGAGGCATTGGCCAGTTTGTGCCAATTTAATGCAGGAGATGTATAATGAGTTTTGATGTGAGATTCACAGTAAGAAGCCAAACACACCAGACAAGACTTGATGGCTTTTAGTTTGGTCTCTGTGCAGATATCACACTCCACATCCCCAGAGACAGAAAAACTTAGAACAGGAGAAGCTGTTCCTGCTTCTGGTGCTTCTCTCTTCATCCTCTCTACAACTTCAGCCAGCACCGTGCTTCTGCTGAGAGCTGGTCTTGGGGTGAACGTCTGCCTGCACTGGGGACAGCTGTAAACTCCCTTCTGATCGTCTCGATCCCAGCACTCATTAAGACAGTTCATACAGAAACTGTGCCCACAAGATGTAGTTACTGGGTTGTTCAGAAGATGAAGACAGATTGGACAGTTAAAGGGATTTTGATCATCAGATGATTCAGCCATTTTGCTGCTATGAAAAAAGTAGAAAACCTGTAAGTGATGTTACTGAAAAAAAAAAGAGAGTAATTCACGTAACATAAAACGGAGTCAAATGTCATTCAACAGCTTAAAATGATACACAAAAATATTTCAATATAAAAATGACATTTGTGGTTCACTCAATATTTTTGCTACTGATAGAAGCTAAATATCTTGGCTATCACTCCCTAAAGGTGCACTCAGTAACTTTTCAATGAATTCAGGCACTGGTAGGAGTATTTATCTGATGCAAGTGTACAAGAACTAAGATTTTTTCAAAAGTACTGTTCATTTCTTATAGGCTATGGCTTAATTAATGAGTGCAAATCTAACGACAAATAAATTGCGTTATTCTTAAATATAAATTTGGGTAAACAAATTATATAGTAAATTCAGTTAAACATGATGAAATGATTAGTTTATCGTCAGTCTACCATTTCAAATCAAAACCAAATAATCTCTATTTCTTTCTAACATGGCAGCGAGGCCACCACACCTCATGTTTACACGCCCGATCATAAACCCTTACCTAATCACTTGAACTTTCAGTCAACTTCGGCACTTTAAGTTCCATTAAAAGTGTCTCTCTCGTAGCCTACATCGGAACCTCATTTGGGAAGAGAAGCGACGGTAACAGAGAGAAAGAAGAGCCAAAAGCATACCCCTTTTGAACCTTTGAATCAAGTAACGTTACGTCATCATCCATACGACACTGGCTAACGTATTTAAATTCGTTTTAAATAAGTAATACCGATATTTTTTTTATGAGAAAATACGCCATAACAGATAGTTTGATGCGTAAGTTATGAATTATTAGACGTGGCAACCGTGGACGAGTCATTCACAAATTTGTTTCAAATACATAGCCGCTAGCCTAATTAAAAATGTATATTTTGTTGTCATAAAAGTTAGCAGCGTCTTATTCAACTCGATCATCACAAACCAGGGTGCTCCGTCACATAAAGTCACTGACATAAATAAAGATAAACAGATATATTTCTGCGAATACAGAACTATTAAATACACTTGGCGATGACGCACTCACCGTCTCTTGCACGCAGTTGCAGATCAGTTTATTAAGAATTAGAATTAATTTTGTTTTAAACTCCTCCCTCTTCTCAGAAAACAAAAGTAAAACTGATCTTTCTCAGCTGCGTGCAAGAGTCAGTGAGAGTCAATGGCCAAGAGTGTATAGTTAAATACATTTTATATTTAATAGTAATAAAATATAGCCTATATTTAATATTAAATTAAAATATCATTTTATTTATAACATTTGAAACATTTATATCATACAATCGTTATGATTCGTATATATTTTTATATTTAATGTAACGTTTGAAGACTCTATGTCTACTATGAACAACACTGCCCTCTACTGTATTACAAGAAGAGCATAATGCCAAAAAAAAGGTAGTTTGCACTTTTTCCACCTTTTTTTTTTTTTGTCAACAGGAACTGTTAACTGACCTGCGCTGCATTTCCCAAAAGCATCAGCCTAAGTTGATTGTAGAGACCATTGGTGGCAATTGTTCTACGATCAATTTAGGCTTACAATGCTTTTGGGAAACGCAGCCCAGAGTGTGTCGGTGTTGAACATGGCTATTCTACATTAGATACATTCATTCCTAAACGGCCTGGCAAAAAATCCTCTCATTAGCAAAATCAATCAATATTCCCTCTCTCTCAGCTCATTTTCTCACGATCTTGGGAAATCCTGTCTCTCTCACACATGCTTCAACAGATTAACCCACAATCTCTCCCATTAGGCCCGATCTCTTATCAGCACTGGTTTCTCATGTGTGATATCGAAAGGTCAGAGTAATAGGTTCCAGAGCGGTGAAAAAGAGATAATGAGAAAGACAGAAGTGTGAAGAGGTGAGTTGACCACGTTCATTGCACTCAGGGTCTGTGTGGATCTTGATCAAGATTTCCTCCCAAAGGATGCAGAACCATCAAATACCATTAGCATCACAGGCTAAATATTTAAATACATTGTTTTTCATATCAGATATAGAGACTATACAGTTTCACAAAGGAAAGTGTATGTAACAAAACACTTTTTTGTTGTTGTTGCCGAGTTCTTTTCCTTTCAGAGATTTTACTAGCCTTTAAGGCAAGACGGTCACACCCAGTAAACACAGATGACCCTAAGAACTTCAACTCCCAGCAGCCCTTGCCCTGCAGAGACGAGAGTGACTTCTAGGGTCTCATCCAGTGGGATCTTACAGTTAGTTATTACTGCTCATGTTTCTATGCCAACCAAAACACAACAGCCTTGAGCACAAGAAACTAAAAACAGATGCTCAACTCTTTTCTTTACTCTTTTTCTATTCCCAGTAAGTTTTACCCAGTGGCAGTGAAGATAGCTCGTCTTAGGTCATAGTGTCGAAGGACTCAGACAGCAAGCAGACAAAAAGAATAAAAATACACAGCGGTCACACTGAAAAATAAAGACAGAAGACGTAGTGTACTATGATTACTCTTTATTTCTTTGCTCATAAATACTATTTAGGTTTTCTGAACACTGATTTGAGTCTGTTGTATTGTCACCATTACTGCTGCGAGACCAAACCAATCTGGTCCAAAAAACACAGGCTCTAATGGACTCCGAGGACTCGCATACCGAATCCCGAGGACTCACATATCGTAGAAGATTTTTATTATGCAAGCAAGAGTTCACAGACATCATCAACATTTATTTAACTTTATCGATTGTAGATGCAAATACCAGGTCAATGGTTTAGGTCGATGGTTTAATCAGAATTTGGGATCACTGTCCACCTTGTTTTTTATTTATTGTATTTTCTAACAGTTAAAGATGGTTACCCTGTTAATACATTGGATCATTTTTAATTATTAGCAAAATCTAAATGGCTTGGGTCTGCATCAGTAATATCTGCTGTGTGTTGTGGCATGACTGACTGAATAAACCCCTCAAATACTTTTCTAACAAAAAAAAAAAAAAAAGCGTACTCTATATTTGACTCATCTTTGAATCTGGGAGAGAACTAAGTATAAATAAAGTAAAACATTCTCGAAGAGCACCTACTCTCTGATACTGAGTATTCAGATATGAGTAATACTATTAAAACTATTCTATCTTCTTCATTAACAAACCAATACTAAACCATCAATCCATTTCGAAACAATCCAACAATGTACACATCTCCTTTATCTGTCGAAAACATAAATATATATATATATATATTGCATTTTGTAAATATTTAACTGCAAAAATAAGATCAAACCAATGACATTTTTACAGCATTTATCTGGAATGAATTTTTCAAGTACTCATCTCCATAAACCAGAAAAGCAGCAACCATCAAATCAAAAATTATTATTATTCTCATCAAAGTACCTTTTAAACATTATGCTTAAGTTTAAAAAAAAACTTTAACTAGCCCAAAATGGAAAATCCAACAGACCAGTGGGTAATTTAATAATAAAAATTAAAAAAGGCACTAGGAAATCAGCCAAGGTAGCTGAGCAAAATTTAACACTGTCACTAATCAGATTTCACACCGTAATCCACTTCGAAAACATAAAGCTACATCTGGTTTAAAGAATAACACTTTGGCTCTAAAAATCATCATACTATTCAAGGCCTGTATACTGCAATTGTAAAAGGCACGTGTACATGTACACGTTTGTCCACACAGAGGCCTGAGCCTCGAGTGGGCTAATCGCATTAGATGTGCAAGATCATATGTCATCATTAGCCTAAAACACACAGTAATGCAGTTAGCAAGCGAGAGATAGAGAGAATCATCTCTCCCAGTCACCACACACATCCATTTACTCTCATACTCCCGTTTTAAAATGGTGTTTAAGTTACTTAGTAGTGCACATGAGCTCAAGAACATGCACCTATTGAAAAGCACAAACACAAGAAGGTAGGGTCTTTGTTCTTGTTTAGCTATAGTTCTTCTCCTCTGTTGTGTGTAAAGTTCACGATATTTCTTTTCATCTCGCAAACATAATCACGAACACCAGGAGTAATGAGATGGAGGTTGTTGCATGTGTGTTTTGGGGTCGAAATAAGCAGCAGGCTAAATGTTAGTGTGTCCTCTCCACTGGTGCTCCCACCCTGGATTCAGAAGCCATCATCATCATCTAATTCATAGCCGTAATCTGTAGACAGGAAAGGAGAGGAACGCAGAAAGGTTAGGACAAAACTTAATGCTCTTTTCTGAACTACTAAAAATCACGCAAAGAGCGTAAAATGTCAAAAGGAGCAAAGTTTGTGAATGAATAGTTCCCTAAATATTTATGACTATAAATATTTATATTATATTATATTTATATATATATATATATATATATATATAAAGTCTTTTTTTAAATTCTTTTAAGCACATAATATAGTAAGGTAAATCCAATAAGGCTCTTAGTGAAAAAGTTAATTTTTATATTAAGTTAAGTTTATATTTAGGGACTATATTTGGTTAGAAAAAGTTGAAAGCCCCTAAAGCAGTATTATTATTTTTAACTAAAAAAAATAAATAAAAATTTTGTTAATTGGAATACAGCTGCAAATAAATTTAAATATACACATTAGATAAAACAATGTAAAACATTTTTTTTTTAAAGTACTAAAAATAAATTAAAGCTAAATAGAAATATTTTAAATAGAACATAAAAAATAGAAAAGCACAACAAAATTGCTAAAATGAAAACTGAGAATATAAAAATAAAAGCTAATTCAACATATTAATAAATACTAAAATAGTATATAAATAATTATAAAATGACATTGGTCTAAATTAATAAGTCTATATGAAAAGTAAAAAATTCATCCTATAGGTCAAAGTAAGACTTTTGCATCACATACCAGTGCTGCCCATTAACTGCACGGCACTGACACAGTGTTCGTCCTCCTCATCCTCCTCTTCTTCATCTGCAGGGTCATCGTACGCCACCGGTCCGCTCTCTACAACAATAGTATTCTGGGTTGGGGCAGCAGGAATGGCCACTGGAGCACCAGATCCTTTCTGGAGGAAAAAGTCAACATGAAATGGTATTCGCAGCTCCTTTTGCATCAGTCATCATCCAACCTGTTTCCAAGTGAAAACATATTCAAGTAAAAAAAAAAAAAAAAAAAGTAGGGTTGAAATGACTGAAAATTCAGAATAATTCTGAATGTGTTTCCTCTCTGGAAAAACGAACATCAATGATTTGTGCACAATAAGATAAAGGATGTCAATTTGAATTTGTTGACTTCAATGTACTCAAACACCCTTTGAATGTGTGATTCTATTATAATGCTACATTAAATGAGAATCACACTTATCTTTATAAGTTAGCTTCAGAGTTAACAGATAACCTTGTTAGTGAATTTAAGAACCGTTTCTTTTACTGAGGGACAAAGGGAAAGATGTCAATCACAACATTTCATTTCCTGTTGCCAAGTGAAGGCAAGAGGTTGCTTAGTTACTTGAGTATTGACCCCCAGAGGTAGTATTTTTGCTTCTGGCTTCAAAAGAGGGAGGTGATTATGTACACACTCACACACACTCGCAGAAGTTTAATAGTAGTAGAGAGACTGTCATGAGACAGACAGACTGACTTAATAACATAGGAAAACAAGACAGAGGAGAAAAGATCAAGGTCCCTGACATACAGAAAGATGAAGCATCATGGACGACACAGCCGGAGGGAGTGACAGAGCCACTGAAGAGCTCCAGCGGTCTACGGGCCAGAATGACGGCGAGGGATCAGTAGGAGCCGAGAGAAAAGAGCATGTGTCATCAAGGCCTCCTCAGAGTCCAGATGTCAGCGGCCCACTTTCCATTGCAGTCTGAGGCAGTACATTAAGCTTACGCTAGCCCAACTCAAACTGGTGCCTTTGAGTATCGCCGCAGAAATAGCCTGCTGATCTAGGAGAAGCTCAGCGGATCAAAATAATTCTCTTAATTTAAACATGAAAAGGAAGAGCCCGTTTCTAGGTCAACTTAATGCAGTTTTTCTGCACCGGCGATAAACTAAGTGAAGCTCTGGGCCAGAGGCCATTTGAGGGTTAAGGGAAATTAGTTTAATATATCCAGAGACCTTCCAAGGATGTGCTAGTATGACGGACGGTGATTTAAATTCACTCACCTGATCGAGGGCCAGCTTCTTAGAGGGTTGTGCACACACCAGGGGCTGTAACCTTGGAGACAGAAAGACAGAAAGAAAGACAAGATCATTAAGAGAACATGGCTTATTTCATGGCACGAGGTCAAAAATTACATACAATACAGTCCAATAATTTTTTATATTTACCTCATCTGTTCTTTTCAATTCTGTTTAAATTGACACACTGCTAAAAAACACTGCTTAAAAGTCACTGACTTATTATAATGCAAATCTTGACACATTATTTAAATTAATTCCCTAAATGCACGCAATTTAAATTCTATCAACCCAGAAAAACACAAGTTTTATAGACCCACAGGGACAAACCCCTGCTTCATAATGAAATGTCCCTCTGTATATTCACAAAAAATGTATTCACTATATTTTTCAGAAACAAAATGCATAAAAAACATTGGCAAATCTAGCACATTTTCACAGGTGGTGGTAGACATGGACAAGTCCTGTCTTGAATTACCTCAAATCTCATACTGTAAAATTCCCAGAGGAATAAACATGGCAGCTCAAGTGACAACAGAAGGGGGAGATCGAGAGACAAACAGAGAGAAAGAGAGATGGGGGGGTGGGGGTGGGGGTAGGACGAGCACAGAAGAATTCAGAGACGCTGTTTATCTCAGTATTTGCAAGTCAACATGCAGAGGCACAGTTCGAATAATGAGTTTACTCATTATTCCAAAGAATGTAAGATATGTTAATGAGGTACGGATATGATGCACTAAACCCGCAGCATAAATAAACGCTAATCAGAATCATATGATTCTCCTGATGATACATCTGAATATGCAGAAGAGATTAATTTCTCATGGGAGCAGTTCTCTTTATATAACCACAAGGCGTCCCAAATCTACTCAAACTCTTAAACTCAACTCAAACACAAAAATCTCTCACAGACACACAGACTAAGAGAATGATCGATAGAAAGGAGGATATAATGAAAGGAGGATAGAAAAAAGGATAACCAGTGCCGGTCCTCCCTATACGCAAACTACGCAAGGTGCGTATGGCCCCTGAACCACCAGGGGGCCCCCTTGCTTTCAAAGATTATATAAGTAGCATATCACTATATATTCATGTCATTCGAGTCATGTCGAAATTTATTTTTTCTAGTTAACGATTTATATTTATTTAATAACTGTTTTGGACATCATGCAGTGCGGCAGATAATGACATGACTATGGCTGAATCCGAAATCACCCTCAAAACGTTAGACCATAGTGGATGTTATCGAGTGCACTCATTCTATCCCACATTGCAAAACCGCAAAACCCTCGATGTACACCCAACAGCTGTCCAAATTCGCTCACTCGTTTTCATTTACTCCTTCAAGTGAACCGTATTGGGCTAACGTAGGGAATAGTGATTGAGGGTTTAGGGGGCGATTTTGCATTCAGCCCAAGTGTGCCGCACAGTCAAAATTGAAGCCAAAATGTTTCAATTGCCCCCAGGTGGCTGGATGCAGTATATGTCATAAACACCGCCCTCTCCATGTAATCTAATGCAACTAGGGCTCGCTTCATCCTGCGGTGGACATCCAACCCCACCCACATCCAAAACGTCATCTTGTGACACCCCATTCCCGTTTTGCCCCGCGATTGAAAGGGTTTTTAGGTATAAGGGTAGGTTTTGAGTGGGTTTAAGGCATAAGGGTAGGTTTTAGGTGGGTTTCAGTTTGTAGGTTCCAGATTAAAAGGGTTTTTTAGGCATAAGGGTAGGGTTTTGAGTGGTTTTCCATCCGGTCATAAAAATAGAAATATAAGAAGTGAAGTCTTCTCTATGCTTCTCCCCGTTTTTAAAGTTAATGAGGAAACTCAAACAAATGACTATTCAAATTTTTTTTTCCAAAGATGGTTTCTGTCATTTCAGGTAGTTTTTGGTTTTAGTTAGTTCTTTGATGCTATAAAAATGGGAGTGTGACGTCACAATTGACAGCTGAGATTGACTGCTTCTCTGAGTGAAGTAGTCACTGAAGCACCAACAGACTTTTTGGGGGATTTTCGGGAGGAGATTGGAGCTTTAACTTTAATTTTTACATTTCATAACTGTTTATGTCACATCGACATAATGAGTTGATCATCAGTAAACCGTACTAACCAATTCTGCAGGTGTGGGCGGGGTCTTGATACCACGGCTCCACTTCACGATCACTACTGCGCAGACTCGTGCTCCGTAATCAGCGCAAGATGTCGCCGCCATATTAAAAACATTGGCGACTTAATTTCTCTACAATGGTAGTGAGTGAAGGTACGTCGTCCATCTTTTTTTACAGTCTATGTTTTTGACTTATGGCTATGGCTTCAAAACAAAGCTTTCTATCCGGAGCAGAAAAAAAAGAGAGAAAATGTGCCAAGAACAAAGCAGGTATGCATTTTTGTAAAATTTTAAATTCTTATTTAGTCTTGACAAACCAATAAATTTGTAAAAAAAAAAAAAAAAAAAAAAACTAACAAAATACTCCAGTCTAGATCTCCGGGGTCAATATTAGTCAACTGTGTTTCATTAGAAATGCCCTGATGAAATGTAATTTTCAGTTTGTGTCAATACACATCAATAATCAAAATGTTCTTGTGCATGGTTTATGTATAAGAATTAAACATTCCTGTTCAGTCATGCAAGCTGTCCTGTGACTCCTGTCAAGTGTTTTAGAAACAATGCCATTAGAGTCAAAGTTTAGAGAAAGCTTTCTTGGGTAAACTATATTTTTTATGCTTTAGTTTCGTTAGTAAATCACGCCTTTAGAAAATAAATTCAGCTGTGTGTTATAGGTTTTCTGACAGCTAGATGGTGTCAGAGCAATACTTTCATAAAGCATTTATTTAGCTGTCAACAATTTTATTTATTTAATATTACTTGTTCTTACTGGCAGTTTTGCTTAGGGTGGCTAGAAGTGTAGGACTGGCACCGGATATAACAAAAGAGCAAATAGAAAGAAGGCTATATTAAGAAAATTAAAATAGAGAGGATGGACTGACTGACTGACAGATAGATACTTTCCTTCAAATTCTCAGTCAGTAACACATGCACGCACGGTTGACAGTCCTTCACGACCCAGCATGCAAGTGTCCTATTGATGCTACAGTGCATTCTGGGACGGGGAACGGTACGGTACTTGGCATGAAAACAAGCTGTCAGAGCCAAAACACAGTGACAACATTCTATTCCTGAGAAACAGTCTGTTCCACACACACGCAGATTTGCATTTACGTCAAGGGCTGATAAATTGTTCACACCACTGAGTGGGTCAATTATTCAAACACATAGCACAACAATAATGATTAGAGATGGGAATCAGGGCCCTGGTGATGCAGTATATTGATATCTGGGTCACAATACAATAATATTGTAATTCTTTATGTGACAGTTATTCAAAACTGTAATATATTTTCATGCTTTTCAGAATCATACCTCGATTAAAAGGATTTTATTTGAACATAAATAACTGAATGTTCTTTCAATGGTTTCAAAGAAATTCAGCATAGTATTGTGATACTCTATTTTTCCTTTTACCATTAGTAAATGTGTATGAGAGTCTTTGGTTTGTGGTTGTGATGACTTGATTTCTTTCTCACAGATCACTTTAACATTTCAAACTGTTCAGCATTTACTCTGACCTTCCTCATCACCCCTTCATTTCATACGCTGCTCTCAGGGTATGACTAAATGGCTGATGTCAACAGGGGCTTTTATTTTATTGAGCTGAAAGAGTATGACACCAGGCTGACACTATTACTGCTGAGCGCTTGAAGGCATGAGCAACTGCCTAAGTCGTCGGTCTCTTCATCTCAGAAGCTAGTTTTGGTCCCAGGCAGAGATAAGGCTTTCTCTTTTCCTCGAGGATGACGAAAACTTCCTCTCGTTTTTGGGTCAATTCAGCCTTGAGAAAAACTCAACTTTCTTTGATCTCGCAGACAGCTCACCTCTCTGTCTCTTTCTCTAGAGATGTAGGTTTTCTGCAAGTAAGCTGATTAAGAAAGAAACTCTGAGCCGACAGCAGAAGGAACCTCAGAGGAAGAGAGATGGAAGCGAGAGAAAGAAAGAATTTTTTTGGGGGGGAAGCGAGTCTATAACAGCTGTCTGAGAGAGCGAGAGGAGGAGACTGTTTAATTACCAGATGTGTGATGGTGTGAGATGGCGATTTCTGGCACTCCAGGTGTGAATGTCTAACATGAGATGATCTCATGTATGGATACAGAGGAAGTGTTGGAAGAACAAAGGACCACAAAAATAAGAACAATCCATCTCAGGTTCTCACAGAGCCCTGCCTCCAACTCTAATGAAAACCTTTGGCATTTGTCTCTCTCTATATATATATATATGCTGAGCTGCGGGTATCTGAGAGGACAAGAAAATGACCAGAGGAGGAGGGGGTTAAAACAGCAGGGGGCAATTATACCAGCTATTTCTGGACGAGAGTGAGAGAATGTGAGAGACTTATTAAATTTAAGGTTCAGTAGAATGGAGGGATGAACAGACCAACAGATGGGTAGATGTTCAGGCAGTTGCGGGGTGTCGGGAATATGCTGTAAAAATACAGCAGAGAAGCAGAAAAGGGAGGTTGAGTGTCTGTGTGTGTCTATGTATAACACAATACCTCAGTGTGCAACAGAGAATGGGAGTGAACGGAATACAATGGCTTTACTGTCAGCAGAACAACACACACACACACACACACACACACACACACACACACAATTTCAGGTTAAGCTGAAATAGGACTGGAAACCTCTTAAAAGAGCCTGAAAAAACGTTAGGGCTGGGCGATATATTGAATATTCACAACATGTATACAATAATTGTGCTGGTGATATAAAATTAGCAATATTGAAAAAAATAAAAATATTATATATATACACACAAACAAGATTTTTATATATACTGTATACGTATATCTTTTGTGTGTTTTTTTTAAGAAAAATATTCATATATTAAATAGTTCAATACATAAAAGCCTTTTTTTTTTTTTTTTTGCCATATTGCCAAGCCCTAGAATGAGACTACAAGTAACTGAATAAAAAAAAATAAAAAAAATGGAGAAAACAAGGTAAGGTCATCTTTGAGCGGTAAAAGGCAAGTCAATGAATAATACAGACAATCCCATTCAGGTAGACTCCATTCAGTAAACAGACTGCAGGCTGTTATGAGTGAGAAGAGGGGAAAACTGGAAGAGAGACAGTGGCGTGGTAACAGTGTAATGGCTTTTAAAAGGAAGTTCAGATTGCTCACCTTTCCATTCAGAAAAAAAGCAAACATAAAAGCTACTTTCAGAATGAATGATTCAGAAGATCTATCCTGTTCACTTCAAGAATTCAATCAACGAGAAAAACACCACACGCATATGAAACTGGCCACTCAAAGAGAGAGAGAGAGAGAGAGAGAGAAAAGAGAGAGTTGCTCATTGTTCCATGATATTGGCCTTACAGTGTCAAGAACAAACTGTCGGAGCACATTTTGTGTGCAAGGCCACCAAGAGCCTCTGCTTAAAGAGAGAATATCCATGACTAATGACAACCCAGAAACCAGACTAACAACATGAATGGAAATGAGAACACGGTAGTAGAGCGCACACACATATTCTCTACAAAGGAGGGTACTAGGGAGTGGGCCTCACTTTAAATATGTGCTCTAAACTTTAATGTGTTCCATACCAGCATTTAGAGACTAAATATAGAGCAGAATGAGGCTATTCTGACTGACCATATGCATGGGACTTTCTCTCTCTCTCTCTCTCTCTCTCTCTCTTTCTCTCTCTCACACACACTCACACACAGTTAATTTAGCATAGACTTAGCTATTCTTAACAGACCTGCCCTGTACTCAAGTGCACAAAAGGGTAAAGGACATAAAAAAAAGAGAGAAACAAACATAAGGACCTTTAACACTAGCAGTCCGGCCCACAAAGCTCTGGAGATTTTCCATTTGAGGGTCATGAGTGAGACCCCAATTAGCTTTTTCTCTCAGGCTATCAATTCTTCCTAAATTCTTCCTAAATAGAGATTGGCATGGTTTTATTTCAGTTAGCCTAATAGCTGGTTTGATTTGCATTGAGAGATGATCTTATGGAAAGTACTCCATGCCAGTCTCTAGGTATGGTGAATGCTATGTGATGATGTGGGGCTATTTTAATTCCAAAGGCCAAGGGAACTTTATCAGGATGCATAGTATCCTGGATCCATGAAGTAACTGGCCTTTAAAAATAAAAATCTGCCTGCCTCTATGGGAATTTAACATAGGGGTGTCCAGACTTATGCACCCTGTATTTTAAGGAAGAACATTTATTTATTTACGATACATTATTTATTCACAAAGGAATTTGGTGTCCTTAAAGGTTGGATTTTTCCTAATTTTTTTAATTAAGGCATCCAATTCAATTTCCAAAAGATGATTTTTTTTATTCCTCTTTTTAGTCAACTTTAGCATGGGTGTCTAAACTTATGCATAGCACTGTATAAGAAAGAATAACCACAAAATGATGTGATCTGGGAAATGCTTGACTAATGCAGCATGGAAAACGTGAAAGCAGAAAGCGCTACAGCATAATAGGATCATTTTATTAGACTGCTGTGTTACTAAGCTGATGTAAAACCAGAATTTTCCCTTAACAAAAATACAATTTCAATGATTTATGAAAAGGTAGACTCTGTGTAGCAGATGCACCTTGTTTAAACATGGTAAAATAGAAAATAGTGTTCATGTGAATATAAACAGTAAGAAAATATAGCAGGGATCATGATACAGTTACAGTAATGTACCCTGCCATTGTGTATCCGTAGGTCTATAGTTAGCAGAGAAGAGAAAAATAGCTTGAGGTGGTTACAGGAAAGAGTCCAATAAAGGGTGTGGGCAGACGAAGAAAAATCGGGCTGTATTAATAGGAGTGGATATGTTTTAAGACTGTCCATAATACAACTCGAAGACACAGGATTACTAAATGGAGAAAAAATATTTTCGAATTTTTTTGCAACCACTTTTTTCCAATCCGAAGTAATCTGCCTGTCACAAAATTCTCCATAATGCGACACAAACATAGTCGATCAGATCATAATTGATGTTTAATTTACAGCTATGCGGAGTAAGATTTCTCTGTGGGCGGGGCAACCTTGGTCGACATGAAAAAAAACAAGTAATAGCAACCAAATCAATAAGATGTCCAGTCACTCAACGCGGTTGCAGCTGGTAGCGATAAAACGTTTTTTAAACGGAAGAGATTTTTTTGCATCATTCCCGGATGGGATATGGTGTTAAGACTGCAATGGTGGTAATTTTCTAGGACAGATGGTGAGTTTAGAGGATTTTCTAGAGCAGAATGTGTGATTTAAGGTGTGTGGGCAAAAACAAATCCCCCAAAAAACTAGGGAGTGGAGAAAAACAGAAATAAATCGAGACATAAGAAACCTTTCTCCTAGAACTCCATACCTCTTGCCAAAACTGCTGACAGTTTTGCCAATACTGGGTGAAGTCAGTTGGAGTTTCCGTTGATGGGCCGCGGGGGTTCTTTTGGCTCCAGTGGAAGCTTCTTCAGGCTGGCGAGTGGGACTTTTTGGGCTGGATTTGTTCAAGTCTTTCAGGACATCGTAGTTTATTTTAGTGGAGATGCGTTTCTGCTCTAACATCTTTTCAATGGCTTCATCTGCAGTGCTGGCATTGATGGGCTCACGCCTCCGTGCTGACTTTTTTCTAGGCTGTGAGATGACACACAAAAATACGGAGGTAAACTCATACATTTGTGACCCTCACAGCTACAACTGTCATTTATGAACTACCTTGTTACCTTCCGCTCTTTATATGTGCCATCTTCCTTTTCCTTTGCTATTCTTTCTTCCTTTTCTAAAGAAAAACAAACATATCGTTCTAACAAAAGTGTTCCAAACTTGATTAAATGTCTTAGTTTAAATTAATCTGTCAAGGGTAAAATTAACAAACGGGACAGTTCAATCTTCTCTACCTTTCTGTTCTTTGAGGTAGTCTGCATTTTGAAGCATCCACAGTTCGGTCTTCACCTTAACTTCCTTCTCATTCAGGATATACTAATAAAAAAAAAGAAAGATAAAAAAACAACAATACAAAATTGCTCAGGTCATGCTGGATGAGCTAAACAGACTGTAAATCATGACAAATCTCATTCCACTCTATTCTAATGCAATTCCATTATTCATTTTTGGATGTGAAATCCCATCTCAGATTTCAGCTTTAAAGAACCAAATTACAAATTACCATGTCGTTACTATAGTGAGGTCAAAACTTACACGATCAATCTCGTCCTCGTCGATACCGTTCAGGTCTAGCTCACCGTTTTCTGCCTCCCCATCTGATGGAGAAAAACAAAGAAACAAAGAGTTCAGAATATTGAATATTTTATTGATGGACATAAGAACATCAGCCCGAATAAATTTGTACAAAAATTATAATGTAAAAATAATGTAAAATATAATAAAAATCATAACAACAACAACAAAAGAATTGCAAAATAAAATACAATGTAAAACAAAATAAAATGACAAAAAAAAAAAAATTGTGTTGTGACTATTTCAGACTGCTTTGGCAAAAGGAAAAGAGAAAAGTTTTGCCTGGTGTTTACGCCACATAATTAAAGTGTATTAAATGTTTCACTTTCCTAAGGAGAAACACATGCTGCCATTCATCAGAGAACATTTCTCTGAGCCAGTTGTTAAATTAGGTTAGTGGAGATGCATAGAATATCCCACTGCAGTCCAACCCAAAAACCTTCACATAAAATGTCCCTCAGCAAATTCACATGGCAAAACATACTGAAAAATATGTGTGTGTTTCTCTGTGGTCTCTGCCCTGTAGCAAATCTTACTAGAAAGTCCAATGGGGCTACTGGGATCATTAAACCAGTGGCTCTACAGTAGCAACTTTCCAGGGTTATTCCCCCTCTGCCTTCCGTTTTTTCCCTCTTTTCGAGGGCCAGTTCCTCCCTTCCCCCATCCTTACTCTTTTCTTTCTGCCTGGAGATTGTTGGCAACGCTTCAGAAGTTTGCTTTATAGAGCATCCCTCTCTCTCTCTCTCTCTCTCTCTCTCTCTCATGTGTTGTAATGGGGATGGAGGGTTAGGGGAGGGCAATTCTTGTTTCTCTAAAACAGAGAGGGCAATTCTTGTTTTCTCGCCTCTGAACGGAGGCCCCTCAATATCAGTCGATCCCGTGAGTCAAGAAACCTGACCTCATCTCGTCGCTCGCATCTGAACAAGCACAGACTAAACACACTACACAACCAATGCATGCGCGCGCACACACACGAGTCCTCCAACACCACACATTAAAACACACTGTGCTATGAGTCACATGTGTGTGATGTGGTGAGAGCGTGAATAGCAGAGATTAGTTACAACAGGCGAAATAAAACCACACCAGAGAGACACTACCAGGTGCAGCTGGATCCAAGAAGATGAATAAAGACAAGAAACTGTAATAAAACGAGCACTGCAGTCTGTCTTTCCCATTAGGCCTAACTTTGTGTTCATGTTCAGATGGGTTTTTTTTTTTGTACTGTCTGTTTTCATTCACTTAGGACATATAACCAACTGTGTGTAGCTCGCCAGAAACTACATTAGACTAAAAATAGCATTTAAAGTGTGCATATATGCAGCTGCACTACCTGAAGACATATGCATATGCATGAGTGTTCGACAGCAGCTGCATGTCAGTCAGACAGCACTTGGGGATTGAATACTGTTAAAAAACATGTAAAAATAAACTGTTATTGTTAGTTTTTCAGCATCGACATGGTAATGAAGTACCGTCACTTAAAGGTATAGTTCATCCAAAAATGAAAAATCATTTACTCACCCTCATGGTGATCCAAAACCACTATAAGGATTTTTTCTTTGTCTGGTAAGATTTTGTAAAAATTTACCAATTTTGTTTGCTTGCAATTAAAATTAATTGGCACTAAAGAATTCAAGCTTCAAAAAAAGGAAGCAAATGTACCATAAATGTAGCCCATATAACTCATGCAATATATTTCAAGTAATTTTAAATGGCAATATGAAGCTAAATTCAAAGATGGCATGAAACACAAATTTCAATAATCTTTTCTTTATTATGGTGATGTATATATGAGTGAAATAGCTTCTCGAATGAGAAGAAATGTAGGGTGGGACAACAGGAATAGACTGGATTTTTGTCGTTTGTTCATTTAGAACATACTTTTTTTTTTAAATAATGATGCACATAGATAAATTATTTATAATAAACTGCAATATTCCATAAAAATAAGAATCGTCGATTGTGATTTCATAAGTCAATATTCAACGTTGTAAATTAATGGATTAACTCTATAACTGGATCAGTCCAATTTGCAAACCAGCCCAATTGTAAACTAGATTCAATGAATAGATCCGATACAAAAGAACAATTTTAAAGCTTTTTTCAGCACCCGTACGCTCTAAAGAAAAAAAAAAAGCAGTCTGAATAGTCTTCATTTTTTTTGTTGCACACAGTAAATTAAGGGTGAGTAAACAATAACAACTTTAATTTCTGAATGAACTGTCCCTTTAATATCACCTGAACACAACAGAGGCACACAAAAAAAAAAACTGAGAAGCAGAAAAAAGGAGCCAAGTTCAACAAAATTACAGAGAAGAGAAACAACAAATGAGAGACTTCACTTAACACTAATCATTCTCCCTCTTCATCTATTCCCCTGTTCTTAAATCCAAAAACCTCTGTCCCGAGGCTACATTTCTGAATGATGTTGTCCACCCAGACATTAGCGTTTCCACGTGCGTTCAAAAGGCCCCCCTTGTCTCCAGAGGTTTCACTGACACCGACACCTGTTCAGAGTCGAGCACTCTGTCCGACTAAATACAAACAGATATTTCAAGATACCACCAGATGGACACCTCCTTTTCTTTCTCTCCCATGGACAATTCTCACTCTTCAACACAAGCAGGAGCTCATCAAACGTAATCATCTGATAACGTCACTCAAACTGACTGGTGGGTCAGGAGAACAAGCACTGAAGCTCAGGGAAAGGAAAAGACGGACAATGGAGATGCAGAGATATGGAAAGAGAGAGGAAGGGGGGTTTCTTCTGGAGGCGAAGAGGGCAGACAGGCCCATTAAAAACTGACCCCTTCTTGCCCCTGTGACTTCCCCAGGGAAACCCCTCGCCCACTCACACACCTGCTACAACCGTCTATATCGCCCAGAGGCTGGTAAGAGAACGAGAGAGAGAAAATGTCAAGAGAAAATATATGCATGTACTTTTTCACACTACTGTACATCTACAGACCAAAAATGGGGGAGGGTTAGACACATTTTTAAACAATAAAATGTAAATGTAACGGCAAGAGGAAAAGACTTGAACAGACTTTATTCATGAGATCTCTCATTTTCACTCACATTCGGCTGCCCTTCAGGTGTTAAATCTAGACAGGAAAACATCCTCATGGGGGTCCGCGCACAGATTTTTCTGTCAGTGCATGTTAACGGTACAGTGAACGTGTCTATCACATAGATCGGGCCTCCCATAGTCATTTGTTTTCCTCTCCACAAGTCTATCAGTCAGTCACACTTTTATGATGTCATATTTCACACAGATAGCAGCGTCTCTGTCAGATGACAGCGTCACTGTCAGATGACATCACATCACTGTCAGTGCTTGCATTTCATTAGAAGAAAAAGCAATAAATGAGTGGCAAGGATGAAAACGATAAAGAGAATCAATCAAACAGCAGGAAAAAATAAGGGAACGAAAACATTATGAATCATAAGTATGTCAAGTTGAAAACTACACTAAAATTAGCTATGACAATAGTTTCACAGCTTTAAAAACTCATTTTAAAAGTACACAATAATTCAAAACTATAGTTTGCCGATATATTTATTATTTATTCATGATACATTCGTGTTTTTGTTGATTAAATTAAGTAACTGAATATTGATGAGAAATTTTATTTATTAACATTAACATTTTATATTTATATATAAATAAATACGCAATGCCGTTCAAAAGTTTGGGGTCGGTATGAAATGTTTTTTTTTTTTTTTTGTCTCTAATGCTCACCATGGCTGCATTTATTTTATCCAAAATACGGTAACAACAATGTTTAAAAACAGTAAAAATACTGTGAAATATTAATTTCAAATAACCGTTTTCTACTTTTATATTTTATTAAGTAATTCCTGTGATGGCAAAGCTGAATGTTCAGCATCATTACACCAGTCTTCAGTGTCACATGATCTAATATGCTGATTTGGTGCTCAAACATTTCATATTTTTATCAATGTTAAAACCAATTGTGCTGCTAAATACTTTTGTGGAAACTATGATACATTTTTTTCAGGATTCTTTGATTAATAGAAAGTTCAAAAGAACAGCATTTATTTGAAATAGAAATCTTTTGTAATTTCATAAATGTTTTTACTGTCACTTTTGATCAACTGGTCCTTGCTGAATAAAGTATTCAATTATTATCAAAAAGGGCACCTCAAACTTCAAACCATGTGATCTGTGACATGATTCTAAACACGGTGTTCACGAACATTGTTATAAAGACTAACAAAGCCACATCTGTGTGCGTTATAAAGGCCTTATGAATGTAAATTACCGTCACTTTTGGCCCATCTGTCCTTTACAAACCCCTAACAGCTGTCTTGAGGATGCGTTCAAAGCAAGCAAGAAGAATAAATGTCAGTCACACACTTACTCTGTCTTTCATTCTCCTTTGAAAGGCACCTCTCCCTCCCCTCTCTCTCTCTCTCTCTCTCTATCTCCTCCCACTCTTTCTTAGTGTAAATGAACAAGTCTCTTATCTCCTCCTGCTCTGAAGATTCAGGAGATTCTAAAGGATGGGGAGGGGAGGAAAGACTCCATCCACTTTTTTTTCTGTTGCAGATAAACAGTGAACAGTAACATTATGCAAAGGGAATGGAAACTAGAGTGCGCAAATACATTTAATATACTGACTGATCTATAAACGAAAAGGAAAAACAGAAACGTATAGAATCACAGTAAACCTGGGGATGCTGCTGGTATCTCCTGCTGTGTGGTCAGAGAGGACAGTGAATGACCATCTGGAGACTCGCACTCACTGCTGCATTGTTAAGATCACAGGCCCTCCGCCCCCTCAGAAAAATACACTGCATTACACAACAGCACCAGATCTCTCTCTCCACACACACACACAGACAGAGAGAAAGAGACAACGGGGACACCATTCTGACATCCTCACAAAAGAGAACTGACCTTAGAAAAACAGAACAAGTCAAAAAGAAAAGTTACAAAAAAGAAAAACAAGAGGAGGAGAGGATGGACACCCTTATAGCCTGCTCGCTCTCTCACACAGTTTCAATAGTTAATATACTGCCATATATTAAAGTGCCCCTATTATGCTATTTTAAAGGTTTCTAACTTTGTTTTGGAGATCTCCTACAATATGTTTACATGCATCAAAGGTCAAAAAACACTTTAATTTTCTTATAATATACATTGCACAATGATTCTCAAACGACTCGACGGATGAACCAGTCTCTCTAAATCCCTCCTTTCCGAGAGTCTACTCTGCACTGATCGGCCAGATGACCCGGTCTGTTGTGATTGGTCTACCGTTTACAGCGCATGTCGGAAGCTAAACATCCATTACCATAACTGAACTTCAGCTCTCTCCGGAGGCTTACTCATTCCTCAGTGATTGTACACACTGTAAAGACAGTTAAAGCGTCTTTTGCAGCGATTTTTGTGTGAGCATATCAGTGAACACCCCCGACCACTCGGTAAGTTTCACGTCTTTGTAAACGAAAGTTTAATGCGTTTTAGGAAGGATTGTTCCAGTGCACCTATGCAGCCATTCTGGAGGTGGGGGGGAAAGCGAAAGAAACCGAAAATTCTCGGGCCAGCAGCATGTGTCCAAATTTTAATCTTAACCGTTCTATTTCATCAGAAACGATCTGTAAACAGGGCTTTAAGTGTAGAATACCGAACTTGTCCTTTAACATGCTAAAGCTAGCAGCAACACCAAATAAGAGGACATGCGTGACACTTTGAAATAAATTGAAAACTCCAAATCGAAGTAGTAAAACAAAACCTGTTGTATCGGAGACATTACCATTCTTTAACAAATCATATACGATATACAGTAGTACAATACATAGTGTAAAGTAAGTACAGTATATCATTCAAAACAGCTTCTGCGGAATTAAAATAACCGTGTGGAGTAAAATAATTGATTAATTTAAATAAAAATGTAATAAATTAAAGAGGTAACACTAATTAAAGTCACTAAAGGGATGGTTCACTTGTATGACTTTCTTCTGTGGAGCATAAAAGAAGATATTTTGGGAAAAGCCTGTGTTTTTTGTTCATAAAATGGAAGTCAATGGTCACCAATTCAAAATATCTTCTATTGTGTTCCACAAAAGGATAAAAAGTCATACAGGTTTGGAAAAAAATGAGGGTGAAATAATCCTTCAAGGTAAATTATGATGACGGACAAGACTAATGGTGCCAATAATTGTGATAATGTCATTAAGTTTAATAATGTAAAGAAAGTTCTCTCTCTGATGCAACATATACTCGCACATCACAAAAACAAACAGAAGTGTAAAACCCAAATTTTTAAATAAAAACATCCAGCTCAATCTCACTCTCACGCACAGTAACTAGAACACTCTAACAAGCATCTTATTGTCTGGAATGGAACAATGAGCCCACCTAAAAATAAACAGGGAGAATAGACAGAAAAAGCTGAAGCAGACAGAACCAAGACAGAAGAGTGCACACACATTCAGAGAGAGCCATATTGTGTCAGTGGCCATATCATCACGGAGATGAAATGAGCAAATTGAGGGAAATAAATGACTGTCACAGTTCTACAAGGCATTCACTTGAGTTTACATGGACACTGGGCAAAACAAAAACACACACAAAAAATACCTCCTCTCTGAGTCATGGTTTTTCCTGAACCCAACTCAAAAATCAAACCAAAATACACACACACTGTATGAGCGGGTCTCACGGGCAATCAAGTGCGCATACAGCCGGCCGTAGTGGGTGGATGAAAGACAGCGCGCTAATGACAAGGTGCTGTGTTCAATTAGTGCTTCAAAGAGTGGAGGGGGGCTACCCTCTTCCTCCGCCCCATACAAATCATCCACAATCAGCACAACCAATCGGAAACATGACAACCTGCTCGCACAGCCAATCACACAATCTGACAACCTGCCAGCACTCTATCCTCAGGAGTTTACCAGCTGCAGCTCTTCTGCCTGTGATGAACAAGGTCTTATTCTCTCTCTCGAATGCTCTCGCATAATGTAAACGCAACAATCACAAAAGATAACGCAATCATTTCAGATAAACAAGTCACTCTTGAGTTCTGTTCTCCAGAGGCTGGGTAACTCTCACTTATAGAGTGGAAGTGGGATAAATTAAAAGAGGATTCATTATTTTATAGAAAAGAAAAATCACTCAAGTTCCACTACTCTTCTTCTACTCATGTCCTAATAGCACAAGTGTGTGATTTAACAATGAATGTGAAATGAAAGTAGATTAAATTAAAGTGGATTAATGTGAGTGTTTTGAAAAGGAGTCACTCCAGTTCCACACTTCTTCTTCCTTGACTAATGCTGTAATAGCACAAATGTGTGACTGAACGAAAGTGGATTAATGTGAGTGTTTTGAAAAGGAGTCACTCCAGTTCCACACTACTTCTTCCTTGACTAATGCTGTAATAGCACAAATGTGTGACTGAACGAAAGTGGATTAATGTGAGTGTTTTGAAAAGGAGTCACTCCAGTTCCACTCTTCTTCTTCCTTGACTAATGCTGTAATAGCACAAATGTGTGACTGAACGAAAGTGGATTAATGTGAGTGTTTAGAAAAGGAGTCACTCCAGTTCCACTCTTCTTCTTTGACTAATGCTGTTAGTACTAATAGTACAAATGTATAACTGAACGAAATTGGATTAAATGAAAAACACTTTAAGGCCGGTTTCACAGACAGGGCTTAAATTAAGCCAGGTTTAGGCCTTAGTTTAATTAGGGCATTTAAGTAGCTTTTATTAACGTGCCTTAGAAAAAAACATTACTGGTGTGTATCGTAAGACAAAACAATGGCACTGATATATAACGCTCAAACATGCGTTTTAATCTGGGACTAGACTCAAACCTTGTCTGTGAAACTGGGAGAATGCATTTTTTTAAAACCAGTCACTATAGTTGCACACTTCTTAAACTCATAGAACAAAAAAGAATGAAGATCAAATGTGGAATGAAAATGGATGGAAAGAATGTTAATGTTTCACAAAGTTGTCATTCTAGTGCCACTCCTCTTCCTCTGTTTTTACCCTGTCAATGTTATCACACATCAAAACTGTGGTAAAGAATGACTGTGGAATTAAAACGGATTAAGTGTTTATGCAATTTGAAAGTGGAGTCACACTCCTACCGTTCTCCTTCTCCTCTCCCATTTTGGTGATGGACTCGGGCAGGCCCAAACTGGCCGCAGTGGGCAAAGCTCCAAGCAATAATGCTAACGAGGGCCGTTTGGTTGGAGAGACTTTCTCTCCATCTCGCTCCTGCTGATAGCCACCTCTATCCTCTCCACATACAGCACTGCACAGGTGAGACGCTGCTGCCCTCAGCTCATCGTCCTCTCCATCATCACCAGCAAGGAGACTGGATGATGCCAAGGAAATCACATCATCTGGGAAAAGCAAGCGAGAAAATACACATACATCACATAAGTCTCTCAAATAACTGCAGGAACAACAAATAAAAGGTAAACGGAGTATAAAGATGAAAAGAAACTGCTGTCTGTATGCAAATAAAGTACATTTATTTTTGCAATTAAATTATTTTGCTAATTAAAACGAATGCATTCGCCCTTTGATTTTGATTCGCTATGATCCAGCTGACATGGAAAGAAAGTAATTATATAAACTAACACACATGCATGCACACACACACTCTAGAAAAGTGAACACACATGCATGAAAAGGCACTCAGACACACACACACAAACACTCCCACGCTCGCAGTCTTAATTAGCTCCCTCCTGTAATCACTACATTAGAGAGAGATATATCACGCATGGGGAAGCACTGGATCTCTGGATGTGCGTGCTGCTGAACAAGGAACTAATTGGACAGAAACGTAAACAGAATTTCCGCACAAGGGAAGTAACACTCCACTTCCTGAAGAAAACGTTGTGAGAGCAGCAGTTCTCACTAAACAAAGAGAAATTCTGACAACAATATAATCATTTGTTTTAAGCGTGAACAGTTTCGCCAATAATTGTGGTTCTCATGAAGCAAGCCATCTCTATAAAAGTGCTTTCCACACAACAGCCAATCATAACTCTTTGTAAACAAATTCTTACACTTTTATAAATATGCGCTACCATTTGAGAGCATGCACCATACACAATGTAAGTAAAGCCAAGTATGTTAGTCTCAAAACCTGTTGATGCACAATAAACTGGCCTAGAATACACTTGATAGCTGTACTTGCGAGCCAAGTCTATCCCACATTAAGCTATATTCCTATAATATAAATATTATATTTAAATATAAATGATTAACAATGATAAACTTTTTGATATTTCATGGAATACTTAAAACATTCCACGTTTTTAAGGTCACCAGGAGTTTGTGTGTGTGTGTGTGTGTGTGTGTGTGTGTGTGTGTGTGTGTGTGTATGTGTAGATTGCACTGGTTAAAAATGTTACCCTCACATTAAGCAACGATATTCATTACCGTTCAAAAGTTTGAGGTCAGTAAAAAAAAGTTAAAAAATAAAAAATAAAAATAAAAAGTAATACTTTTATTCAGCATGAAAGCATTAAGTTGTTAAATCATTTAAATTGTTTTCAAATACTACTATTTTAGATAAATGCTGAACTTTTGAACTTTCTATTCTTGAAATGTTCCAGAAAAAAATGAATCAAAGTTTCCACAAAAATATTAAGCAGCACAACCGTTTTCATCTGTGATAATAAGTAATGTTTCTTGAGCATCATATCAGCATATTAGAATGATTTCTGAAGAATCACATGACACTGAAGAATGAAGGTGACTAATGGCTGCTGGAAATTCAGCTTTGCCATCATAGGCATAAATTACATTTATTTACACTGATTTTATGGAATTTTTCATCAAATAAATGAGCCTTGGTGATGGTGAACATAAGAGACTTCTTTCAAAAACATTAAAAAAATCTTACTGACAAACTTTGGATTGGTAGTGTAAGTGTAAACTTAAAAAAAAAAAACATGTTTCTGAGTAACAATCTTTCTGCGGGATTGTGTGTGAATACTGTACCTTCTCTGGAACAGGATGCATAAAATCCCCTGGCTTTGGGCCTGCAGCTCTCCAGCTCGACTTCAATCTCATCCTGATAGCCACAGATTTCACCTGCAGAGCACATACATGTGTGTGTTCAAACAACCATGATGAAAATTAGAGCATAGACTGTCTAAATGTTTCAAGGTACCTTCAATATCATCAACTTTTTTTGAAAGCTCCAGCTCAATCTGTGGAAGAATTCATCAGAGAAAATAATTGGTGTGAAAGCACATTGACAGAATGGCTGATTTTAATGTTCATAATTCTAAATAAAAGTGTGATTCGTGACCTGTTTTAGCTTTTGCTTCTTAATTCCAGCCGTGTAAGAGGGCGGGTCGCACTCCTGCTCCAGATCCACCTTCATGAACTCTTCAATAGTCAGCTCACTAGTGGGCGTGTCCTCAAATTCATTCAGCCTGTCAATCAAACACACCGGGGGTCAAAACGTACAACAGCAAAACCGGGCCTAAATTCAAAGCTTCAGAAAGAAAGTGCAAAACCAAAATCCAGAAATAGCACTAATGATACTGCTATATATTACGAAAATGGTAATGACTGAGCACAGCTTGTGGTCATACTGTGACTATTTTAAGACAAAACACACCTTTTCCTCAGTGTGGCCTCACAGACTTTCACCACGCTGATCACTTCCTTAATTGTGCGACGGAACTCATGCATACGGGCAGCAACCAAGAGAGCTATAGGGAACACAAATACACAACTTTAAAGGAACCGTTTGTAAGAAATGTATTTCAATTAATCATAAAATGGCCCTGATATGTCACTAGACATTAAGAAATCATGTTCATTTCAAATACTTATATCACTGACAACAGTAGTCCAGCCAGGATATTGTCATTTAAAAGTGAAGTTGCAGCCCTCAACTGATGTTGATGTTGTCATGTTGTGTTTTGGCCTGATGCTCCACCCTTCACCTATCTACTAATCACGAAGTCAGTAGTGTTTCAGCATCCGGGTTGCCAGCTCTGCTCTAGTTACCACAGCTGCAGCTACAAACGTGTCGGATAAAAAATGTTTAACATTACGAAACCTAAAAGACCTCGTTATGAATCCGAAATACGTCGTGACAAAGTCCGAAATAAAACAAGGATTTGTATAGGAGATGCCTTCGAAAGATGGAGACAGCTGAAGAAAGAAAGAGAAAGCTCCTTGTAGCAGCCTACGTTCCTGCTGGATCCTGCAGCCTAACTGGCAACCTTGAGTCAGGGGGGAGGGGGAGGGGATACACCGCTCTACAGTAATTTGAAAGTGATTGCAGTACCAGTTTTGGCCACAATCTTACATACGGTTCCTTTAAGTACATCATAAACACTTTCACTTAGAGAGAGAGAAAGAGAGAGAGAGAAGGAGAGAGGACAGATTGTCAAATATGAAACATTAATAGGCCTTCAGAAAAGTGTGTCCACTGTACCTGCCCCCCTACTGATTCACCTCAGGCAGAACAAACAGAAATTTAATGCACCTGCAATACTGCAGAGTTTCACTCAGATTCATTAAAGAAACATGAAGAGCCAGATGCACTTCTGAACTACCTGACAAACTAAAGAATGTCCAACACCACAAAGCATGCAAGCATGTAAAAGATACTGATGAATTTTAGATCTTAATGATCTCTAAAAGATTAACCAATTTAAAAATATGACATCATGGTTCACTGTCATTCTCTAAACTTATTGTAATGCTTTGAGAAACAAAATGACAATAAAAAAAAAAAAAAAAAAAGTCTTTGGCCTTTTATGGATGGGACAGCAGAGATTTTGACAGGAAAGAGTGGGGTAGATAGGAGAACGGGATCACCCTAACTCACTAATTCTCACTAATCTCATTCCAAAGACATATTTTGTAGTACGTTATTCACATTTTTATTAATAGAGCCAGGACAAATATTTCCATGTATTGCAATAATTTATCATTTTTTGTAGTTTTTGTAATAGTATTTTCTACATTTGAAGGCAAAACTTACTATAACTATTAGTTGAGCACTGACACAGCTTACCCTGAAAACACTATAGTAGATATTTGCTTGTCATTGTTTTATAAAGTGGAAATTCACTAATATGCATCATGTACTCTACCATTCAGTATTATTTTTCCAAGAAATTAATACTTTTCATTCAGCAAGGACACATTAACTTGATCAAAAGTGACAGCTAAGACATTTATGATGCTATAAAAGATGTATATTTCAAATAAATGCTGTTCTTTTGGACTCTCTATTAATAAAATAATCATGAAACAAATTATCACAGTTTCTACAAAATATTAAGCAGCACAACTGTTTTCAACATTGATAATAACAAGAAATGTCAACTGAGCAGCAAATCAACATATAAGATAGTTTTCTGAAGAAATACGTGGCAAGCAGGACGGGGCCGAGAGCCGTGGGAACGGAGCGAGGCCTGATTAAGGTCGTCACTCCTCCTTTTATCCTTCCGGAGATCCTCTGTGAAACTCGAGACCAGTGTGGCGCAGTGGTATTAGCGCTCATTGGCACTCACGCCACCGGCCTCGCTCCATTCCCACAGTTCTCGGCCCCACCCTGCTTACCACAGAATAAATTACATTTTAAAATATATTTAAACAGAAAACATATAGTAATATTATTACATAATATCAATGTTTTAACTGTATTTTTGATACAAAAAAATGCAGCTTTGTTAAAGCCTTTTTCAAAAACATGACCAATCCCAAACTTTAGAATAGTAGTGAATATTTTTAGATCTATATATATATATCCTGCCATTCAGAAAATGTACTTTGTCATGTAAACAACAAGAATAAAAATGCTTTTCAATTTTCTCATAAGCATCTCTCAATCACAGACAGCTGTATCTCATGAGTCCTTTCTAAATGCATGGTCTAAGTTGTGACAGATTAAAGGTGCAACACATTCTACCCCACTCTCCACTGTATGTCCAGAGGTGTCAGCTGTATCTAACTGACCGCTATCTTGGGCCTAGGTTCATGTTGTGTTAAAAAAAAACAGCAGTTTCCTCCTCTGCTGTTTAACCCTGCAGGATATCAAATCAATCTGTGTTTCAGCTACTAGATGAGGACTATTCAACAAGCTTGAGGCATTCATCACACTCAGCAGTCCTCTCTGCCTCTCAGTTTATCTTCATTCTGGGTCTTTTTCACATTCTCTCAGTCTCTCTGTCAGTCTCCCTTTCTTTCTCAAGTCTCTGATCTCTCGCAGCGAAACAAACTCTTTTAGGCTCATGCTTCCTCTTTTCTCAGCACTGCTCCTGAAAGATTAATGGGAGATTCATTATTCAGGTTATGCAGCGAAGGGGTGGGGGGGGTGGGGGGGTGCAGAGAAAATCATGCTGAGAGGCAGGAGTCATCAGTTATTCTAAAAACTTAATTACTGAAACTCAAACTTCACAGCCTGTGTAAAGTTTACACAAGACTGAAAGTGCAAGCAAATAAAAATGACATTGATGAAATCAAAATTTAGCTGCACTGCATCTCTGAGGCAATTTACAGTGCCAAGAAATATCAGGCCTCAGTGAGTGTGAGAAGGCTAACACTTTTTTTAGGAATCATTCTCTCTCTTTCATTAAAACCGATTGGTGATTTGGGAACCACTTCAAATGCGTGACCTGATCTAATTACAGATTTTGACAGATAAACTATTTTAAAATGTTTCCTACGACAGATAGACAACTTTCAGTTCTGGAAGGGGTTTCTAGAGCGTGCATTCCAACTGTGGATGTTTCAGCGATGGTGTATGTGTTTTTGCGCATCTAACAAAGCAACCCTTCACTAGCTCACATCATTAAAGAGGTCGCACCGTTAGGGGAGGGTTGCCATGGTTACCTGCTCCGCAGAGGCCTGAAGGTCTTCGTCCCGTGTGCATCCAGTCTCTCTTCATCCTCTGCAGGAGACGCAGTGCCGTCATCGAAACCTCGTGGCTCTTCTCTCCAAATTCCAGCATTTGCGCAAAACGCGGGATATAAAGACACGGATCTGTAGGGGAACAAAAAAATTCTGAATTACAAAGCTAGACAGGTACATCTAGACTTTCTCAAACACTGTTGGATTTTCAGTTCAATAACGATCGGTGTCAAATCTAAGGTTTGAAGCTGCTAATGAGTGGTATGTGAGGGTTTGTGCAAGATATACTTCTACAATCTTAAAGTGCTAATACTGTGGCTCATAACCACTGATGAGTGTTCAGTTCAAAGGCTTTTAATAAACTTGAATTTCACTAGTTATGATAATACAACAAATATCATATTTATACTCACATCAAATACTATAAAACTTATACAGAGAATCTCCACTATTAAGCTTTAGCCAACAACAAGATGTTTCTCACACCATCAAAATTGATTTAATGGAAGAAACATGACAGGTCGAGGGACTTTTCCAATATTCTGACAGTTTTCCAATAATGCTTTCAAAAGATGATGGCACTGTGTGGAAAACACAAAAGTCTTCTAGCTCTAACAAAGTATCAGCAAATCTTTCATTTAATCCAATGATTCCCAATCAAGGATGTGTGTACTGCAGGGGGTACTTAATCAGGCTCCACGGGGTGATTTTGATTTGTTAAAAACTATAAAACATAAACGACAGTAAAATTATTATGGCCGTAATTTTTTTTTAAATGAATAAATCTCAGATTTGAATGGTAATAAGACTCCAGAAAGACGTTTTTACTCGAGAGATTTTACTCATCTCTCACTCTTCTACACAAGAATACAATGTTTTTCCTAGTTACTACCCATCAAACACTTCAGTCAATCAAATCAATATCAGTTTTTAAGTAACAGGTTCAATAAAATTCTTCAGTTTGAGGGGCCACTACATATTTTGGTCTATTTTCACCAATAATACTAACTGCTTTAATTTGAAAACGTGTGTGTGTACAAACATGTATGCACTGTATGCATGTATGTGTGTGTGTATATATATATATATATATATATATATATATACACAATATACACACATGCATGCATACATATATATGTGTGTGTGTATATATTTATACATACATACATACATACATGGACCCAGGAGGAATAGACTTTATTAGAATAGACATAGTGAATTTCATTTAGTGAATTTCTCTGACACCATACATGTCACAGTTTTAAATCTGTATGTCCTGTAAAGAGCTCATTTTCAAATTGTTTGTCATAAATCAACATCTCAGTTAAATAATATGGGGTTTCTAATCAAAATATGACTTTCGGTTACAAAACAGGGCATTGATTTCATAAATGTCCACTGTAGTGGACATCAGGACTTTAATCATGTTTATCAGGATTTTGGAGACACAACAAGTGACTAGGGAAATATATTAATCAATATTCCTATGAAATATTAGATATTATAAAATGTTGCAAAATTATTACCCACATTATTACACTTCTTCTTTCATTACATGTTGCCCCAAGAACACATTAATATGCTAATTAGATACAGTGTATAGACACATTTTATTGAATGGGAATGGCATTTATGGCCATGTTTACACGCATGAAGTAAAATTGTGTATCAATTCTTTCCATGATATCTTTCATAACACAGTTGAGAATCATCTTTACACAAAGTTTGGTTAAAAAAAATCCTGAAACTTAAAAACTGATTGGTGAAATCCCATTGGTTTTGCCTATACATGTCATTCCTTGTCATTGTATTTTTGAAGTCCTGGTGTCCACTACAGTGGATATAGATTAACACGAATAAAAAAAAAAAATATATATATATATATATATATATATATATATATATATATATATATATATATATATATATATATATATATATAAAAAAAAATCCCCCCATTTATTTCTTATACTCTTAACAATGTAATGGCATGGGGAAAATACTAAAAAAATATATATAAAAAAAACACTGGGTCTCGAACACATTTGTGATGTGTGTGTGTGTGTGTGTGTGTGTGTGTGTGTGTGTGTGTGTGTATGTATACACATACATATATATTCAGTAACGGTACTTGGCCTTACTGATGGAACTGTGGAGGTCCATAAATCAAGAAAGGTTGGGACACTCTGATCTAATCCCCATTCCCCACTACATATGTTCACATAAGCCGCTTAGATCCGTCTGTGCTGTCTGTGGGGGAAAAAGAAGAGACCGGGGAAGAGAGAAAAGCCTCATTCTGCGCGAGGACTTTATTGGGAATACGGATAGCAGTCGTGCGCACTACAGTATTTCCACAAGTCCAGCCCTCGTCCGGTTTCTGACTCCATCACGACAGGAGCAGTAAAACTTTTGACATCGCTTTGAGTCGAGGGTATTATCTCAGCCGTGTGATGAAAACAAACCAACGCATAAAATACAGAATTTGAGGTAAGAACACGCAAGATTTTTCACTGGTTGCACAAGTAGAACAGTTAAGTGTGACGTAAACGTTACATTTACAGAACGCATCTGGTTTGTAACAGAATCTGCAGCGCGCGAGTTTAAATGTATCGCTCGATATCTGAATACAAAAACATTGCATATAAATAGATATGTTTTTAGTGTTAGAACTAAGTTGCATCGTGAGTGTAAATGACAAAAAATATTGGGGAACGAAAGAAACGACGCGTACTGACGAACTCCGAATTTGATGCGCAAAAAACACAAATATATTTTACTTGACTCGGATCATTAAAGGAGACGTTAAGATTGTAAAGTTATAATGTAGGTTACATATGAAGAATAAAAAAATCAACATCACAGCACAGTCCACAGAGAGCCATTTACGCAGGGTTGCCAGACCCCACAAGAACATCAAGCAATCTGTTTTGGACGTGTATTTTCAATAAATTTAAATCCTTTTAGAAGAAAAATGTAATTCACCATTTCACATGTATATGTATATATTCACATATACGTACTGCGAAAAATCCCCAAAACAACATGAATATACCATGTGTAAAATCCCAGACAAGAGTTGCTTATACTAGCCGGACATGGCAACACAGAATTTACCGGAGGGATGGAGACAACCCTCCACTGCTGACGTCAGACGAGAGAGAGAGAGAGCTCAAAATAAACTCAAACTTCATCATTCTGTGAAGACACAGCAGAGGAAAGGACCGCTTGGCCGTTATTTAAGACCACAGACTCTATTTTTTATATATACTTCTTGTGTTATTCCTAAGTGATTTTAAACCGATTTGGATTGGATTTTCGGTGTGGGATGAGAGAGTATGTGATTAGGAAAAAGAGGATGGCATCTATGAAATAATCCTTAAAATCCCAAATATTTATGTGACCGTTTAAGGACAGTGGAGCTGCTTTTGTTTCCAAGGACAATACGCAATATTATTTAGGAATACCACGGACCACGGTTGTAGCTGATAATTTTTTTTATATACAAAACAAAAACTTTTGTTTTTTTGTTCTGATGCCCGCTGCGCCGGAATGCAGGCTGTCCCATCATGGCCGGATCATGAAATGCGTGACTTTTATACTCTTGCTCCCAGAAACGTTAAAGAAGTTGAAGAGGACAAGCAAGCACCCCGGCAGGTTGTCTGTGTGCTATAACATCTTATCTCTTTCCCTGAAGAAAAGGATGGCAGCGGAATTGTACCCCGTGAACGATCACGCCACGGTGCAGAAGAACGGGACCGTGATGCTGAGTCTGCCCGAGAAGAAGAGCGCAGAGCCGGTCGCGCAGACCACCGCGTGCACCGCCACCACACCGACCACAGAGCAAAACATCAACAACAACAACGTGGAGGTTCCCAGCTGGCACTCCGCGCACCCGACGTTACGAGAGAGGCAAGACATTAAATCAAGTGATACATAATGTCTGAACATTTATTACATTATTTATATCATTTGTATAGTTTTTTAAAAGTTAAAAGTTACACCAACACAAATATATTGTGATCAAATATTTTGATAAATGTTCAGATATTATTCATTTAGTTTAGTATAAGATAATATAATTAAGGCAAGTAATAAATAACATTAAAATATACTTATTATATAATTTAATTAATGTTTAGATATTATTACATTATTTTCTTTCAAATTAAATATTTAAATATATTTTATTTATTAATAACCCCAAGGCTAAATTATTTTTTTACTTTATGCAGAAATGCACTTATGTTCAATAATGAACAAATGGCAGATGTTCATTTCATTGTTGGTTCCCCCGGCGAATCGGAAAGGGTCCCGGCACACAAGGTGAGTCCACACACACACACACACACCTCTCCCCTAACCTGTCCCCTACAATAACCACAACATTATTTTGGATGTCTCCCAAATCGAACAAACCCGATTCGACCCAACAGCTTATCAGTGGACCTGAAATAGGTGTCAGATAAGGGAGACATCCAGTAAACGCTTGGGAAAAGAGATAAAAAGCTGATGGATTGCCTCTTCTCCCTTTCTCAGTATGTGCTGGCGGTGGGGAGCTCTGTTTTCTGTGCCATGTTTTACGGGGATCTCGCGGAAGCGGACTCTGATATCCATATTCCAGATGTGGAACCCGCTGCGTTTCTCATCCTGCTCAAGTAAGACTCACTAATCACATCCGGGCATTAATAACAGGGCAACTCTGCTTTCATGCCAAGCAGCACAGATGGGTTCACCAAGGCCCCGACAGTGATGTCTTGGTTTAAGAGTCGCCCTCTTATTTCAGTGCTATTCAAGATCGTTTATTGGATCGTGAATGCGAATGATCCCTGGGAAAGTTGGAAGTCGCTATTTAAAGCAGTAGCAATGTTAAACAGATCAGTTTTGGTGAAGTATGAACTAGCCTAGCGGTTTTATTCTCTTCATATGGAAGAACGTCTCTGCACTCAAAATGGAAAAAAAAATGTATGGAATATTGCAGTGTTTATTAAAAATTAACAAAATAACTTCCCCTCCCCCTTAAAACAACTTCTCTTCTCTGATGACGTGTTTACTGACACGAGAGCAGAACAAACTGTCACTCAGAAGAGATCATAGCAATAGCAAATGATAATGATTCAACGATTCAATCAATTCCCGATGAACGAAATCAAGTCCCGCCCTACATTTTTTTCCTCATTCGAGAAGCAATTTCACTCGGATATACGTCACAATAGTGAAGAATAGACGATCGCAACTTCAGTTTCATGTGGACTTTAAAGTTTACCCTAACCTCTCTTATCTTCCTCTTCTTTATCAGATACATGTACAGTGATGAGATAGAGCTGTCGCCCGACACAGTTCTGGCTACTCTCTACGCTGCCAAAAAATACCTGGTGTCTGCTCTGGCTCGCGCATGTGTGGGTTTCCTCGAGACGAGCCTGGAGGCGAGAAATGCGTGCGTGCTGCTATCTCAGAGTCGGCTGTTTGAGGAGCCGGAGCTCACTCAGAGGTGCTGGGAAGTGATCGACGCCCAGGCAGAGCTTGCGCTGCGTTCCGAAGGTTTTTCTGAAATTGACCTGCCCACACTGGAAAGCATCTTACACAGGGAGACGCTGAACGTGAAGGAGGCGGTGGTGTTCCAGGCCGTCCTGGGATGGGCCGATGCAGAGTGTCAGAGACAAGGCTTGAGCCTCACGTCACAGAACCAGCGCTCCGTGCTGGGAAAGGCGTTGCACCTTGTGCGCCTGCCTTCCATGACACTGCAGGAATTTGCGGACGGAGCCGCGCAGTCGAACATTTTAACCCTTGAGGAAACGCACAGCATCTTTCTCTGGTACACGGCTGCTACGAAACCGTCGCTAGGATTCCCGGATGCATCCAGAAAGGGGCTGGCGGCGCAACGCTGTCACCGTTTCCAGTCATCCGCCTACCGAAGCAACCAGTGGCGCTACCGCGGCCGCTGTGACAGCATCCAGTTCGCCGTAGACAAGCGAGTGTTCATCGCCGGACTTGGTCTGTACGGCTCCAGTGGAGGGAAGGCGGAATATAGCGTCCGAATTGAACTAAAGAGACAGGGAGTGCTTCTGGCACAAAACTTGACCAAATTTGTGTCGGATGGTTCTAGCTCAACGTTCCCTGTGTGGTTCGAGCACCCGGTACAGGTGGAGCAGGATGCGTTCTACACGGTTAGTGCTGTTCTGGATGGGACCGAGCTAAGTTATTTTGGACAGGAAGGAATGACAGAAGTCCAGTGTGGGAAAGTCACCTTCCAGTTTCAGTGTTCCTCTGACAGTACTAATGGGACAGGGGTGCAGGGGGGACAGATTCCGGAACTGATATTTTATGCATGAGTACTCGGACTGATCCATTAATGAACAGCAGGGGGACTTTTCCTCTCAAATAATTGCCTTCATTCACATTAGCTACGAGACACTACTAGAAGAGAAACAATGTCCTCTGATCTGATATTTTTATGTCTCACAAATAATGGAATGCTGCCCATTCTTATTTATTTCTTCAAACATATTGTTTTTAAAAACACACTTTAATTTAAGCCTATTTTCTTTCTAATTATTCATAATCTGCCTATATACAGTGGGGCAGTTTGCACTTGAAACTAGACAGCTTTTCCTCTGTCTTGTTGTTTAATTGTTATTTGTTGACAGCTTGATGCTGAGTGACCTGAAAAATCATAAAACATTGGTTTCTATTCATCCAACAGTTTTTCCTTTTCTTTGGTCTAGTGTACAGTTATGATAATACTTGTCTTTACGGTTTAAATCTGGGTAAAATATTAGTGATGGGAAGTCCGGTTTTTTTCCACGAACCGGTTCTTTCAGACAGTTCGTTTCAATTAATCGTTTCACCAGTTCTTTTACGCCCTCACGTAATGACGTCAATTCTATCATCCCGGCGGATAAAAATACATTAATCATCGTCATAATCATCTTGGATACGTTTCTTACATTTCCGTTTTGCAAATGAACCCTACAGGTGATGAGCAAACGCGGATGTTTCACATGTCTTAAAGATATAAAGTGAATAAACTGGTCTTCATCAATTTTATTTTATTTGTTATTAAATAAACGTACATTTCGCCGAATTCGGCCCCTCATTTAAGTCCTCGGTTCCATGTATCAGCACAGAATGCAGTTGGCCGAAAGAAAGTTCGGATCAGAGACGGTGCTATCACGCATGCTCAGTGTCTCCAGCTCATCGGTTCTCCGTATCGAACGTATTAAAATAATACAGAGATAAGACATGTTTCCAACATGTTTTATTTTGTTACACTTATTGATGTTCAACAATGAACAAACATGCATTTCGTCCCTCTGAAAAAATTGCACGCATGCTCAGCTCATCAGTTCTCAGTATGTCAAACGTGTCTGAAAGAATCAGTTCTCGGTTCTGTACTGGGGATTCGAGAACCGCTGTACCTGTACGTTCGGTAGTGCGCGCATGCTCAGTATCAGCTGCTCGTGCTCATCACTTCTCTCAGCACAACAGGTCTAAGTTCAGTGAACTGTTGGAGTTACTGGAATAACATATACTCCGGGATATTGTTTATTTCGAGTCGGATGGACTGCGTCAGGCATGTCCAAAAGTGAGTAACTTTAGTAACTTGTGGATCAGCTGATGCAAGACGCGAACTGTTTTGAACGATTCAGTCCAATTTAGTTTACTGGTTCAACCGGTTCACTAAAAAGAACCGGTTCAAAAGAACGATTCGTTCACGAACCGGACATCACTATAAAAAAAGAGATCACCCACAAATGAATATTTACTCACCCTCATGTCATTACATACCTGTACGAAGATTAATACTTTCCTTCAGCAGAACACAAAGGATGATATTTTAAAGACTGTGTTAATCTGTTTGTTTGCCCATATAATGAAAAGTCAATGTGGTCCAAAACAACATTATTTGGGCCATAGAAAACATCAGACACATTTCAAAATATATTCCTTTTAGTTTCAGAGACAAAAGTCAGTCATACTGGTTTGGAATGACATAAGGGTGAGGAAAAGACAATATGATGACCAAATCAATCCAGTGTTCAATTGAGGTTTTACATTTGCAGTTTCACAGCACCCTCTGGGTAGTAACAGCAGCACTATACTGACCCATTCACATACTCACACAGTACAGTACCAGTTTAATTTGTGTGAGCCGCAAAGCATCATGGGAAAGGGCAAAATTACTTGTGATATCTGAAGCTTACCAATAACTGGTGCGTTGATACACAGCTCCCTGGCTAAAACGAGGAAGGTTTTCCCCAAAACATACACGTTCACCTAGGGCAAGAAAGAAAGAGTGAGACACAAATTTGTGGTTGAGCACAAAGAGAAACAGACGATGGGAATATATAACAGAGAATAAGAGAAAGAGATAAGATTGGATGTGAGGAGGATGAATAAAGGGACAAGACGACTGTAATAAGGCTGTGTATTTTAACAGATGCTGAAGGTTGCAGAGTTCATAGCTCTGGGGTTTGGATGCGTACCAGCATCACCACAGTCTTCACTTTCTCACAAACTTTATATCTGTGTCTTATCCGTGAGGATGAACTACAATAACAGAATATTTCATAAAACAAGCTTTAAACATCATATAACTCAACACTTATCTTTTTGGACCACCTTAATAATGATTTAAAAAAAAGATATCCATAAAGAATGATTCACGTGCACAAACACAGACACCCTATTTCTTCCATCTGGGCCCCACAGAATTAAAGAGGAATCTTTTTTGGTTGATGTCAGAGGTCACGACCACTGAAAAGTAGGATGGCCCTCACACACTCCTGACCTGAAAGGGGCGGCAACAGCCTTATGCCTCAAAAGAGCTCCTCTGTCTGGGGGAAAGCAAAGGAATTTATGGGTCCTTTCTCTGGTAAAAATCCCCTAATGACTCAAATACCGCAGTGGACAGGGTCTGCGTGTTCGCGTGTGGGGCAGGGAGGGGGTTTAATAGGACAGCTGGGAGGGTAAAAATATAAAACGGCCACACCAGCTGGAAGAAAAATGGCTTTCACACACTAATACATGCACAATTTATAAATAACTGGGTTCAAAAGTCTTGGATTGATAGTCAAACTGCGTATGATATTTGCATTATGTTCTAATTTAATAAACTGTTCTTTTAAAATTATATCAGCATAAGAAATATATATAAAATTTTCACAAATTACAGTGAAAAGCTGTAAGTGAAAAATTGACAAACCTCAGAATATTTTAGTATTTTTTTTGTCCCCCTTTCAAAGGAATAATGTCACAAACTTGCTTATTTGACTTAAAAACAGTGCTGAATCTATATCGGATGGATAGATTGCATTTACATGTTTAGATGTTAGTAACTTACCTGCAGGATGTCACTCAAGTCAAGCAGCATGTCTGAGAAAGTGCGCTAAAGAAATCATACACAATTAGATTTACATATGTATTTGACAGACAATTTTATCTAGAACTACTTACAACACATTCAACATACATTTTTTAAATGCATGCATTTTTTGGCCATCGAACTCATGACCATTCTCTAGCAGTTTCAGAAACTGGATTATTCACAAATTAACTATTTAGTCTGTAAGGACCTAATATATTATGCAATAATGGCTTAAAGTCACAATTAAATCAAAACCGACAATTCTTATTTTGTATGGAATATTTCAGTTATTATAAATGATTTATCCGTGCCCATTATTGTTTTTTTAATTCATGAACCCTTGTAATCTTCTATCAAAATATTTTCCCTTCCTTCTTGCATCGACATCTCTTTTCTTATGACGATTTTAGTGGCGCGAGGGTGACAAAATAATCTCTCACTTCCAGAAACCTGTCTGAGATCGCAGCAATTAGCAAATGACAACAGTCCAGCAATGATCCAATCATTTCCCCATGTACAAAATCCTGCCCTGCACACATATATACACATATATACACACACACACACACACACACACACACACACACACACACACACACACACACACAGGGACACTTGGTGAAGACAGAGACCGACAAGAAACAGGGAGGGATATTGGTCAGATTTGGTCTCTTTGCTTGACATTTTCCCTCTTTGAGTAGAGCTCCACTGAACCACCAACTCCTGAACTCTGGAAATCCCCGTCTCTTGGCAACCGTGTACTCTGTATCCATGGAGACCAGCACACCTGTCTAATCAAGACAAAGTGTATTAAAACATCCCATTAAAAAGTCATTGTGGGATTTTCAGTTGCCACGGTAACAGTGAAAGATAATCCTAAATTGTGGGATTATGGATGACCCTGTTAAATTAATGCTCATTTTTAGGATGGATCAGGATTTGACCTTTCCAGGGAGAAATCCTACATATTGCAAAATTAGCTTAAGGCCATTAATGTTTTCCATAATTACTTGATGGAAATCACAGTGTTTTAAGCGTCAACATAGAAAAAAATTGTAATAATAAATACATAAAAATAGGATAAAATGGGAAAACAACTACAATAATCCACAAACTCAGCAAGATTACAGCTAATCATAGAGAAAGAAGCCATTTCGCAGACTAACGTTTGAAAAATAATGAGAAATAGTGTTTGGCTAAATTTACCCTGTACAGTAGAGCTTGAGACCAACAATGCGCCTCTCTCTCTCTCTCTCTCTCTCTCTCTCTCTCTCTCTCTCTCTCTCTCTCACACACACACACACACACACACACACGCTCTCTCTCTCTCTCACACACACACACCCCTTTTCCTCCTGGGCAGAAAGTGAAAGCTCTCTCATGAGTTCTTATATAACCCAAACAGATGTCTGACTGAACACGTATATGTTGCATAATCTCAGAGAGACGGAAAGATTCTGTTGCCTCCATTTAATTGTTAATTGCACAAAAAAGTGAAAGCGAATAGCATTGTCCATGAAAATCCAAATTCACACAAATGTGAGTGATAATGTGGTGGTATTTTCAGACTGTTAAAAATAATTACCTAATACTCAAGCGTTTTCACATATAGGTCATTAAAGTTATAACAGCTGAATATAACAGTTATAATATAACTGAAAATAACAGCTGGTGCAATTAAACATTCATCCATCCATCCGTGAATATTATCTACTACACCTCACGCTGGTGGACATTGAGTCAATTTCCATTAGAAAGACAACACATTAATACCCACCTTAAATTAAAAAGTAAAACAAATCCATACAGTATTTAAAACATTTATTTAGATATATTTGCTGCTTTTTTATCATTGGTAGTGAGGGATAATAGAGATATCTAATGTCATTATCTAGATTTGAACTTGCGCCACATTAGGCAAAATGCTGGAGGATGCGCACTAACTGCTAGGCATAAAACACAAACTATAAGAAAACTAAAGCAGGGTTTTCCAATCTACTTTTAAATCTACTTACAAATTTTTTTCTTTTTTTTTATACAGGCCTAATGCAGTCTCCTGAGAGACACACCCTGCCTTATTTCCTGCTTCTTTTTGAACACACAAACACCCTGAAAAAGCCAACTCGCTTATAAGCGAAATCCATTCTCGGACACCAGATGAGGTTTTGTGAAGCGCAGGCTAAACAGGAAACAAAGTGCTTTATACACATACACATTAAAGATAACAACCTGAGTTAGACTTCGACTCAGTGTGAGTCAGTCTGAGTGTAGGATGATTATTACAAAAATAATCATGACTGTTCACACACGGGAGAACCGAGGCTATATGACTAAGCATCAGACGCTGTGAGTGTTTGTGTGCGTTGTGGAATGCAGACAGATGTACGTGTGGAGACCAAATCAAGACGACTGACTAACACCTTTGACCATCTACCCTCACAGCGGGCCTCTCTTGCTCAACCTCTCTTCTTCCGTACCTACCGCTTCGTCTTTTTTCCATGGAATGCAATCTGAGTCACCATCACTCTTTTTTATGCTATTTTGCATTCTCTAAATATATATATATATATATATATATATATGTGTGTGGATATGTATATGTGTGTATGTATGTGTGTATGTGTGAATGTGTGTGTGTATGTATGTATATGTATGTGTATATGTGTATGTGTATGTGTATGTGTATATGTGTATATGTATGTATGTATACGTGTATGTGTATATGTGTATATGTATGTGTGTATATGTATACGTGTATGTGTATGTGTGTATGTGTGTGTGTATATGTATGTGTGTATATGTGTGTGTGTATATGTATGTATGTATATATATACACACACACACACACACATACATACATATACACATACACATATATACACACACACAGAATATATGTATATATACAGTACAGGTGAAACTCGAAAAATTTGAATATTGTGCAAAAGTTCATGTAATTCAGTAATTCAACTTAAAAGGTGAAACTAATATATTATATATATGCATTACATGCAAAGTGAGATATTTCAAGCCTTTATTTGTTATAATTTTTAAATGTCAGAGATTTTGAATTTAGGGTTTGCATAAGCTGTAAGCCATAATCATCAAAATTATGACAAATAAAGGCTTGAAATATGCGAGGGTATGTATAAACAAACGTTGAAAGGCAGGTAGGACATTGTATTATTTAATTCGGACCGAATATAATGATTGGATTTACATTTTATGATCCTACACCTTCCACAGACAAAATACATTTAGATGTTTAACAGTGATTGCTATCAGGATATGAGGAGACTTTCAATCAGTATAACAAAATGTTTCTGTAGAGAATCACCTATTGCACCTTTAAGTCGCAGTCACATTGGCGGAATTTTGCGGCCAAAAAAGGTCCAGTCTATAGGCAATAGTGTAGCGATTTATGACGCCCAGCTCAAACAGAAGTCACTTTCAAACCAGTCAGCTTTCTTTTTGTCAATGCTGCAAATTTATGTGACCAACTTGAATCCATTGCGAATTTGAAATCTGCGTATGAAAAACCATTGCGTGGAATCTTATTGAAATTACTAGATTTCACCTGTGAAAATTCTCATAATTTTCACAGGTGAAAATTCTCTTATTGCAAATAGTCATAATTTCTGAAAAACTACAAGACAAATGTATGATCAAAATACTGAAGGAGTGCCATTTTAAATCCCATGATTGGCAGACTGACGTCAAAATAGTGTTGAGTTTATGTAACCTGTGACATCTGCAATACAGTGCGATTGGGAGCAGCTATTGACTGTTGCAAACACCTGTCCATCATTGAACTGTATTTTATACTCTAAAGGCCCATTCACACCAAGAATGACAACTATACCGATAAAGATACAGTTTAAAAAAAAATTCTGAATATAAAAGAATAGCAGAGTCCACACCACATATATATATATGCCTATAACGGCACAGAGAAACGATATCCTTGGAAACACTTGAAGAGTTCAGATGCAAAAGCCTCGTTTCCACTGAGCGGTACGGTACGGTACGGTACGGAACGGTACGCATTTATTTGCGTTTCCACTATCAAAAGTTGTGAATGGTACCAAAATGCCGAACCGTACCGTACCACTTTTTAGGTACCCTTCCATTGGGGTACCTAGCACAGTGCAGAGCGGTACTAAAAGGTGGAGCTAGACTCACTGCAGGACGTTGATTGGTTGACAGAGAATCGTCACTTGCGCGTGCTACAAGAGGAATGACAACATAAGAAGCGCCATTTTTTAATATACAGTTTAATATAATACTACTGTTACTGTATCACGAAATGTAATTTTAAGAGTTTTTCAGTCGAGAATGTAGTTGTTTAAAGCTCAAATCTGTGGTTTATTTATAAAGATGATTTTTTTTTTCCAGTTGTGAGATCCATGCGTACAGCGGGCGCTCGGCGCTCATGTTTCCCGGCTGGATGAGCCTTTCCTCGGCGTTCGTCGCGGACTCCGACGGTAGTGGTTAAACAAGATATAATTCGTTTTGTGTAGACCTAACGGGCGATCTTTGGTCTCGTGAATATATGAGTTCCCTGTCAATCGTTTTGGCTGAGGGCTAAGTTTAGTTTTATATTAACGTTATTTGTGTTTAACTAACGTTACTTGTAATGTTAGACTAGAGCGCTGCATTTGGATATTTGACTGAATTGTTTGCTTTATTTCTTATTGTATAGCATCTTGTACTTTACTTAAACTTTTATATAGGCTATTATTGATAAAACTGAAATTTTACAAAAAGAAATATGGTTTCTTGTCATTTTTTATTACAAGATTATCACTGATGTTTATTGCAACATTTGTACAAATGCATATATTGCCTGGAATATGTTTATTTTATTTATTTTTTTAAACGAAAAGAGGTAACGTTAGGGTTGTGTTTTAAATTTCGTTTCGTTATAAATAGAATAACGTATAACGTGCAGTGAATAACGTTGCGCATGAACCACATTTGTGTCCCTATAATGTTTAATTTATTTAAATGAAAACAAAAAGAGGCAGAGTGGTGTTTTATAACATATTTCGTTTTATTGTTGCTTAAAATGTACATACAGAGTAACCGAGATAACCGGTGTATCAGCGACGCTTTTAAGAACGCGCTGTACCATTTGCATGTAGGAGTCGCACATGGCAAGTACAAACTTTGCGTACTTGATATTGAGAAAAGCCTAATGTCGGCGCTTGTCTTCTTGTGACAAACATGTCGAGGAGCAAGAATAAGATCTGCTGCATGTCATCCATTGTAGTTTACTATGTTCTTCTTCGCGCGAAAATGACGTCGATCGAAACACCACGCCTATCAAGTAAGGGTACTGTTGGCAGTGGAAACGCTAGCCAGATCATGGTTAACAGACCCGAACCGTACCGTACCGTACTGCTCAGTGGAAACGAGGCAAAATTTAAGTGCCATTTGAAATTTTCTTCTAGAATGATCATTTTTATCAAGCTCGTAGATTTAAGTTCAGTAATTTCACTTAAATGACAATTAATAGGTCATTTTCATTGCCATTTAAGTGAAATTACTGAACTTAAATCTACGAGCTTGATAAAAATGATCATTCTAGAAGAAAATTTCAGATGGCACTTAGAGGCTTTGGCATCTGAACTCTTCACTTTCAGAATTTTTTTTTCCAGCTGATGAACGATAAAAACAATCAGCCAATCAGAATCCATCCAGTATAGTTATCGTTCTTGGTGTGAACAGGCCTTAAAGGAGAAGTTCACTTTTAAAAAAACTTTTGCTGATAATTTACTCACCCCCATGTCATCCAAGATGTCCATGTCTTTCTTTCTTCAGTCGAAAAGAAATTAAGGTTTTTGATGAAAACATTCCAGGATTTTTCCCCATATTATGGATTCTAATGGGACCCAAACGGTTCAAGGTCCAGATGACAGTTTCAGTGCAGCTGCAAAGGGCTTTAAACGATACCAGACGATGAATAAGGGTCTTATCTATCGATACGATCGGTCATTTCAAAAATAAATAAAAAAGTTTAAGTTTTATAAGCACAAATGTTCGCCTTGCTCTGTTCTGTGATGCGCGTTCGTGACGTCACGTAATACGCAATTACGTTGAAAAGGTCAAGTTTGATGTGTTTACAAATGTGCGGGAGGAGGACCATATACATTTTAAAATGTATTTGTGTCAGTTTAACGTTTAAAATGCCCATTCGTGTGCGTATCCTAGGTGCTTTAATATTAAAAAGCCAAAAAGAACATTTTTCAAGCGTGACCTTTTCAACGTAATTGTGTATTACGTGACGTCACGAAACATCACAGAACAGAGCAAGGCGAACATTTGTGCTTATAAAACTTAAACTTTTTTATTTATTTTTGAAATGACCGATCGTTTCGCTAGATAAGACCCTTATTCATCGTCTGGTATCGTTTAAAGCCCTTTGCAGCTGCACTGAAACTGTCATTTGGACCTTGAACCGTTTGGGTCCCATTGGAATCCATAATATGGGGAAAAATCCTGGAATGTTTTCATCAAAAACCTTAATTTCTTTTCGACTGAAGAAAGAAAGACATGGACATCTTGGATGACATGGGGGTGAGTAAATTATCAGCAAAAGTTTTTTTTAAAGTGAACTTCTCCTTTAACCCACAGCTAAAACCAATTGACAAACACGGATACGTCACATATTATGAATATTTTATCATCTACATCATCATTCATGGTGTATAACCCTCAATAACAGACACTTTATTTTCCCTCTAAGTGCTTTCATCACCTCATGGCCAAAAGGATACGAGGTGTTCCCTCCGTCCGACAGACGAGGTAGAGGCAGGCGGCGATAACATGGGTTGATTTGCGTCCTTTGGTCAGATGCTTGCAGAGTGCCATCTTGTAAAAGTTGAAGGCGGTGTCCAAACAGTGCTGATTCATTTGTATCTGATGACCAAGATGGTTTATCTGTCGCTTAGCTAAAAAAAAAAGAAAACCAAAACATCACAGTCAGACTTATTCAAAGCACATTTACTGCAGGTTTAGTCCCTTGAAAGTTAATAGTGGAAACACACAAATGGTGAACTCTTGGTTTGCCCTTTCTTGGGGTTGAACCAGCAAGCTTTAGGTTACCAGTCCAACTCTGTTGCGTTTAAATCAAACAAATAAAGAACATTTGTTTTTTTACTTCAATTTATTATTTTAAACCAGACAGAGAGGAAACCATTGCCTCATAGACTATTCCTGGTTTCCATGTTTTTCCAAATCGTGACGAAACAGAAGTAGCAACTTTTTTTCCATGCTGCGATGTACATTTGAATGTAACAGATTATCCAAAAAGAAAAAATATTGATTTCCGGAATGGAAGTCTAAACATTGGATAAAGCCAGGTGCAAAATTCTAGATTCTATTGTTGGCATATTACCATTAAAAGGTTTTTTTTTTTTATAGAGGTGATTTTGGTTATCTATTTGAATCACTCCATAAATCAGAAAATATTGTCAACAGCCAGGAAAAAAAATAAAAATCAATTTTCACCATGTTTTTAGGAATAAAATAATGCATAAATCAGGTGAATGGTATACATACCATTGGTCTGGGAACGCCCCGTCACATGATGTGAATTTAGCCCATGGGGGAAAACATTGCCTTGGCGCTAATTGAAATACATGGGACAATAATGCAGAAGAGTTGCTGTGTAGTTTTCTGTACCGCCAATAAACAAACAAATTATGAATTGAAGTTCTACATCCTTCCTAATAAACACACAGAACCGGAAAGGAGGACAAAATGGCTTTTGAGCTTTCTTTTGTGAGATTACTGTGTAGAGTAGATCCCCTATATCAGTACTGGGTGTTAAACTCGTATTAGCCAGATTTGTCTACATCCCTTACGAAAAAGAACTATATAATCCTATAAGATTTCTATAGTAGTGTATAATACTTCTGTGATGTTCTGTAATACCTCTATAGTACTTCTATAGTATCCCAAAACACTATAGGGCTAGTATTCCTATAGGATTACTATAATATTTTGTCCCAAAATACTACAAGATTCCTATAGTTGTTTTTCATAAGGGATGTCTCATTCACATTAGCGTTATCAGCTGAAGGCTCGCTTGATAGGCCAATCGCGAACCTATGGAGTAGTTCGAGGTCTACACTCAATACAGACAGTAGTCTGTGAGTTAGGGATAACTGTCAGCACAGTCCCTCGGCAACTTCGTACTACTGATCACCGTTTTACAAAAGGATTAATAGTTTGGAGTGAAGCATACGTACAATTGGTAAGTGACAAGGTTTTATGGAGTTATAGTATGCAACATATACGAAAGTTTATTGAGTTATAGGCTAATGTTCCCGCTACAGCGGGAACATTAGCCTATAATGTCTTACCTGGAGATTCAACCAGATAACAAAATATGTCTGGAAACGACGCCTCCGGCCATTTGGTTGGGTCATTGACCCAGTTTTTAATTAAATAAGGGCAATCATAACCTATTGCAGTTCATTTTGCAATGTACCGTTGCAGGTGTCGTGCCGAATTTCGACCCCTGCCGAATTATTACCCCCCTAGTATTGGTAGGTTTAGGATTAGTTGTGGGGGAGGGGTTAGGATTAGGGGTGGGGTTAGGATTAGGCAATCAGGTACTGACTTCAACGAGGGGGGTAATAATTTGGCAGGGGGTCGAAATTCGGCACAACACCGGTCGGCAGGTGTCAATGACTCGCAATACGACATTTTTGTCATTCAAATACACACGATGTTCGCTGTGTTTTCCCCCACGCCGACTCCACCCTCGCCACGCCAGACCACGCCCCCAACTATGACTAGATGCCGACTGTATGTATATGAACAACCCCCCCTGTAAAAAAAACGTAAGGAATCAAACTGGAGAGTTTGGTGCAAGTCTGAAAAAAGACATGATATTGAAGAAATATCTCATAATTGACCACATTTTTTTTTACAAATGAAACATATGCACATATAACACGCATTTAGAAAATATTTTAATTTCATGCCGACTTCTAGAGCTAAATCATAGATTTTTATTTAATAACAAGAGCTAAATCATAGATTTGTATCTTTTTTAAGACTTATACAAACTTTATTCCTATCTGTATTTTGATAAGGTTTTTTACGGGGGGGGGGGGGGGGGGGGGGGGTTAATAAATTTTCCTATCCTAGTTTAATGTGCAGTCAACTATTAGTAATGCTGATACAGCACATTATACAGCATACAACTGATAGTTTAACCATAATAAAAATACATATTGAAATGATATGTGTTACTACAAATTAAGGGTCTAGTTACATTATATATGAGCACCTGCTGTGGACGGGCTGTTCGGCCCTTCAGAATGGGAGGAGAGCATCTTCAAGCTGAAAGCAGGTCTGTTTATACAGATTCAAGATCTCACAGAGCAACTTTTGTTCTCTCACCACACACAGATAGTATAAATCTCGATGCAGACATGAGGCCATTAATCACACGTGTACATTCCCTCACACACACATAAAGTGGCCTCCGCATTTCCCTCCCAGCACACACACAGACCATACGGTTGTCTGACCAAACTGATTCATCGGTTACTACACAAAAGCACATAAACCCACCACACCTTCTGACTTCTCAGGCTTATTAAGCCCCTTTCAAAAACAACCATTACCATCTGGCTGAAACAAACTTCACACGCTTAACTTGAAACCACATTACACAAGCCCACAGCTTCCAAAGAATCCCCCTTTCTTATAAACACAGAACACATATACTTAACTACTATCTTGTTTAATCATGTAGTTCAATGAAACGGAATATTATACGGACATATGTAACACACAATATCATATAAGTTGTAACTTTTCATTGACACATTGTGCCGTCTCATATTCATAGGAAATGCTTTGGCACACTCAATTTAACCCTTAAATAAAATAAATAAAGCACAATATAGACGTCACAATTACATATTTTGCCAAAAAACATGACATTTGTATGATAAAGGAATAAATTAACATCTATAGCTCTGTATGAATGAATTAAGCAAGAGATTAAAAAAATTTGATAAAAAAAACACACTAAGAGAAATTAAGGCTACCTTAAGTCACATAAAAAGAAAAGTTGCATATACTACAATTAATATACATTTGGGATCACCATGATTTTTTTTCTGAAAGAAATTGATACTTTTATTCAGCCTGCATGGACACATTGAAATGGCCAAAAGAGACATTAAAGACATTTATATTGTTATAAAAGAGCTCTGTTCGGATGCTGTTCTTCTGAACTTTCTATTAAATAAAAGAATCCTGGGAAAAAATGATCACGATTTCCATCAAAACATTAAGCAGCACAGCTGTTTGTTTTCAACATTGATAAAGTTTCTTGATCACCAACTCAGCATATTAGAATGATTTCTGAAGGATCGTGTGACACTGAAGACTGGAGTAATGATGCTGAAAATTCAGCTTCGCCATCACAGGAATAAACTGCATTTTAAAGTATGGAAAACAGTTATTTTAAATTGTAATTATATTTCACAGTATAACTGTATTTGATTAAATAAATGTGGAATTAGTGGGCATAGGAATCTTTCAAAAAGAAAATTCTTACTGATCCCAAACTTCTGAATGTCAGTGTCTATGCTTTATGTCTGCTTTCTGACTGTCATGAAGTGTAAATTAAGTCTATATGAAGGACATATGAATTCTTCATGAATGGAAAATACTGTATATTATGAACGCTCACCATTCTGCAGAGTGGCAGCCCTGGACTCCCTCCCAACGCCAGTGTGGAAGTTTCCTCCCAATGATGGAACATTTCCAGATGCTATAACAAAGCAAAAATAAAATATATTAATACTAATACTAATATTATGAGAACAGAAAAATATACTTTTCATAACTAAGAACTATAGTATATGTTCTTTTATCAATGATTTTGGTTTGTTCTTATTTGTTTTAATCAATCTCTTCCCATTAATATTTTTATGTTCTTAAAGGATTTAAAATATTTTAGTTTGTTTTTATAACGCCTCTGTGAAGCACTTTGTATTACTATTGTGTATAGAGTGCTATACAAATAAACTTGCCTTGCCTAATACACGTTATCTTACCCAATACTTAGAAAGGTAAAAACAACACTTATATTCAAAATTAATATTTGCCATGTTTAAACTTCATGAGCTGTTGAAAGTCAACTTCCACTATAAAATGTTTTCACAGGGTTTATGTCGAATGTCACATGAACAAACAGGAAAACATGTCTCATTGCAACCGCTTATTGGAGAAAGTGTTAACAGCAGTATGACGGCGATATCTAAGCACTTTTAAGGCAACCAGCTAACCTAGCTAGTTATTTTTATTATTAGCGTTTTATTTAATTTTAATATCCAAATGTTATTGAGAAAAAAAAGAAAAACTTCTAGATATCAATCTGCATATGAGATGGACATCTTGTTGTTCATCTTGTGTTGTTCATCTTTGCTCGCTCCTTTGAAGGTATCTTGATTAAAACGCCTCTATTTAACAAAGCACATTCAAAAGACCTGAACCGAAAGTGAAGTGACCTGTTTTACAGAATATGAAAGTTTGCTGCACATGACCACCATTGCAGAACATTAGTTTTAAAAAACAACTACTTGGCAGCCATCTGGTGTTCAAAGACGGTACTGCAGTTCAAAATAAAAATAAAAACTCATCCCACTTGAAGGGCATATTGCAGGTTAGAGTACCCAGTGACTCAATGTATAGAAAAATAATGTAGGAACTAGATTTGCTTTAAATATATACTTATAAAACGCTATTAAGGCTTCTGGAGTCGTTTTTGTGAGAAAATTTTACTTTCGCATCTGAAAATTACCAAAACCAGAAGTGACGTAACGGGAGGGTGTGCGGCCAATTTAAACAATAGGAAAGCAATGGATCGCAATGACAGTTAGGACGCTGAGGAAATTGTAGATGTTCACTCGTATTTATCAGCCATATAATTATGAGCCTATGCAGCCAAGAGAACAGGGACAGGCCAGGATTAGACAAAACAACGGTCAGATGAGACTAATTGAGTTGTGGTGTGAGGAGAACAGGGCAGGTGTATTGGTGAGACACCAGTGTTAGCTTACAGATATATACACGTTAGCTGACGAAATGTAACACTATGCTCAGATCACAATATTGTAGATTATTATTATGCATCAGGCAATAACAAAGCTAGTATTGGACCCTTAACAGCATGTATTGTGTCAGCCATTATGAGACTTTAACTTCTTAGGTTCACACTTTGAATGAACCCGTTTTGGAGACAATGAATAAAAAAATTATCACAATCCCTGTATCAAAACTTTTTATGTAGAAACAGCCAACACAAAAATTAAAACTTAAAGTGTTTTTTTACAGATTGAAAATGAATTATAGAACTATTTATTATGATAATAAGAAGTTTCGCTGCAGACTAATAACACACACATAAAAGCATTACGTTAAAAGTTTATGTAGGATATGTTCATGAATTAAATTAAGACAAGGCATGTTTTGTAAAACAAATGTACACTAAGTGATCTCTGACGGATCCGTGACCATTATGTTTCCCGGCCCAACCACATGCCGATGTGACGACGGACCGGGCGGCCCGATGAAGGTGCTGTGACAGTGTGCACAGTGTGCACCGGAGTCTCACTTGGTTCTTGCTTCGGCACCCCACGTTGAACTCCATCATATCGCCGGGATTATAATCTTCCGCTCTAAATTGACCTCCACAAGCACAATAATGTACCATGACGATTATAAATTGAAATACAATAACTGACGAAAACACACTGAAATCACAACCGCTCCAACTGAATATTAACCTACTCTGCACTGAGCAAACGCAGAGCACCGGCAAACGACTCCCTCTCGTGACGTAAAATGACGCGATGTTTAAAAATAAAAAAAGTGGTTTTTCAACACGGTCAAGGAAACTGTCACGTTTTCTACTAAATTTGTGCCCTTATGTCTTGCAAAACAATTTTAAATTCTGCATTAACTTATTATATGGTATTTTCATACAAGTTTATGTATTAAAGCTGCAGTCTGTAGTTTTTCCTCTTTGTCGCCATCTCTGTTCAAAATCTGCAATTGCAGTTATTCGCGGAATTATCAACTTTACTTGGGTTGTGCCTCGGCATGGCACAGCGCGAATGAATCCAATGATTTGAGGAGAATGTGCGGCTGTCAGTCACCGCGCCGGTGTGGATCCTGTCATTCGCAATCACAGATTCTACTTTTTGGAACTATGACCAATATAAGAATTTTCACCGGAAAATGTCATCTGAACAAGTAACATCCACTTTTGTTCTGACCAACTAAGGGAAAAAAAGCATTGAAGTAAATCGCGCTGATTAAATCTAAAGATCGCTTATCATGTCACATCAAACCGTGCAAATTAATACTTTGTTCTCAAATTGTTAATGTTAACAACATCAGCATTGCGTTACTACATTTAATGCCCTTCCGATATTTATCCTTGTTTTCGCATGGGCCCGGTTGCAGTCTCTTTTTTTCTGTTGCCAGTCCGAAGTCTTTTGCGTTTACAACGGATAAATCTCCAGTTGTCACTGGTGATTGTCGTTTGAACCTTTCTGGATCCGCCATCAAATTGATACGTTTATATCAAGTGCTGTGAGAAAAGGCAATAAATCTCCACCTCCAACATCCTCACACGCAATATAGCCTACTAGCCGAGACACCTTCTTTATGTGTACAGATGTGACGTAATGATGCAAAGACATGCTTGAATTTCCTGCGGAAATCCACCAGTACCACTGGAATTAAAAACATTATTACAAGCTTACCGTTTTAAATCGAGTTAAGGCAAGCAGACAGTTTTGAACACTGGCTGGTTATGTATGGAATGCCAAAGCTGCCAATATTCAAAATAAATAAATACATAAATAAATATACAAATAAATGTAAAAAAGAAAAAATAAATATATAAATATATAAATAAATATACATAGAAAAGCAAAAAAAACGAAAATAATTATTTATACATTTATTTCCTTATTTATGTATATATTTATTTTTTTCCATATTTATTTATTTATTCTTTTATTTATTTATACATTTATTCATTTCTACATTTATTTATTTCTACATGTATTTATTTTTACATTTATTTATTTCTACATTTATGTATTTCTACATTTATTTATTTCTACATTTATTTATTTCTTCATTTATTTCTTCCTACATTTCTTCCTGCATAGGGTAATGAGGAGGGCGTGGTTTACCTCAGACATAGCAATCGAGCTCAGAGTAAGCGAAGGCGAAGGGTTGAGGCCACAGTGACACCCTGTGGCGAAATACAATAAGTATAGCTCACTGACGTTGATACGGTCTGTGACTGCGAGGTATATGGTCAAAATCCTAAATCTTACTGTGTGACATGGATAGGCTACTCTTTATTCCGGACATAGCCGTAGAACATCGTTTGGTCTGGATTTGTAAAATGTCCTGGGCTAACAAACATGAAACAGGGACTCTGAAACTGAAGCGCTTGATATTTTCCATTTTTCGGTCAGAACTCACGGAAAGGAAGCAGGGCACATATAGGCTACAGTGAAGTCGACGCAAGCATATTGACCAATGCTTTTGAAACGAGACCATTGCATTTAAATGTAGCCTAATTTCCAAAACCAATACTGACAGCAACAGAATTTTTTTTTTTATTCTATTAAGCGGTGGTAGTCTTTAGCCTACCTCCATAAACTCATGTCCAGGGGCAACCTTATTAAATGTATGAACGTCACGTTAATCCACATCGATAAATTCAGTTAGAGGATAAGACTGTAGGGCAGTTAGACTACCACTAAAATCCAACCAGAGCTTCATCAGAGCCATCAATACAGAAGAGATCTTAATGCATTTACACATCAATTAGCCTACAAGTGCATACAAATATTATGAAGAGTTTTACATTTTGAAGACATAAATATGACATGATGGAATCAGTGAGCTATACTTATTGTATTTCGCCACAGGGTGTCACTGTGGCCTCAACCCTTTGCCTTCGCTTACTCTGAGCTCGATTGCTATGTCTGAGGTAAACCACGCCCTCCTCATTACCCTACGCAGGAAGAAATGTAGGAAGAAATAAATGAATAAATAAATGTAGAAATACATAAATGTAGAAATAAATAAATGTAAAAATAAATAAATGTAGAAATAAATAAATGTAGAAATGAATAAATGTATAAATAAATAAAAGAATAAATAAATAAATAAATAAATATGGAAAAAAATAAATATATACATAAATAAGGAAATAAATGTATAAATAATTATTTATTTTTGTTTTTTTGCTTTTCTATGTATATTTATTTATATATTTATTTATTTTTGTTTTCTTTTTTACATTTATTTGTATATTTATTTATGTATTTATTTATTATTAATATTGGCAGCTTTGGCATTCCATAGTTATGTACTTACTCAAAAATGTACTTTGGATAATTTTTAACCCAAAAAAAGTTACGGACTGCAGCTTTAATTTTGAAAGAAAAAAACCCCTTGCAATATGCCCTTTAAAGATGCAGTAAGTTTCTGAGAAATGCTGTTGAACACCAAAACAAACACGCCCCTACCCAAAAGGATCACACCCCTATCTTGATAGCTCCGCCCTCAAATTCTCAAACATGCTATGCAAGACATGTGCACAAATAAAACGTGGCGCTTTTCTAAGCGGGTAAAAAGTAGTGGTCGACCGATATTGGTTTTTTGATGGCCGATGCCAATATCTTAGAGAGCAGGATGGCCGATATAAAGCCGGTATTTTTATTATATACTTACGGTGGCCGAGAGGTGCAAAACAAATCACAATTACAAAAACAAAATAACAATTCAGAAAACAAAATAACAATTCAGATAACACAACGACAATTCAGAAAACAAAATAACAATTCAGAAAACACAATAACAATTCAGAAAACACAACGACAATTCAGAAAACACAACGACAATTCAGAAAACACAACGACAATTCATACAAAACGGAAAAGGTAGGTATATTTTGAGAATGACGTACTTATCACTGATTGGACGAGACACAGGTCTGTCAATTAAGAAATTTGTGATCAACTTTGTTTTGCTATGCGAAAATAGAACACAAACTTTACTTTGAAGAAGGACATTCATGTGCCGTGATTGTGAACATGCTGGCGACATACCACATAATATTTACTATATTAATAGTGTGTCATGAGTTTAGTATGCCTGAGCACATGGTTAGCATGAGTGTTTCGCGATTAGCGCGATAGCCCGCAATTCATTATAAATGGTCATTATGTCGATGTTATTTGAGTGTATGAGAGTACATGATGTTGTTTCAGTCTTATTTTGTTTGTAAAAAGCATGAGATTAGAGTGTTACTACCAGCTGCCACACGTCATTTTGGGGCTAGCTAGAGCATGAGAACTGCACAGAGAGAGTGTTAAATAGCTTGTTGATCATATTTTTCTAGTGTGATGGAATGTTTAAAGTCACTTATGTCTACAACGGTCATTACTGTAAAAAAATAAAAAAAAGTGATATACATGTTGAGAATGTATGTTTTGAGCTTTTGTTATGCATATTCTCTTATGCTTCATTCTGAGTAAATACACCAACAAAGAAGCCATCACTGCAATGCTCTCTTTTATTTCATTTTTCGATATACCACGACATTAAAAGCTGCGTCGACCAGGACAGTTGTTCGGCTACCGGACAATGTGGTTAGTACTTCTGCAGAAGTTGCGTGTTAAACGTGATGACATATGTGGCGGCTGCTGCAAGAACTCAACCCACCAGGGACAGAACAAGGACACGTCGTAGATTCGTTAGGCGTACCTATCACTCCATGGGACCGAACTTTGCTCCATGGCACGTTGATGGGTACGATTTGTTTCTACCGGTACTTCCAGACAGTATCGCTTGATTCCGGTTCTGGCTTGATTGACAGGTATCTCGTCCATTCAGCGATAAGTACGTCATTCTCAAAATATACCTACCTTTTCTGAATTGTCGTTGTGTTTTCTGAAATGTCGTTGTGTTTTCTGAATTGTCGTTGTGTTTTCTGAAATGTCGTTGTGTTTTCTGAATTGTCGTTGTGTTTTCTGAAATGTCGTTGTGTTTTCTGAATTGTCGTTGTGTTTTCTGAAATGTCGTTGTGTTTTCTGAATTGTTATTGTGTTTTCTAAATTGTCGTTGTGCTTTCTGAATTGTTATTTTGTTTTCTGAATTGTTATTTTGTTTTTGTAATTGTGATTTGTTTTGCACCTCTCGGCCACCGTATATACTTTATATTTATTTTAATCAATATTTTATCAATTTTAAATAAATTAGAAAACAAATCTTTAAAATAAACATGCTTATACTTTAGATGGCAACTTCTTGAATCTAAAATCCTATTACAGTATTTTTCACAAATAAAGTAATTGTTTAAAAATATATGAATATGTGAATAAAAAGGAAGTAAACACTGTAACAGGGCACTCAGTAATCTGGTAATATTGTGCGCACTGGTAATCATATTTTTTCAAATAAAGACAAGGTAACGCTAATATTACATACAGCACACAGTGAAAACGATATGAATATGACACAGTGGGCAACTGGATATAGCACAGGCACAGCATATTTTTAAATGAAGGATTTAAAGTTTTTCGATCGCGTCTCCTGTGAAGCTGATCTTCTGTTCGCATTCACTTACTTTGCACGGACCGACCGTCACTCGCAGTAACACGTTTATGCAGGCTACAAATGCACACTTCACAAGATATCACAGCTGGATTCCATTAAATCTGCAAGGTTTGTGAAATTAAATGTTTATTAGATATTCAGAGATTTGTTTAAATGATGTAGATGCGCATTTGCTGAATGTTGACAGTAAATGAGAAAGTATTTTAGCCTAATTGTTTGCCTTTTCTGTAACAAATAATATAAAAGCAACACTTTACTTTTTCGCATACCATTTACTTTCTTTGTTTACCAGTTCTGTCTAACAAAGTATTAGATATGACAGACAGAGATCGTAAACTAATGAAGATGGAGAATGTGAGTGAGCACTGTGTGATCAGGTGCGCTGCCGTTCTCAGGCGCTGGTGTTCTCAGCGCCGCCCGTCAAAATAAAAGTCCGGAGCGCCGTCAAAATAAAAGTCCCGCTTCGACCACATCGGCCAATCAGAAAAACGTATCGGCCTTGGCGATATATCGGTCGACCACTAGTAAAAAGGATAACTATAATGTATGGCGGAATAGCACTTGGGAGCACTTCGATTCGGCGCAGTAATATCATCACTCCTGAAAAATCCTCTCCCCCTCTCCCTCTCACTTCTGTCATTAGAACCAACGTGACTTTTTACTGCGCAGAGTCGAAGTGCTCCCAAGTGCTATTCCGCCATACATTATAGTTATCCTTTTTACCCGCTTAGAAAAGCGCCACGTTTTATTTTGTGTCACCATACTTGGTCGTGTAACTACTCGTGTAACTGTATTTAAATAGGGAAAACGTGGAGGTGTTTGGTCGCTTCTAACTTCATCTCTGTTTGGATCCTAATGAATGAACTGGGCTAAGCTAAGTGCTATCAAAGTGTCGCCGCACGCCAGAGCGATTGAGTGCACGCACTGAGATGAGAGAGGTATGTATCAACTCGTCTTAGTTAAAGGTACAATATGCAAGAATTTTGCATAAAAATATCCCATAATCTCAAGGCCAGTGTTATATATTTTGTTAAGTTGATTACTTACAATATCCCAAATGTTTCCAACTATTTTTAAATCATGAGAAAATTGCGCTTTTAACCAAGGAAACGGGGCGTTAAGAGCAGGGGGGAGCTGGGAGTCGCCAGTCAATTGCGTCATATCCGCGTTACCCTCGGTTTCCGCTCGTACTGCGTGGAGTCCTGGACAAATGCGGAAGTTGTAGTTGTAGCGTCTATCAAGCAACAAACGTTAGCTTGTTTTGTGCAGTCGTTATGGAACACAATTATTCTTTACCGATTGCAGCTGGTTCTGTCGACAAAGCATGCTTAATTTTATATTTTCCAAATGTAGCATTCGGTAATAGTTATGTTTATGTAAGGGAAGTATATATTGCTTTAGATTTGTGTTTAGTTTATTGACATTGTTTATCACGTCTGGTGTTTATGGCCATGTAAATAAATATAGCATGTGTTATACATAAAGATTAATCAGTATTTTGGCAAATGATGTGGGTATGTTCGAATGTACTTTTACAACAATTGTTTAGAACACGTGAAACTGCGCCGCGTTATCAACAATGAATTCGACATACAGTAACATCTATGAGAACCAATTTAGTATTAAACCTTACTTTTCTTGCGGTTAATTCATTTTAATGAAATAAAAGTGTGATGAGGTTCAAGAGTTAGGAAGGAAGAGGACAGGGGTCGGCGTGACTGGAGGCGTTTCTCAATGTCAAGGAAGGATCCTAGGAAGCCAGAATTTCGAGGATGCTATGTCATCGACATCCGTCGAAGGACTGTTCCAATGTCGAGGATCCTCGGAATTTCCACCAAGGACTGAGTCCTTCGTTCGAAAAATATCCCATATACAGGAAAGGATGCATATGTGTAGCCTTCGCGCTCTCAAATCACCCACAATCCTATGCGCGCAGCTTTGCTATCTTGTTCAAAAAATTCAAAATGTTGGACGTTAACGGAGTCGGAGTGTTAACGGGTCAATATGCTTTCAAATGTAAATATATTTACGTTACCAAACATTTGTTTTAAAAAATAATTACATCCATTATGTTATGGGTCAAATTGGCCCGCACTGTTTAAACACACTTGACAGTCAAATAATCAATATGATTAAAAAGGAGTTTATTGATTTAAAAACGATTATATTGCCTGAGTGAACAGAACTGCGTCCATAGCAACGCTGTTTTTCATTTTCACTGACGTAATGACGCACACTTGCTAGCCTGTTCCATTTATGTGTTCTCCGAATGCTAAAGAGGAGCCTCACCTAGCCTCTGAAGGAAGTGACTTGGAAGGACCAGTCCTGCCAAGGAAGTATCCTTGACATTGAGAAACACCTTGGGACTCGTACTTTATTAAAATAAAGCAAAACAAACAAAAGTCGTGCACAACGCGCATTCACCGTGGCAACCGCGACGGCACAAAACAGTTCAAAAATGAGAGCTCGGATCCACCGGTTTTCTTTCTCTGCGTCCAATTTTCTCTTCAGTCTCTCTCTCGTTCCAGCGCGCGGCTTAAAAGCGGTCTCTCCACGCCGATCACAGCAATAAGACACAGGTGTTCGTCATTTGCACTTGACCTACTTGCTCGTCTCTTCTCTCTCCCATTACAGACCGCGCTGAACCACGCCCCCCTCGCCACAAAAAGCATGTCATTATAAAAAAAGAACTTAGCCTCATCCATGAACATGATTTTTCGATTCCCGTCTGACTGATTTACATCCACGGTGGAGTTTAAAACGACAGTTCCCATCATTCCACGCTCCTTCATATCGTCATCAAGCTACGCCGTTGTTGTTGTTTGGAATGTAGCGCCCTCTAGAGGCAAAAAATTGCATATTGTAGCTTTAAGGGAATAACATAGTTTAATATGAAAAAACGGTGGAGTGTTCCTTTAAGCACTTCTCAGAAATTGCTTACTGCACCTTTAAATGAGTTTGGAGAGGAACTATCTGTATATTTCAACATGATATTAATTTGATTATAAAACATTTACCACACATTTGATTTATCATAGTGTGTCATTTAAAAAATAAAATAAAATGTTCCATATACAAACTTTTCAAACATGTGGGAAGATTTCAGGACAATTAAATAATTCAGAAAAGTTAAATTATCCAAAACTGCAAGACCAGAAATTCCTTAGAAAGTACCAAAGTATAAAAGTGGAAGCAGATTATAATAATATAAAAAAAGATTTCACAGGCTGACATTTGAGAACTGGACCTGTTTCCAGTCAAGGTTCATAACAACCCAATCTAATGGATGGAGAGATAGAGGACAACATCATATAGCTTTTGGTTCGGATCACCTGAGATACACACAAATAACACATTTTGTTAACCTCATAAGCTAAAAAAAAAAAAAAGAAAAAAAAAAGATTATTCCCTCATTAACAAATTAAACAATTTCAGTAAGAAAATGTCTGTGGTGTAGATGAATTATCACTCACAGTCACCAGCGACAAACTGCCCTACGGCGGACGATCCTCCTCCACTGTTCTCCACGAAGGTTACCTCGGAAACGATGATGTTGTCCTCCAGCACGGAGCCGCAGCTCATGCACACGGCATCACCCCGTGCCTGGTCCACATCAATGTCCGTCCCTCCACAATTCTTACACCTCCTCATGGTCACGACCAATCAGCTCACACAATATGAGGAATGATCTCTAAATGCATATTAAAAAAAGATATAAAAAAGATATGAGTGAATCTTAGAGCCACATATGAGCTGTCAGTGGCAGACTTTAGTCTGAACTAAGACTACAGCTGTGGGTCATTCAAAGTGCCACAGTCTGATTGACCATTCACTAAGACTACTAACTAATAATTGTTGCATTCAGTATTGGTCTTGATATTATGGCAATACAGTTTCTAAAGACCAAAAAAGACAATTTGCCAATTTCATAGAAAATACATTTTTTATAATACATTTATTAATAATTATTGACATTTTAGTAAAAAAACAATCATTTGCTTTGGCCTCAGTACAGTGACATTATAAAAGCCATTTATTTAATTTTGGAAACAACATCTCTATATTACACTTAAGATTTTTTTATATCTTAAAATATACAGTTGCCATTATATATTAGGCTACTGAAGTGATTACCATATGTAGGGGTCCTTGGCATAAAAAAGTTTTAAAACACCTGCTTTATATAATATGCAGTGTCACTTTTGGCTTGACTGGTCTAAACAACAAACTGAATTCTCATTTTTAAAGTGGCGCAGCAGCGCCGCTGTGAGGGCGCCAAGTGAACTGCGCCTCCAACAAGCCCACGTTGCAGCAGACATCCCCGGTATAGATTTAAACGCCCAGAATCCATGTCAAACAGATCGGATCCTAAATGAACACGATTCTTGAGGAGTCAAGGGGAGTGACTCTCTTCTAATCAATTGTTATGCAAGCAGCACCGTTGCAACGTGGCAATCTGCTTAAAGGTTACTTTACAAGCAAATCTGGAATTCCCCAAAACCTTTCGAATAACCGTAACAATCTGTGCAGATGTCGGCTGATTAATTATTTAGATTGAAAAGAAGACGTACCTCGAGCAGCTGAAAGATAACGAATCGCAGGCTTCACCTGTCTGATCCAGAGAGACCGTTAAAGGCCCTTCAGTTCCTGTCTGTCGGCGTGACAACTGTGTGTTCTTGGTCTTCAGTCGTTTTACAAACTGTATCACTGAGTTATTGACCAAAAGATGCGATGTGTTCCTCTACATGACAAACCGGCAAATTGAGACTCCACTATCCTAAAAACACAGTAAGCCACATGTTTCCAGTCAGCGTGCGATGCGGCTCATACCATTATAAGAGTGCGGGGGGGTGTCATAACTGCTCGCGTCCATTGTAACCTACAGTGAGAGACAACGGCGCCGTATTAAAACACTGTTGTTCTTTTTTAATGATTTAATAATAAAAACAATGTTAAATCAAAAAAGTATACGATTTAGAAGATTGGATAGCTTGGTGACTAATGGATGGTTTTCCCTGTCCGAAACGCTCTTATTAAACTGACGTAACATGTAAACGTAGCGTGCAAGTTTGTTGTGTTCAATAGAATTCATAAAAAACTATCCATCATGTGCAGAGTATAACACTAAAGATGCAGAATTAATAGAATCAAATAGACTAGACTATTTACAAATGTGCATAAATATACAGTGGCTTGCGAAAGTATTCAAAAACCTTCATTTTCACCTTTTATGTTGTTGCCTTATTTAAACTACTTTAAATTACTTTTTTTTTTTTCATATTAATCTTCTACACTCCATACACTATAATGACAAAGCAAACAACAGATTTGTGATAGCTTTGCTAATTTATATGTACATTTTTGTAAAAAAAAATTATAATTATATTGCATAAGTATTCATACCCTTTTCTGGGACACTTAAAATTCAGCTCAGGGGCATTCAGTACTATCGCTTGTAGATGCTACTACAGTTCGGGTGGAGTTAACCTGTGGCAAATTCAATTGAATGGGTATGATTTGGAAAGGCACACACACCTCCACATAAAGGGTCTAACAGCTGAAATTGTAAAACCAAGCCATGAGGTCAAAAGAACTGCCTGTAGAGCTCAGAGACAGGATTGTGTCAAGACAGATCTGGGGAAGACTACAAAAAACAACACATTCTGCTGTACTGAAGATTCACAAAAGCATGTAGCCTCCACAATTCTTAATGGAAGAAGTTTGGAACAACCAGGACTCTTCCTACTGAGCAATCGATGGAGAAGGGCCTTGGTTAGAGTGATGACCAAGAAGCTGATGGTCACTCTGGTTTAGCTCCATGATCATATGTGTAGATAGGATAAATTTACAGAAGGAAAAAAATCACTGCAATGCCAATCTGGGCTTAATGGCAGAATGCAAGCCTCTCCTTGCAAAAAAAGCACCTGAAGGACTCTTTCTGACTGTGAGAAACAATATTCTCTGGTCTGATGAACCTCAGTTCCAAGCATCATGTGGAGGAAACTAGGCACTGCTCATCACCTGCACAATACCATCCCAGTAAAGTATGATGATAGCAGCATCATGCTGTGGGGGTGTTTTCAAGGACTGGGGGACTCATCAGGGAAGGAAAGCTCAACGCAACAAAATGAGTTAGCCTTAATAAAAGTCTAGTCCAGAGCATTCAGAACCTCAGACTGGGCAGAAGGTTCACCTTCCAACAGGACAATGACCCTATAAGCACACAGCTAATACAATGCAAGAGTGGCTTATGGACAACTCTGTGAATGTCTTTTAGTGGCCCAGAGCCTGGGCTTGAACCCAATCGAACATCTCCAGAGACACCTAATAATGTCTGTCTACCGACGGTCCCTATTCAACCTGAAAGAGCTTGAGAGGACCTGAGGAGAAGAATGGCAGAAAATCACCAAATACAAATGTGCAAAGCTTGTCACATCTAAAAGAATTGAGGCTGCAGAGGTGCTTAGTTCAACCAAAAATGAAAATCCTGCATCATTTACTCACCCTTATGTTGTTCTAAACCTTTTTTCTGTTGAACACAAAAGAAGATATTTTAAAGAATGTTGGTAACCAGACAGTTGATGGCACCCATTTACTTCCATAGTATATATTTTTTTCCTACTATGGAAGTCAATGGGTGCCGTCAACTGTCTGGTTACCAACATTCTTTAAAAAATCTTATTTTTTACTTCAACAGGAGAAAGAAACTCATACAGATGATAACAAAAATACTTTTTAAGAATACTTCTACAATAAACTTATTTCAGGTTTTCCTTTTTAATACATTTGCAAAGTTGTAACATCTGTTTTTTATTTTTTATTATGGTGTATGGAGTGTGTAGTATGGATGTGGAAAAAAAAGTAATTTAAAGTAGTTTAACATGGCAGCAACATAACAAAATGTGACTTTTGGAACTTTGTATTAGGCTTATATCACTTGTAACAGTGTAACTTTCTGATGTTCGGATGTAACTATTTTGGTAAATTGCAGATGTATTTCTCATTTGTAATTTGCTTTGGATAAAAGTGTCTATTAAGTGAATAAATGCTAAATGAATGCAAATGAACAATTATGCATTACTCTGTGTTTTAGAGATGTCTTTAATCTGAAATGTTGGAGTCTCAGAGGAATGTCAGTCAAGTCTGAGTCTTCATTATCCTTACAAAATACCAATACAATTTTATTTAAACAAAAGCCTCTGACAAGCTTGCCATTGTGACTACTCAAAAACATTCTTACAAGACTCAGGAGGATTCTCGAATGAAATAGAATTTATTTTGTGAAAGGATTTTACAGACGAAATAAAAGTAGATGCTCAACAAGCTCCATCTCAGAGTTCTTTGGCGTAGGCCCCGTCCTCCGTCCGGATCGGATCTGAAAGTTAGCTTGTAGGTCCTGCCTGATGATAGAGGCAGGGGCGGAGTCCCTGACGAGTGGACGGGAGCCATTCTGGTGGTGGTGGGGAGGATGGGGGAAATCTTTGCTATGACACCTGCAGGCAACAAAATGGGATGGTAAGATCAGTCTTTTATATTTGATGTCAAGCTGTGATTGGTAGCGTGGAATTATGAATTCATTACGTGGCAGTGAAGTCTTTCTGGTAGAACTTTCGCTTACGCTTTCATTTAGATCTATTCAACCCTGCATCTTTTCAGGTTCATAGATTTGAATGATATACTCCATCCTACACTGACTACAAACACATTTCCTATCATGCATGAAGGGTAATGCCTTTGAAAGAGCTCGGGGCAATCAGAGTATGTATGGGGCGAAGCGAGCAATAGAATCTGTCTGCAGCCTGCAAGACTCCAAGTTACGCCCCTTCAAGTCACTTGCCCCTTCACCTCAAGTTGCTCACTGTTTTTTTCCACTTGAAGCAAGGTACATCAAAGTACCACGAGAGCATCGGTGTATCACATCAAATTACAGCGAGAGCGATTAGAGAACAGTTCTGTATGCTTCTGAATCGCTCTTATCAATTATTTGGCCCACCTCAACTAGACTGTAGAGCAAGCATTAATATATCCTTTTGGATTTGGGCTTTATAAAAAAAAACATCTTTTCATGTCATATTGTATGCCTGATTTGCTGATGATTAATTTTTGACATAACACTAATGAACAGCTAAATGCACCGCTGTCAAACACACCTTTTGATACTTTTGAGACAAATTGACTACAAGCACACTCATCACAAAATCTTTTAATTGAAGAGCAACACAATGAGGGTTTATGCAAAACCAGTCTATATGTATGGCACTAATATTGTCAATAGAAAATCAGATCGTGCCTCCAGCCGCATAAAAACCGCAAAAATCAAAATCAGAGTATAATTCTTGTGGTTTTCCTCTTTGTCCACATCCCCAGTATCGGAATGCAACAGGAGATTAGATACGGAGTTCTGTAGGTCCTTCTATGCTCCTCTGAAAAGGAGTTCCAGTTTACCACACCTGATGACAAAAGATGATAAAGGGTCATGTGTAAAACATGTTCAGATTTTTCTTTTTATAAATAATTTTCTGGTAGCAGTGTTTCCTCAGTATTCATTTTAGTAGTGGTGTGCCACCACAGCAAGACAAATTAAAAAACAAAGCCTCACTTTGCATGTCGGAATGTTTGAACCCAGACCACTAGGTTTTTGGAAGTTTAAGTCCATTTACTAAAAAAAAATTATATATAAATAAACCTATAGCCTATGTTACATGATCATATATTCTGGCACATAAACAGCATAGAAACAGAAAATAATTAGACCAACATTTACTTGCATCAAGCAACTGTGTTGGTATTTTTATAATTAGTATTAATTATAGTTATTAGTAATATAATTGTTGCATTTAATTTATTGCCACACTTTAATATGTGAATCATATTATCAGAAAACTGAATATTTAACGTTGTCAGGGTTTTATTTGTGCTTAATGGATAAAACAACAGGGCTGCACACTCAGTTGCTCATAAACATGGCTGCTATAAATTTGACCTGCCACAAGATGGCGCTGTTTTCGACACTCTTGATGCTTCAAATCTTTTCCCAAAACATTCAGGGGAAAGCCTCAGTGCTTCATGAGGCTTCATTTGCCCATCCCTAGTGCTTCCTTCAGAAAGGATTCCTCTCTCACTGGCCTGATAGCCAGGGTACGAATTGCAGAATTCTTGTAGCACCACAAGGATGAAGATCATCAAAGTTTACTCTATTCTTCTCACAGTTCACCGGCCACTTTCTTGCATGTATTTCGGGAGAAACTGATGACTCACATGATTCTCTGAACTGCGGCGCAAAGAAACAATATTCACTCGCCATCATCATGAAGATTCCACAGTCAATGCCAAATTGTTAAGGGAGCCCCTGTTTAAAATAAATAAAAAATAAATATGTTTAATAAACAGCAAAGTACAAAAGCTTAAAGATTTAGAGATTTGCGTTTGTGTGAAAGGGTCTTGCTTGGTGGTTAATAGGGAGTTCAAGTTGTAAATGTAAAACGAGAAATAGTTCAAGTATAACCCAAGTTGTGACAAACCAATTATTAATAAAAAAAGTGATATGCAGACAAATGTCCTTTGCAAATGATATTTTACCTCAACATCCAGAATTCTGTCAATGGTCAGAGACAATGTGCTGTGCAACAGACCTGATCAAAACAAAAATGGCATCAGTAACTTCTAGAAGTACTGGAGCACACACAGAAAAGTTCTGTTGAGGAACACATTGTTTTTGAGCTACAGAACATCTTAGTCTGAGGAACACGACTGGCAAACAGCAGTAGATCAAACCGTTTGAGCAAGTCTGAGGAACACGACTTCCAGCAAACATCTTCCTTTAGAAACCTTAAGATGTTTTGATAAAGCCTTGTCCCCTGACTGAATATTAGGAATCCTGGAACAGAACCATCTCTTTTAAGTGGCTTAAAAACCAACAGGGAAAATAGTCCTAGACATGATTCAACAAGTCTTCACCATTACGCCTCCGATAAAGTCAATTGGAGCCAGGATTACAAAAGACTAAAAAGAAAGGAGGACCTACAACTTAAATGTGGTAGCTTTTTTCAGTATGAATCCTTCTTTCCAGGAGTGTGATTTTGCAATAAATACTAAAGATTCACAAGCGCCCTGGGGTCCATAGGGGGGAAATCAGGGCATCTTTCTTTTGGGGGTCCAACTTAAACAAGAAAGAAAATATTACAAAAACTTTTATTTTATTCAATTTAGTTAATGTATTAACTAACATGAACTAACAATGAGCAATACATTTGTTACTGTATTTAATAATCTTTGTTACTGTTAGTTAATAAAAAAAACAGCTGTTCATTGTTTGCTCTTGTAAGGAAGTGACATTTGAATGTTGTACGACCGTAAAGTGTTTTTATATTGTTGTGTGTTGTTTTAATAGATTATCAACTCCAGAAACAATACCAAAATATGTTGCTACTGTATGAGAATGACTTATACACTTCAATTTAAACGGTTATCTCGGGAAAATATTATTACCGTTATCACTATACGCGTTATCGTGCGGTTCTGTGTTATTTGTACAACTTCAAGTTTAAGTTAACGCCCCCTTTATGTTACGCCCCTCTCTAGACAGATTCTATACAGAGAGCCTAAGTCCCGCCCCTTCCGGTCGACCACCATGGGACCTTATTTCGGAAAAATATTGTATGGTAGCAGAGAATGTCCGTAGACGGGCTCTGATGGTAGTCAATGGCGAGAGACAACAAATATTTTGATCTCGTTTGAATTGTACCCTGATTTACACATATGATGTTTGTCAATTTAAAAGATACATTTTAAATTCAAGAAAGTCGCAGCTTGATGTAAAACTGCTGAGGTAGCCTATAAGACTGTGAAAATACGTAATTACAAAGACTACAAACCCAGAAGGCGCACATGCGACGTCATACCTTTTCTCTCAATGAATGAAGCTAACTTTACTGAAGCTAACGTCTGTCATTTTTTCTATAGTCTTACATTATAATCGTAACGTAACGCCGTCATGCCTGAGTGTTTTGAGCCAGAATACACACATACGAGCAACGGATCTTGTGACGTACATAGTGCGAGACAAGAGATGTAGTTCATTGAGCGATTTTCACATAAAACTAAACGTTACTCTTCTGTTTTATGACAAACTGTGACTTTCTTGACTTTCATAATTACCTTTTAAATTGACAAACATCATATGTGTAGTTCAGGGCACAGTTCAGAGGGAATAAAAAGATAAGTTATCTCTCGCCATTGACTTCTATACATATTTTTTCCGAAATAAGGTCCCATGAGCCGGAAGCGGAGGGGCGGGACTCTCTATTGAAAAAAAAAAACAGTGTGCAATTTGAAGTGGGTGTAACTTGAAATTACGTAATTTGAAGGAGCGTAACTTGAAGTCTTGCAGGATGCAGACAGATTCTGTTGACCTATTCTGCAGGCTGCTGCCAGGTGTACATAAGTTGGAAGCTTTGTAACTTGCAGGGGGATGGAAGCTTACCTGCAAAGGGAATTTGATATATGCTATACTTTGCTTGAGCTTCTAACTATGGCTTGAGATATCACGTAAACCGTAAAGTGGAATAAAGCTTAATGAATACATTTTTATTTCTGACGTACATGTGATCAACTCTACACTGAACTGCCTCGTTATTTAAACCATGTTCCTGACTTCCCTGCGACGATGCTTTGGCTACTTTTGTGCTTCGCGGATGCTCTTGTTGTAGGTAAGACTTACATTTAATGAATAGAAATCGCAGGGCGTTATAATAAACAAGTACAATAACTTTAGAAAAAAACTTTTAGATACTCGTGCTTTGTGGGTGAAATAGCGCCACAGCCACAATAGTTTTACTCCATGAATATTTAAATATATTGTGTCTTCTCACTCTTTGTTTTCATAGTTTTAAACGTAATAATTTATAAAAATAAAAAAGTATATTTTAAGTATACTTTATCTAGGAAGTATACTAGAAGTATACTTCTTCAATTCAATACTACTTGGGACTAAATTGGCCCACTTTTTTAATACAAGTATACTTTTAAGTATACTTTAAGTGAAACCGTAGTAAACTTTGAGTAGGCCTACACAACTAGTTTACAACTTAAATTTTTAGTTTCTACTCAACTATACTAAAGGCAAGTTTTTGGCAAGTTTACTAAACTATACTAAAAGTGAACTTATAGGTATACTGATAGTCAAATAGATAGTCAAATACTTGTAGCACAGTTTATAAAAGTACACTTTGAAGTTACTCTCAGTAAACTACTAGTTTAGTAGTTTTATATTGCAAATATACTTGTAAGTTTTCTTTAAGGGAACATAACATCATACTTATAGTGTTGTGGAAATTTTTTATCTTTTCTTTGTATTTTATTTTCAATGATTTAACAAAAGAATGCCATGCGTTCTTTTGTTGTATTTTGAGTTTTGTGATGTTGATACAGCTGCAGGGTGTGTGTGGGGGACTTCAGAGGTGAGAGGATTCCGGTGCTGGGGAGGGGTCAAGGGGGGTCCCTTTTGTTCCTTGTGTTTGGGGTGGGTGACAGGCGATAGCTTTGAAAAGAACACTATAAAGAAGCTGGCCAACCTCTGCTCTGAGTCTCACTCCGCCTGCAGCTGGACTGTGGATGGACTGGGAACATTCTTGCAAGAATAAATATCTTTTATGGACAATTTGAATCCTGATGTCTCTTATGCCTGATGCTGTTTTGTTAGTTATTGTTTTTTGCCTCAACATATAGTTTACTATTTATGTATTATTTTTGCACTTTAAGTATACTATTATGTTTCTATTAAGGTATTATTTTTTTATTCTTGAAATATACCTTTAACTGTACTTAAACTGCATTTTAAAAACATTTTATACTAGCTTCATGTTCCTTTATATCAACACTTTAATGTGGGGAAGTTTAATACACAAATAAAAAAGCAACATTAAAAAAAAACAAAAAACTGAGAAAGTCGTATTTTTGTCAGAGATTACCTCCGGATCGGATTCAGAACGATGATCAAAACATAGATCGAGTCCAACACCCCCAAACCTTCACAATTATTAACCCTTTCTGGGTCTACATTTCATTCATTAACGTTATATGCTGTTTAATGTTTGAGGATAGCGTTATTTTACATTTGCATAAGCAATCTTCTATCACTTGTTTCTGCTTCTTCACCTGTGTTTTGATCTGGAGATTTTGGCTGGGAAAGACTGAGTAAAGATTCCTATGTACACTTCCAGTGGACTAGCCTACACAATTCAGATACTCAGAATTAGGAACATATCTCTTTCTTTATATCTTTTCAAACAATGTAAGTCTATGAGACAGTATGTAAAACTGAAAAAAGGATTTAATAGGCTACTCATTTTAAAGGGTAACTCTCGCCAAAATTGAACCTAGGCTCTTTTTGTTAATCTAGAGTCAAACTTTCGTGTAAAAGCATAATTAGAATGGAAATGCCACTTTTAAGATTGACCGTATTTTGTTTTAGGTCAAAATGCCTTTTGAATGGGAGTGCATGCCACTTCTAGGATAGCATCAAAATCGCTTTTTTTTAAAACACTAAGAAGGCTCGACACAACATAAAACTGTGCTCGAAGTCTCACCAGGGGCTCTACACATGAACTTGAGCATTGACTAGATTGTTTGTGTACACAAAGTTTACTAAAAAGAAAGGTTTTGTACGACTTACTTTATCAGTTAGTGTTTCCGGTGGCTGGAATTTTGTCAGTCATAAGTAGTCGATCTCCGAATGCAACGTAATGAACTGACTCCATATGAGGAAATGTCATGAACTTGTAATTTCAATGAAAAGTATGATTACTTAGATAAATTATCCGTGAATTTATATGGAAACAAGCTTTAGGAGCTTTCCATCTTTACTCTCCTCATGTTACGTTGCATTCGGAGATCCATTCTAATTATGCTTTTACACGAAAGTTTGACTCGGGTAGATTAACAAAAAGAGCCTAGGTTCAATTTTGGTGAGAGTTACCCTTTAAAGAGTAAACACAACTACAAGCCAAGCATACTTGGAATCTAGATCAAAAGATAATTATAGGCCAAATATACTTAGACTTTTCTGTCAGTATAAGTCAAGTATACTTAAAGTGCAATTTTAAGTATATTTCTGAGAACTGAAAGTATACTTTCTTATTTTTTAGTTTAAAGAAGTATAATAATAGCACACTTCTTTTTTTCAAACTCCTTTTTCATAAGGGCACACAAGGCCACGGAAGTGTTTTTGCACTAAATTTGTTTTTTTGATGCTAAGATGTAAATTGTTAAGACTGCACATTCCTTCCAAATTGTAAGGAAGTCTTGATTTCTCTGATAATGACTCCTTTAATCTAAATCTTTGGATTACCCAGCAGTGTTTATTCAAACAACTTATTCTTCTTGCTGCCTCTTTCCAGCCTCATTTGAAGTGATCGTCACTGATAAGCATCTGCTGGCAATCCGTGGTGGTTCAGCTGTACTGGGCTGTGAGTTCACACCTGATCCTGACCTCTCCAACTTGGTGGTTACCTGGCAACGATCGGAGGACTCACAGGTTGCCCACAGTTTCTATTATCAACAGGACCAATTGGGCAGACAGAGTCCAGATTTCCACAATCGGACGTCATTATTTATTTCAGAGCTTCATAAAGGAAATGCCTCTCTTAGAATTGCAGAAGTTAGACCGAAGGATGCAGGCCTGTACCTGTGCATAGTGAGCAATGCAAAGGGAACAGGAAAAGCCTTGATGAAAGTGACCTATGGAGGTATGATTAATATTGGAGTGAATGTGTTGTACAATCTCCTGTACAATTTCCAGAATCTCCCAACTTTTGTTGAATTTTGTTGATCATATTAGTTTTCTCTACAGAAATGAGAGCTAAACAGTCTTTTTTTTTATGGTTTTGGAAAAGTTATTCCAGTGATTAATGTAAGTTTTGGAACTGAGAACTGGTTCCTATTCAGAATCAGTTCCATTGTAAAAAAAACAAAAATTATATATATATATATATATATATATATACTGCTCAAAAAAATAAAGGGAACACTTAAACAACACAATGTAACTCCAAGTCAATCACACTTCTGTGAAATCAAACTGTCCACTTAGGAAGCAACACTGATTGACAATCAATCTCACATCCTGTTGTGCAAATGGAATAGACAATAGGTGGAAGTTATAGGCAATTAGCAAGACACCCCCAATAAAGGAGTGGTTCTGCAGGTGGTGACCACAGACCACTTCTCAGTTCCTATGCTTTCTGGCTGATGTTTTGGTCACTTTTGAATGCTGGCGGTGCTTTCACTCTAGTGGTAGCATGAGACGGAGTCTACAACCCACACAAGTGGCTCAGGTAGTGCAGCTCATCCAGAATGGCACATCAATGCGAGCTGTGGCAAGAAGGTTTGCTGTGTCTGTCAGCGTAGTGTCCAGAGCATGGAGGCACTACCAGGAGACAGGCCAGTACATCAGGAGACGTGGAGGAGGCCGTAGGAGGGCAACAACCCAGCAGCAGGACCGCTACTTCCGCGGAAGTATTCAAAAGTGCCAGCATTCAAAAGTGACCAAAACATCAGCCAGAAAGCATAGGAACTGAGAAGTGGTCTGTGGTCACCACCTGCAGAACCACTCCTTTATTGGGGGTGTCTTGCTAATTGCCTATAACTTCCACCTATTGTCTATTCCATTTGCACAACAGGATGTGAAATTGATTGTCAATCAGTGTTGCTTCCTAAGTGGACCGTTTGATTTCACAGAAGTGTGATTGACCTGGAGTTACATTGTGTTGTTTAAGTGTTCCCTTTATTTTTTTGAGCAATGTATATATATAGAATCAGTTCCATTGTAAAAAAAACAAAAATTATATATATATATATATACTGCTCAAAAAAATAAAGGGAACACTTAAACAACACAATGTAACTCCAAGTCAATCACACTTCTGTGAAATCAAACTGTCCACTTAGGAAGCAACACTGATTGACAATCAAATATATATATAGCCAACCGAATGACGTTTCATTGCGTTAACTGTTCCTGCATATGCATTTTTCCATCTATGTGGACGGATCACCGTACAAAAATGCTCATTGATTCCTGTACTTTTCTTTAACACTGCTACTGAATTTAAAGTATTTACTGAATTTACTGACCTCCAATTCTAGTGTAGTCTAATTGACTAATTGAAATTTGTGATTCAAAAGCGTACAGCTCAGCTTTTATGAATTGGTTCATTTTCATTTGATACAGAGTAAACAAACAAATTAGCTATTCATCTTCCTGTTTAATTTTATCTTGAAGTTTATTTTTGTTTGAGGATTAGGTATCCTGAGAATTGAGAATATGTCAGCAGTGGTTTTGCTGTGTTTTGCCGTATCATGTTTTAGGTTTTCCATGGTCATGAAAAGCCTTGAAATATAAAAAGTGTGATTTCCAGTGAACAGTGTCCTCGTTATGCTTTGCTGTAAAATAAATTACATAAGCTAGAAATTACTTTAGTGATTAAAACAATCAATATTCTTTTTACATTTTACTTAAGTATATTTCAATACAACACAGCTGATTATGTGTTTCTTTCTCAGCTCTTTACTCTGAGCCCAGGTTAAGCATCCATGTAAACTCCTCTACATTGACAGTGCAGTTTGAGACGGAGGGATTCCCCAAACCTGAGGTGATCTGGCTGGACGAACATGGCCAGAACCTCAACTATCACCTGGAGCTCCACGGCCAGACAGAAGATGGGCTTTATTTAGTTAAGAGCAGCTATGAGGCCCAGAAGCCGGCGGTTAATGTCACATTTACACTAAAGAACCACCTCCTGAACCAGAACCTTCAGAGACCCGTGTTCCTCAGCTATGGTATGACTTTCTGTGTGCAAAGTGTGTGTGAGGAGGTGGCGGTTAGAGGAATGTTATCCGTTACTCTATGCATTTAAGGCATGTTTGACTTGTCTCAAGTCAAGTGATGTGTTGACATAATTTTCATGCTATTTAACAACACAGAACTCCTTTGTCTACATTAGGTTGGATCTACACCACAAATAAATACGGAAATAGTAGAACAGTGATTCAATTGATTCATCTACAGACTTGACTTTTCCGGTTATAAAACTGATGTAAGACCATTGGAATTGCATAGCTGATAAAAACTTGATTAATGAGAAAGGTGTGTAAAACGGTTTGAGGCATAGAGGTGATTGCGCATATTCGCCCACTTTTGCCTAATGTTGAAGAACCAAAAGCAAACTACATTTATCTAAGTATTATGTAATTTAAAGAGGCTTGGATGTTGGTAAATAAGCTGAATTAAGCTGTTGTGCTGTTTACTGAGATTATTTTTGGCTGCACCCCTTATTCATAACCCAGAAAGTAATTAACAGCTATTTAAATGTATTTAAACTGAGAATGATTCAGTGTTTTTTGTGGACAAAAAATGGTTTGTCAAGACTAAGATCAGACTTACTGTAATTGTATAAGCTGTTCATGGATCAGCACACACAGGGTTTGGAAACACTAATTATAGCAGTGGGTTTTCCCTAAAATATCATTAAAATCTTTCAACAGAAGCATTGTGTCTTACATGTAATCATGGAAGCCATTTTGGGGCATTTTATTGGCAAACACTTAGCCTGGAAATCCAGACCTAAATCTAAAAGATTAATGGTCTGGCGTCGACTAGCTCGAGGGGCGGCACCAAGCATGCATTTGAAAATCTCACTGCACGTAATTGGATAACACTACGACCAATCACAACAATAAACCCCATACGCTCTTAGCTACCAGCGGAGCTAACTGGTAGATTATACTCTTACCGTATCCGGTCGGCAAAACAGCAAAAACGCTCAGATCGAGGGGCATATTTAATGAGCATCATTACTCGACACCAGAGTAACTCGCTGAGCAAATTTAACTTGTGCTCTCGCGAGAACTCTGGATTACCTGGGTAGCAAACACTATGATTTTGTCTCAATTTCCTTTATTATAAGACTGTAATCTCTAACTTTATACATGAGTGGCCTGGTTTTCCCTTGTCAAATATTTGTGCAGAAGGCAAGGCAAGGCACATCACTCACATTGGCTGTGCACTTGTAATGACACATCAAGGATATTAAGAGGCTTAAAGCAGGTTTAAACATTGCCCCATTGAAGTCAACAGGATGCAAATTTTAAAAAGAGGATAACACGGTGTAGGCAACACCGATTTTTGTCGTTGTTCTCTGTATTGACAGCACTCCAAATGTACAAAAAAATGAGCTCAATGTTAAAATTGACCGGAGTTCTCCTTTAACTAGTGGACAGAACACAGCAGATGGCATTTTAAACAAACAAAACAAAAAAATCACCTGTAAATTCAGTGTGTCACTTTGTGATTACAGAATGCGAACAATATCATTTAGTTCATTCACAAATATACTAGCATAAATGGTTTTGGTTAGTTGTCTTGTCATCTGAATGACTAATTGTACACCTCCAATATATCCATATATTGAATTTCAGGGTTTGAAAGCTTTTTGAAGGCTTTTTATTATTAATCTTAAATGCTTTTTTTATATTGTGAGATATGTATAATATCCATCTCAATCTGGATTTAACAGTACATTTGACACGTTCTGAAGCACTTACCACATTAAGCAAAGTTTCTTTTTCTGTTTCAGATAAGGACACAACTGCAAATCAAGGCACCATCGCTCTTGTCCTGTCCGTGGTTTGCGTTTTTCTGATCATTGCTATAATTTGGTTTGTGCGTAGACGAAACAAGCGGGGACCTTCAGCTGTGAACCATGTCAATTAATGATTCCTGTTGAAGCTGCGCCTAATGCTTTGCCTGCATGTTTCGACTTGTTGCATTGCTGTGCTCATACATCTCTGGCCATGATAAACACAAGCAGAGCAAATGTCTGTTCAGTGTACATACAAAATTAAATTCTTCAGTTAACGTCAGTTTTACGCAAGAATGCTTGAATGCTTTACAATTTACACACATGCCAACACAATAGAGACTGTTAAGCCCTTTTCACACAGAGATTCTGGAAAATACACGGACAATGTGTCCCAGGATTTGTCCTGTGTTGTGCCGAATTTTGACCCCCTGCCAAATTATTACCCCCCTCGTTGAAGTCAGTTCCTGATTGCCTAATCCTAACCGCTCCCCCACAACTAATCCTAAACCTACCATACTAGGGGGTTAATAATTTGGCAGGGGTCGAAACTCGGCACAACACCTGTATCAATCCCGGGACATGTTTGCGTTCACACAGAAGGCACTCTAGCAATTTTGAATTTTGAGGGATTTTACTGGCCGAAAGTCATTTCTTTATATTCACTGCTTATTTATTTTTATGTTGTGTATTTGTTTTTGTGCTAAATCTGTCATATGAAATTTAACAACAGGGAATTTACTCACTCTGAATTTTCAATTAAATATTTAATATTTTAACTACTGCAGTAATCATGATTCTGTACGGCATGAATAGACAATACCTTTACATAAGTAATACACAAAAATTCGGCATATCTTGAAGTTTGTACAGGATACTTAGAGCAGTAATGCAGATATGGAGCATTTACCTTGTGTAACTAGAAAGAGCTGGCTCAGACAGTCATGTTCATACCATCCATTAGTTACCCAAGCCAAACATCATTACACACAATCTAACCGTTGCACTCTGTCCTAATGCCTTTCAATAATAAGCATCTAGATTCCTTAGAAACCCAGTGTTTACTGTGTCATCTGTCCACCTTTTAAGGGATTTTTTTCTGGTGTTGTCATTGTTGACACAGCACTCTCTGTAATCTATAGACTTCTGTGTAACTAGCAATAAATAGGGAGGATACTGCCATGATGACAGCATAGGCAACAGCCTTGATGAAGTTTTACGCAAGTAGACTGCATAATCATGGACCATAAATAATATTTGTGGTTTTAAGGGTTTATGAGGATGATAACATTGCTAAAATTCCCACAAGTCCACATAGCTTTTCTGCAATTTTATTTTCATTAAATATGTGTTGCTTAGCAGATGGAAATATCTTTCCAGGCAGCTCAATGGAAACCAATATGGAAAGCTGATGAGGTTCAAAGGTAGGGTTTTATTGTTTTTGTAAATCGTAAAAGCATCACTACAGCAAAAAGAATGACGCTTATTATTGACAGAGAAATTATTGCTGCCATCTTCCAGCTTCTACCTCCAGCCTCATTTGAAACTGAAAGAAAAAAAAAACAGGAAAGTGACGATCAATAATGCAAACAGAATTCTGCTGTAAAGCAGCTCTAAAAAGACAAGTGTCATTGTTCAGCTGAAGTCAGTTCAGTGTTGATCCAGTTCAGTTCAATAACTGCAAAGTTCATAAATTATGAAAATTGTTCAATTCCTCACTGGAGAAAACAGTGATGTCATCATTTAGCTCAGTTCAGTTTGTATCTGATAGTGTCAATGCAATCAAATCAATAATATTACTGGATATAAAGCATCAATTCTACCTCAAACCATAATTAATTAATTCATTAATTATTAAGATTATTATTTAGAGGATTTAGCACCAAATTGAAATCAAGCTTCAGATAATACAAGTAATACTTGAAGAAAAAAATCCAAAGACAAATATATATAATGTGATACATTTAATAAATGTTGTTTATTCAGTCCAAAAAGAAAATGTAATGTCCTCAGACCTGAGTTTCTTTTACTAAATGTGATCATGATATTTGCATTCAAATCAATGACACAAAGTAACTTGAACGACAGTTAGCCTACTGATCAAACTAGGTTTTCAAACCGAACTAGTTAGTTGACTGTAACATAATCATCTCGAGTAACCTGATGCTGATAGCTGCTTTTTTCCCACACTATTTTTTAGAAGAATTCACAACAACCCAGTTTCTGTTCTGATTTTTTTTTCTCAGTGCATTGAGCAAGTAAAACTTGTGTTAAAACACTATGGGCTTATCAATGTTTCCATTTCTTCTTTGTCTTGGTTGACAGGAAAAACTTGGTTTAAAGAAAAGACATTGAGTTAATTACCTCCTTTATAAGTTTATTATCTGATGTCAACCGTTCCTAGCAAAACTGGTTTAAAAATATACTGTTTCATTCTTTTATTATGAGGTGATGTGAGAAGTGTTATTCTTATTAAAATAAACATGACCTCATGCACACTGAACATGTGCCTGCAGAATTGGAATGAATTCACAAAGCCTCTCACATGTCATATTGATTCAATGTCACTTTCACAGAGACTGTGAACATCTTATCTTATACAGCCTATACGTTAATTATGGATAAATCATGGCTATTATGGCTATTATACTCCCATTTTCATGGTGAATAGGTCTGAATTTTAATATCACAATTAAAATAATTATATAATATAATAATATATAATATATAGAATAACTTCACTAACCCCAGTGAATACCTTCTGACATGCATTTAGTTCAGAGTGAAAGAGGGTCTTTACCATAGCTGAGGAACACGGGTCTCTGAAGGTTCTGGTTCAGGAGGTGGTTCTTTAGTGTAAATGTGACATTAACCGCCGGCTTCTGGGCCTCATAGCTGCTCTTAACTAAATAAAGCCCATCTTCTGTCTGGTCGTGGAGCTCCAGGTAATAGTTGAGGTTCTGGCCATCTTCGTCCAGCCAGATCACCTCAGGTTTGGGGAATCCCTCTGTCTCAAACTGCACTGTCACAGTTGTGGAGTTCACATGGATGTTAAACCTAGGTTCAGAGTAAAGGGCTGAGAAACAGAGAGAGTGAGTTTAGTATCCTCAGGAAGCAAAGATACACCAACAGTAACTTTTAGTCATTTTAAAAACCTCCTAAAGAATGTCCTTTTCTCCATAACTCTGTACTTAATAAGCTGTCTTATATGTTTTACTGTTACAGGCATTTGACTACACAAATCTACACATATTCAAATAGGCTACAGATAATTGTATATACTGCGTATCATTTAACATACTGAAATCACCATTGAAGTTCAAAACGTTCTTTTCTTTTCCAAGCTTTAATAACAAGGCATAAAAAATCATTTCTGTTTATTGTAAGTACAGCATACCCCCGTAGTCCAGCTCTATCTGAGCTTTTCCCGTCCCTTTAGCATTGCTCACTAGGCACAGGTACTGACCCACATCCTTAGGTCCAACTGAATTTATTCTAAGGGTGGCATTTCCTTTACCAAGCTCTGAGATAAACAACGATGTCCGATTATGGTATTCTGGACTCTGGCGGTCCAGTTGGTCCTGTTGATAATAGAAGCTGTGGACAACACGTGAGTCCCGTTGCCAGTAGGGTGACCACCTGCTATTAAGCCCAAGGGGGGACAAGGGGTATGTTTCTGAGGGACAATGTGGGACATTGCCTGGCACGGCGGTGCCCCACTGGCAGACTCACTGATAGTGGTTTACCCATTTCTAGCACATACCACCTTGCATAGTATTAATAATGCCCTATTCTCCTAAACGTGTAATTTTTGATGTATGCTCATGAATAGGCCAACCAATGTGTATTTTTTTTTCTAAATAAAGACTCATAATTTTTTTAACATTCAATGAATTGACAGATGTACTTCCACTTAAGATTTACTATTTAATTTTATTTATTTTTCATTACAATTTATTTACTTTAAATAAATTAATAAATTATAATATAAATTTATAGGATTAACAGGAATTGTAGTTGCTCAACACCACAGGAACAGTTAAAAAAAAGTATTTAAAAAAAAAAATACGATTGACCTCGTATTCCCCTCCCTCCATGTCCGATTGAGAAGGACGTTTTGCAAAGGTCACAAAAAGCCCTCTCGGTATCCCCCTCAACACCTTTCAGCCACAAATATTAATTTCCCCATTCTTGTTTCTTGTACTCACACCTTCTCTTTTTAATTGATGATGGCGTTGCCTCTCAGACAGTCTCTTCCTCGAATTTTTCCAATTGGAAAGCGCGCATCTAAAAGTTCCTTCCTTCCCAGTGTGTCTGGTATGCGCGTGCGTGCGCTGTCATGACAACAACGAAAAAGTTGACAACAACCTAGTCAGCAGTTCAACTGAGGGGTTTGTGTGGCAACAATAGCGTGCTGAAATGCCAAGTAATGTTCGTTTGTCTGCTTGGGGCTCGAGTATATAGAGCGACCAACTTTTTTTTGAGCAAGCATAGATTATGCGTGACACGGTCTCAATTTGCGTGACGCGTGAATTGGGCTTCAAACGCTGTGCGCGCACGCGCTACGCGGGACGGGTGGTCACCCTAGTTGCCAGGTAAGCACCAGGCTGGACAGGTCAGGATCTGGTGTAAACTCACAGCCCAGTACAGCTGGATGACCCCGGATCGCCACCAAAAACCTGTCAGGAACATTCACCCTAAAAGAGGCTAAAAGAATGTGTTCTGACTTTAAGTTTAATGCAAGATTTGTTCTTATTTACAAAAACTAAAACTAAAGATTTTGTAGCTTGTATTCAGGGTTGAATCACTATCATGACCACCAGTAGCCTAAATTAAATGATAAAAACAACAACAGCATGCCACGCCACTTAATGGGATCTCACTCAAGGGATTCACTTTAACAAAGTAGAAAACTTTTAACACAAAACTTTTAATATCTCGACATCAATAATCAGATGACAAAAATGTTATCTTTATAAGAGTGAAATGACTCTCGACTGTAGCCTAATGATTTACTTGTAAAATTAATGATTGTAAGGTTCATAATAATTATACGTTAAAACATTCGATTATAAATAAGCTTTTCTTACCAGCACCGATGATCCACGCGCAACATAAAAGAAACATCTTTGAGATGAGACCGAAAATTTTTTTTTTTTTTTTTTTTTTTTTTGCAATAGCCTACGTGTCACGATCGTAAAATTCGTTCCTGGTGTTATCAGAGGAAGCCTTGTTTCTTCAGACGCTACAAGTAACAAAACAAGAAAATCTGTCCAGTCCAGATCATGCAGGTATGGTGACTCCAACTTAGAAAGCATATTTATGTTCACATTAGTTTACATTGTACGTTTATTATTTTTAATAATGTAAAAATCAACATGAAATGGGCTTTTGTTAACAGTGCATATTTAGGACATTAACAACATAACTGTGTGTGTGTTCTGGTTAAACAATTCCACCAACAAGTTTAGTGTGGGCTAATCAAACTGCAATGTGATGGAAACAAACCATCGTAATTTATTAACGCAATACCCAGCAAACACAGAACGTTGACACAACGTAGCCAACCTTCTAACAACGTTTTAACAACATGGCCAAAAGGTTGCTATAACTACGTTGTGTAGTGAAGGTTGTTACAGCGTTGTCACAATGTTGACATTAAACCACCGTTCAGGGCCATTGCTTAAGGTTGTGCCAACGGTGTCTGGACAACCACTGGACTACATATGTACTCGTCACTGGCTGCCCTGAAGCGGGAAAATCAGCCTTTTAAATTCCAACCACCTGTTGTTGGGCTCATTGTGGTCTCATTCATCATCGAGCAAGGATACGTGAGTATTGCGTTTAGCCTACCTCAGCTATCAAACACAACCTACAACTTTAATTTCTAATGTGACTAATGTAGCATCGCTCGCACTGTTTAGTTTTTCGTTGGATTTTTCCGCTATTCGTTTCTTTGCTCCTCTGGATTTGTGGATGTTTCCCCAGTGACACCTGCTTTCGGCTACTGTCTGCCATACAAACCTGGTTTTGGTCATTAAATGTTCTGATGCCTTTGCTTTTTATGTTTTATTTATTATACTTAAAATAAATCTTTTTTTTTTTTTTTTTTTTTATTTCCACAAATGTATGACTTTTGGAAGTGCAATTTGATTATATGCAGTTTTAATAAAGTTGAATTAACGAACCCTTCTGTCATTTTTACTCTTCAAAGTGTAAGCTACACTTGCAGGTGTTGATAGCCCCATTAAATAATAATATAGATAAACGATAAAAAGTATATAATTATCTAACAAAATACACCATATAAAAATATTGTCAGAACGTCATCTCTCAGTTGCTGAATGTCGCGCAACAACGTTGCTACAGCCCTGTCACGTCTTACAATTCTACGTTGTTACAACACTAACAACAGGCTTGTTTGAGATGAGCAAAATCTGCGCAGAATCGATCACCGGTGATCAGCGCGAGATGCATGCCGGTTAGAAATGTGTCCGAGTGCGGTCCGCCTTGCTCTGATGTCATGCTGACATATGTCAAAAATCTCTCGCGAGCGCAAGGCACACCTGTCGGATTCTGCAGTCGAGCGCAGTTGCTCTCCACCGACTGCGCTGATCAAAAGCATGATGGGAAACGACTTGCTGACGACACAGCTTAATGTTCATTGGTTTAAACAACCGTGATGTATTGTTCTCTTTTAAAATGTTTGATTTTAAAACTCTGATATCATGTTTTATGTATATGTGAATATTCCCAAACTATCTAACAGTGCGATCTCTATGGATTATGCAATGTATTTTTTATAAAAAATAAATAAAATAAAAAACATGTCTGTATTAAAGAAAAAAAGACTGATAAACATGTATTTGGAATGGAATTAAATAAGTAGGCTACTTTGGGTGTCTTGTTCATTATATTTATTTTCATATAAAAGCAACAGAACTTAAATTCCATCCAGTTTATTAGCAACACTGTGCACGAGCGTGTATCCCGCGAATCCCGCGATATCCATCTTTGATCTCACAGCTGTCAGATCCACTGCGAGAAGAGAGAACTGTCCGGCTTGCCTGCGCTTTTTTCTCTCCTCCCCTCACTGCAGCCGCCTACTCTCGCCTACATTTCAGGCGAGGCGAGGCGCATCTCAAACAAGCCTAATGTTGCGAGCACGTAGACCGCGACGTTGCCATAGCAGAAATGCAGCGTGCCAGAGACGTTGCCACAACGTAAATGTGTTTGCTGGGTAACACATAAAACATGCCTTATATCTTATTTTTCTAGCACAATAAACCAAGTAGCCTACAGCATTGACTAAATATGCAAATGTAAAATATGATCTATACTCTTTTGCTACACACTCAAAAGTGTGTACTTTTTCTTCACAAAAAGACTTACTTTTAGGGCGTAGTGTAAGTAGGTAAATTATTAGTAACACAGCAGCATTAGTAATCCTGAAGACATTGATTTGCTTGTTTTATTATTATTAGTTTGACAAGTTAGGATATTAAAAGGATATAAAAAGTTTGACAAGGCAGGATATTGTAGCACAAAACCCTGAAATTTATTAAACATAATACATATTCAAAACAACTTATATGTACCTGATTTAAAACAAATAACAAAATATAACAAAATAACAGCAACAAAAAAAAAAACAGGCGGAATAAAATAATAATAATAATAACATTGATCCATCACAGGGAACCGAGGTTACAACAGTAACCGGAGACGTTCCTTTTCGGGAGTGGTCACTTCAACATTGCGTCAGCTTGATGCTGCTGGAACTGTATATAATCCTGCTGTGAGAGGTGAAGATCAGGTACGGTAGGAAATGAAAGAGGCGAGAGGCGTCTATGCTTACGATACTCCTACATCATAAGTCATACACGTGTCATGGGTTATTCTTGTGGCGCAAGTCGACTTGCGTAGTATGCGTACGGTCGTCTGGCGGAAGCTAGTTATTTTAGATTATAAATTATAAACGTGTATTTTTCATACAAAAATCCATGGCTTCACTTCAGAAGGCCTTTATTAACCCCCCGGAGCCGTGTGGAGTATTTTTTATCATGGGTGGATGATTTTTTTTGAGCTTCAAATTTCCTCCAGCCATTACAAGCTTGGATTAGCCAAGACATTTTTTAATATAACTCTGACTGTATTTGTCTGAAAGAAGAATGTCATGCACATCTAGGATGGCTTGAGGGTGAGTAAATCATGGGGTAATTTATATTTTTGGGTGAACTATCCCTTTAATTTTTAGATGAACTGTTCTATAAATGAACATGCATCCCAGGACATTGTGTGAATGATTATTATTATAATATCTTGTATAGTGCCTCTAGCATTTGTATTTATTTCATGGATGATTTCAGTGAGATCTACTAGTTAATGTAACCCCACCTATATCATGTCTCCTATCTAATTAATGCTCATTTAACGACTCACACTTTAGTGGACATCACCTCCTGATAGAATGGAGTGTGTGTTTGTTATATTAATCGGAGTATAAATGGACACAAACTGCCAGACCTGTTCTAACCATGCTCCATAAGGGTCATAAAACCTCCCAACAGAGGAATTTCACCTTTCTCATTGGTCAAGCCAACCGTGAAAGGTGTGACTTGTCCCAGGCTTAATAGAGCATCCACACAAGTTCCTCCCTCTCTTCCTGCTTCTGCTGGTCGCTGTGCGGGTGTGAGACCGGAAACCCGGTTCGATCACGCAGTTGTGGGCCGGCAGGCCCAACACATCAAGCCATGTGCAACTTCCTCGACCATGACGGAGTTGAACTAACCATGCAAGTTCATCATATCTTCTTCATTCAATGCAGAATAAATTGATTGCAACTTCAACGCCATCGACTCACCATCAAATCAGGAACTTTACGAAACTGCTTCAACTCCAACGGCAATGCAAGTATCGTACAATTAACTGACTAAACAGAGGTTTTGAATCTTTTCCATAGCTTCATTCCCTGTTTCTGTGTCCGGTTTCATTCTGTCACTTACCATTTTACCCATGTCTGTGTGATTGTGTGTATGTGTTTAGATTAGTTGTGTTTGTTATTTAGTTAATAAAACTTGTGCACAATATAGCATATGTTTGGTTTTGATTCTCTGCTTGCCGCAAAGTCAATTTAATGATTTCTGGTCTCGTTACATGCTCTAAGCGCTGTACATGTTAAGAAAGAATTATTTTTCTGTGGCCATGAAAAATACCCTTTTCTTTTAACTAAGCCAAAGCGAGTCTCTGCGAGTCAGTGAGAGAGTCTCTGCTTAGAAACTGCATGTCCCTTAGTACAGCCACTGTAGAACACAAAGAGCTGGTACGACTGTCGAAAGGTGGTCGAGCAGTCTATATAACCCCACAAAGCCCTGACAAGGCAAAACAGCCTCATCATGCGAGGTTGATGCATCGGAAGACAAAGCGGGTAGAGAAATGACCTGCGCTTTAAAGAGACTTTGGCACGTAACCCGGTCTCGGCCGGAGAGTGACACTGCTGTCGCGGGGTCCAAAGTAATTGCAATCGCTGTCCACCAAGAATGCATGTAAATCTCCTATGTGCTTAGCCGAAGCAAGGGCAAAAAGCAAGAGGGAGCTCCTTAACAGCAATAGATGCCAAGGGCTCGAACGGGGGTAGAGAGAGCCTTCAGAACCAGCACTAGGTCCCACGGCGGCATGGGGAATCTCCTTGCCCCTCTGAGAAATCTGACCACCAGCGCATGCCTCCTAATCGATTGCCCGTCAACCGGGGAATGAAACGAGGCAATAGCGGCCACATAAACTTTTAGCTTGGATGGTAGGCTCCCGTTATCCAAACCCGTGCTGTTAGCCGTTAGCTTGAGACAGCAGGTCCCTCCTTAGGGGAACCCGCCAAGAGGGAGCCACAAGCATCTCTCTCAGGTCCGGACACCAAGGCTAATTCGGCCAGTTCAGGGCGACGAGGATCACCAATGCTCTCTATTCCCTGATTCTGCATAACACCAGAGGCAAAATCTTCACAGGAGGTAATGCGAAAAGTCTGGCTCTCGGCCAACGCAATGTCAGAGCGTTCCCCGCTAGCGGAGAATGAGACAGTGAAAAGAGCAGTGGGCAGTGTGTGTTCTCGCTCATCGCAAATAAATTCACTTCTGCCCTCCCGAAGTGGTCCCAAATCATCCGTACTGACCCGGGGTGAAGCCCCCACTCTCTGTGGGGAATCCCTCTCCTGGAAAGACTGAAAGACCTGCAGCACCGCCATCACGTTCAGCGCGAATGCCGCTTCGCCAGCAGAGGTGTAAGCCTTTTCAGGGAGATGGGCAGTCAGTCTGCACGGCTTGGGCGGCAGGCTAAGATCCACGTCAATCGTGGCCAAGGAAGGGCATAGATACGCGGCGATGGTCTCCTCGACGGGGGGCATGTGCACGTAACCGTGGGCTTCCGCCCCGTCCACGTGGGAGAAAATGGCCTGTGTAGTGTGTAGACGTGCACCGACTGGGGTGCAGACCACGATTCACCATGTGCTCATGGACATCAGGAAAGAACGGGGTCCTTCTCCTCGAAGCACCCTGACGGCGGCCTGACTGGAAGCACCAGGGGTCGAGCTTACTCCTAGTGGGCTCTTCTGGAGCACTCCATGCGTGGTCGAGCTCCAAGGGATAGTTCACCCAAAAATGAAAATTACCCCATGATTTACTCACCCTCAAGCCATCCTAGGTGTATATGACATTCTTATTTCAGACGAATACAATCGGAGTTATATAAAAAATTGTCCTGGCTCTTCCAAGCTTTATAATGGCAGTGAATGGCCGTTTCTGTTTTGAAATACATAAAAGTGCATCCATCCATGATAAAAGTAAACCACACGGCTCCGGGGGGTTAATAAAGGCCTTCTGAAGTGAAGCGATGCGTTAGTGTCAGAAAAATATCCATAGTTAAAACTTTATCGACTAAAATAACTAGCTTCCGGCAGACACCGAGTCGGCGCAGTGCCCAGTCAGACTCGGAGAAAGCAGCCTCAGCATGGGTCATGCCCAGACAGGCGATGGAGTATTTGTGTGAGCCTGGCGGGTCGATGGGGCCCGCGCAAAGTCGGCAGAAGGAAGCCATTGGATGCGGTGAAGAAGTTTGTTCTGTTGTGTCTTCTTCTGTTGCATCTTTGACAGCGTGAAGGAAAAAAGACTATGACACAATTGTTGCTTCTCCACATTTTACACTGCCTGAAGGCTCGTCAGTATTTGCATGCGATTCGCATATTTCGCGACAATTGGCCAGTTGTTTTACTGGCGTTATCCTATAAGGTTTCAAGAATTTTGGAGAAGGGGAAGAGTTCCTGCAGCGTCAAGCTGACGCAATGTTGAAGTGACACAAAACTGGTACGTCGTGTGTTAGCTGGAAAGGATTTGCATGCAGATAATGATGTTCATTTTATTCAGAAGCAGTTTCCATGTTTCATTAACAGTTCATGTTAGTATTGTGTATTCACCTTGATAACTGTTGTTTCCATAACCCCAAACCATGCCATTTTCACTTTGTGTCATTTTGTATATTTATAAAAGACTGTGGTGGCTCATACCAACTTAATTGTATTAACAAAAACTAGTTTGGGACTGCTATTCAATAGCCTTATCCTATAGGCCTACTGTTTATTCATCAGTATTAGTATTAGTACCAGTACGTGTCGCCTTTGTTAAAGTGGGACGGTACTTGTGTGTGTGACGGTACAATCTTTGTGAAATAAATTAGTTTTTTTTAAACAACTGTACATATGTTGTACATATATAGCCACATGTATAACAATTGTTGTACATATATAGCCTTAAAAAGTAGGTTGCGGCTTGATGACCATGGGAAAATATGGGTCCCATGGCCAAACCGGTTGAGAACCACTGCTGTAGTGAAGACGAAACTAATGAGGATGTACTTCTGCATTGAGCAGTAGGCTATTTATCAAGGAAAGAGAGGAGTTGATTAAGAAATTGAAAGATATAGGTTTAATCAATTTCAATCTATCAAATCTATTAAGTTGCCTCGACAGTCAAGAATACAGAGAGAAATACTTACTTATCTCAAAATAACAGAATTGGAAAGTAGAATTTAAATGATATTTCCATGGCACAAATTTAAGTATTTTTTTATTTATTTCCTCATGATTGTTTTGTTTTTCCTTCCGTTGATGCTTCACTCCAGTCCAGTTGGTGGCGGTAATACACCAAAAGTTGGATTATCAACCGCCCTGAAACCATACAAGAAAAAGGCAGTGCCAATTTCATTTACTTGAAGAAGAGTAGGATGGTGTCAGCAGGTGAGACTGTCGTGTATGCTGTCCAAAGGTTTAGAGCTGCATTCGGAACTGCATACTAGTAACTTACACTACTCGTACTACATTTACCATCTCTTTCAATGGCGGAATGCGATTCCGAATTCAGCAGTAACGTTAGTATCTGTCTTCCACAAGTGTGTCGGCATATATTTAAATGGAATCACTATGTTCCGTCTTGTTTATAATTTATATATATCAATGTGTTGAATTGTCCATTTAAAAATATCGCATAAACGTTCTCTCCAGGTGAAGTGCTTTGTCTTTTGTTGGTCTCGATCTTGTGGGGAGGAACAAACCCCTTCCTGAAAAAAGGCTCAGAGGGCATTGAAGGAGTTCAGAGGGACAACAAATTCCTCCAGTTTTTGGCCGAGATCAAATTCCTTTTTCTTAATCTCAAGGTGTGTAATTATTTTATGCATGTAGTCTGTACCAGAATTTTTGTATACCGTATTTTATATAATTTGTATATATTATTTATGTTATAGTATTTGGTGCCATTCTTGTTAAACCAAAGTGGATCACTAGTTTTCTATTTCACTCTCGCTTCTACAGGTGAGAAATTTCTAGGTATTGACAACTTATGTTAGGAATAGCATAATCTTACTATTTCTTCAGTATATATGATTCTCAATCATGATGAGAGAATATTATTGTAGTGTTGAGATTTTAAGTGCTGTTTGTTTTGTAGATCTATCTCTGGCCGTGCCCATGGTGAATTCCCTCACATTTCTGTTCACATTACTAATGGGGAAATTGCTTGGAGAAGAGTTTGGAGGAAAGGGTAAGGTATTAAAGTACCTTTAATAACATCACTCACTCTCTCTATACAGGTTTTTCACTCTCTGTCTCTCTGCTCATGTAGGAGCTCTGCTGGGAATGTTACTCATCATGTCTGGAGTGACCGTGTGCGTCCTGAGCTCTGTCTCTGAGACGGACGGCACAGGGCTCCGTAACACAAGTGACCACTAAAACATGCCACTGGACTGGAAGGTGAATGAGGAGAAAGCTTGGACCTATGATCTGCTCCAGCCATGTTGTCAAACCAATTCTCCTCATTGAAAACTGACACAATATCTGTGCTGCTTCCTTTTCTGTATATACCATGAACCTTAACCAGGAGAAAACGATGTATAACTTAAAAACTTTACTTGAACTGTGTTGGTGAAATCCAAATGTTTTGCACTTTAATTGCAACTGTGGGAAGAGTCACTTTTAAGCGCATGTGGATTGTGGAACATACAAAATGTTTGTACATATTGTATTATTATTGGAAGTTTATATGGATTTGTACTAATAATGTGAAAGTGGCTAGTGTTAGAAATAACTTTATTTTAAATATTTTTATATTCAGAGGTCATATTTGGTTAAACATAAGAAATAAAAAAGCATATTTTTCACTGAATCTCTGCATGCTGAGATCACTGTTACTTTGAAGGGTACAATATTTTAAATGCCATTTTTCACCAAAATAATGTCAATTTTATAGTGATCTCCGTGTTCAGAGCATGTGTGTGGATTAGGAAGGTGTGTCTCTGTGTCCTGCATCATCTTCAGCCTGGAGAGGGCGCTCAGCATCCCTGTCTGGCTGTTCCTCATGGTAACCCAAAGTCTTGATACGTACACAAAGAGAGCAAGACAAGGTATATAAATGATTAATGTTTACACATAATTCTAATAATTTCTAAATACGATATTAGACTATAAAATGATGCATTGAGTATTATTAGCTACCACAAGAAATTAGATATCAGGCCTTTACTAGAGATGGCACTGCACTACATAATTTGCATTGAAATATTATGCATTAAATATATTTACAACTCATAAACTGACTGGTTCTTGCTGTGTTTCTTCACTTCGTGGGGAATGTTCGGAGACCCGAAGTGATGATGATGAAGATCTGAAATGCTGTGTGTCTGACTCCTAACAGGAACGAAATGAAAGAATTATGCTGACCTGAAGAAAATCTGCATCATTTTATGAGATTATATGATAATCCCTTTTAAAGATGATTTAGTTCCATGTAAACCTAAGTGAAAACACAATTAAGATGTAAAACTACAAAAAAAGAAGTCCATGTTCAATGCACAGTGTCTTACAATGTCATGTTTATTCGCATCAGGCTGAGACTCTATGCTGGACGTGTATCCCTGCTGTGTTTCTCCCCGCAAAGCTGACGTATCGTCCCATGCCTCCTTCTCGGACACTACAAACTCTTTCTCTCTGTTTTCACTGGAAAGATCAGCTGATGGACTGTGTATTTCACCAGAATGCATCTTAATTGGAACAAATAGTGTTATTTCATGATTGAGTTGTCATTACTATCATGTGCACTTCACACACTCACATGATTTGTACTGGCTGTGTCAAACAGATCTCTTTCAGGAGGCTCTTCATCCTCCACAATATCTGCTTCTCTCTGAAATAAAAACAGTTTTAGAAAAGACTAGATGAGATGAGATGGGACAAAAGAGGGGAGAGGTGTACCTGGTCAATGGGAAGCTCTACAGTTGTGTTTTCATCCTCTGCGACCTCTTCAGCACCTCGAACCTCCTCTCTCATACTGTTCTCAGAGGCCTTAAACACACTGTGCTCATCTAACACAATTACACAATATCACACAAGAGAGACTGCAACAGGTTAATAAACAAAAAAAAGTTACATTTTATTTAGTAAGTATATTTTATTTAACTGTTCAGCATTCACCTGTTGTGGCTTTAGGTGGGGGTCTGTGTGGGTGTCTGCGAACTCTCACAGGTCTGGCGTAGAAAACAGAGTTCTCCTCTCTTTCTCCTCTCCTTCCTCTCCTCTTAACCAGCTGAGGGGAACTCTCTTGCTCCACCTCATCTCCTGTGGACTTCACACGCCTGCCTTCCCTCTGAAAGCAGACACCATTTACACAAGATATGTTCAATATAGTGGGTTAACAATCTGAAGCCTTTTTGGGTTCGGTTGAACGATGACGCTCTACTTTAAAGCACCAATAAAGAAATGTGGATTTTAAAAAGTGCATTGAATTGGAAAAACTGAGTATTTGTTTTTTACCTCAGGTGAATTCAGGAGGGTGGAATCACTGTGGCTGTCCTGAGGAAAAATCTTTCTACTCTTGAATCGGATCATCATAAAAGAACATTAACAAACTTCAATAGAACAATTTGTCTTATGAAAATGTATTAATCTGACACACTAAAAAGAAATATACTCCATACGTAAGTCTGAGACTAAAAAGTTAAAATCCAATTTAAACCTCAAAATATATTTATTATATCATTTTGTAATGATTTGTAATATATTTTTTAATAAAAAAGAAATATTTAAGATATATTTATTTTAACTCCACTGTATATTAAGTGTAAATATTACCTTAATTCTTCTCTGTAATCCTCTGTCTCCTGCTAAATGTCTAGAGTGAAGACAGATAGATCCTATTTAACATGATTTCATTTATACTTACACTACAAGTCAAATGTATGGGATCAATAAAAGTGTAATAATTTTGAAAATAAAGAAATAATACTTCTTTTCAGTACGAACGCATTCATTGATCAAAATAGAAAGTAAAGACATGTATAATGATACAAAGCATTTCTATTTCAAACACTGAATGTTCTATATCAATGAATTCACTGCTGTTTTCAACACTGATAGTAGGAAATGTTTCTTGAGCACAAAATATTATATTAGAATGATTTCTGAAGGATCATGTGACACTGAAGACTGGAGTAATGGCAGCTTTGCAATCACCGGAATAACTTACACTTACACAAATATATTAAAATAGAAAATAGTTATTTCAAATTGTAATAATATATCACAATAGTACTTTTTACTGAATTTTTGATCAAATAAATGCAACCTTGGTGAGCATGAGTGACTCCTTTCAAAAATATAATATAAAATATTTAAAAAAAAAATGTATTCAGTAGTGTATGTGCAAAAAAATTTGAGTATTGTTCATCTCAATTATCCACCCTCATCACCTGTCCGCGCTGCTGCCTGTTGCTTTGTTTATCAGTATCTCCACATATGGGAGTTTCTTGAACCTCTCTGTTCCAACAGCAACATAGCTTTGCCCAGACTCCAGCTCCTCTGTGGAGGTCACTGTGAAGCCCTCCATAGTACAGAGCCTGAGAGGTCAACAAAGTCAAATGATTGCAGGAATCAAAACAATCTCACCATGTATGAGGACTTGCTTCATACGCTCATCGTAACACATACAGTATGTATATTTTTATCACCTGCGCACAGCTCCTGTGCGAAGCATGGCCTTTTCCGAAATGAGCCTCAGGATCTGCTCTAGATTTTTCTGCATGGGTCTGGGAATGATCAGACGCAGGGCAGGACTGAGGATGTCCCCGTTCCTAAATACACTGAATATGAGAGGGATAAGGAAGAATAAGTTTAAATTTCTCTGAAAGCATGATAAAAAAGTGGTTTAACAGAGTTAAAGCATTATGTTTGTGCATTTAAATGTCTGAGTTCTCACTGTATGATCCAGGGCAGAGTGATGACTTTCCTCCATTTTGCAGACACATTAGGCCTGACCAGTGCTTTAGCCTGTAAAAAGAGTACTTATTATTAATTGACAATTATATGTATATATTTTGTCTATAAGAATACTATTCAAACAATAATTTTTGTATAGTGACCGTTAAACTGTAAACTAATTCTCAGGAAACTAATTTCCCACACAGTCTCTCATATCACGTTGCATCCTCTTAATTCTCACATAATACAAAAATTGCAAATCAATATTAAATGTCCATTTCTTTATTTGGCAAGTACGTAGCTGTCTAATAAGCAGGATAATGTGCAGTCAGTGATTTTCCACCAAAGTAAATCAAATATGTTGTTGATGCTGAGTCAGTGTCCCTTGCTCTCAAGGCTATTATTAACAGTGGTTTTAGCAGCTCTGTGCGCAGCATTAAGGGGTCAGGCTCTTAAACATGTCCTAACAAGCTTTCTGATCTGATAACACTAACAGCGTTAGTATTATTCCTCTGGCCTTCTATTGTTGGAAGGGACAATAACACCACTTTCTCCCTCTCCTCCTCTTTATGACACAATTCAGCTAAACATCCACAGCAACAAAACAACAACAAAAACACAAACACAACATAACACGCCATTACACAGACGAACAGGTTTGATTTTTGATGCATAATTACATATAGGCCTATCAACTTTAGAATATTGTAAAATTTTTGATTCATAGCTTAATTAGATTTAAAAAGCAACAAATCAGTAATAAGTACACAACTGATGTACCTGTGTTGGTTCCACAGCTCTGAACATTGGACCCTTCTTCTGTCCTGTAGTCAGATAACTAAACACATACAGAAAAGACAAACAAATACTATGCAGGTTTTAGCCATTTATAATATCAAGCCTGGAATCTAGTTTATTGATGCATGATCCTACTCTAACTCATAAAGTATTTATGAATATTTAAAAAAATGTAAAGATATTTTCATCTTAATTTGGGTGTTAAAGTCCCCCTGTAGTCAATAATTGTATCCCTTAAAACTCATATTTGATCACCAAAATGACAAATTTAAAAGTTGTTTCCTTCATGCCTTAAAATAGCTTGAATGTAACTCTACACCCTTGCCTCATTTAGTATACGCAGTTCAATGAATATTTACACTCACTCACACCAGCGATTTCAAACCGCGATTTTGAGACGGTCTTTGGTTTACTTATGGTTTGTCTTAAAGCACATAAAAAACACCACATAGACATATAAACAACATTAGAAGCTTGATTTTCACCACAGGGGGACTTTAATAACTTTGTTATGTGTTATTAATTCATTTGTTAAGTAGTTATTAATTTGTATATATTTTTTTTGTATTTTAGTTCTTCAACTTATTTAACATTTCATTTATTTCAGTTATGGATATTTCAGAATATTCTCATTCTAAATGAATTCACACTTACTCCAGTTTCTTAAAGCGCTCAAACCCTGCAGCCACATACTGTGCCCCTTGCTGTAGGTCAGTGAGGTCCGTGACCCGGTGACCGCAGCGTGGCGTATAGAGAGTTCGAATAGCCAATGGAGCTCCGATACTGAGAGTGATATCATTAAGAAATGCATCCATGTTGGAGATTTGCCTCTGGTTGACCACAAATCTCCTTCCTGATCCAAAAAGACATACACATACACACATATATGAAATGACTCATGTCGTTTTATTTCAGAAATATATACAGTAGCCTATATATATATATTCAATTCAATATTCTATTCAAATATATGACACATATGAAATGACACATGTAGTTTTATTTCAGAAATACTGTATACAAAGGGGCTAAAATTAACACTCACTCTCCAAGCGCCAAATGCGTGTAAAAATTTGCCATTGGCGAGTATATGAAACGGTGTCAATTGCCAGTTGTCCGGTAACATTTTTCTGAATTCTAACAATCCAATGTCACGAAAGTTTACGCCTTGCCAATTTAAATATTCAAAATTGCCTATTTAAATATTCAAGTGCAAGAAGATGCAAAAAGGAACTCATGCGTTGTGTGGGAAATTTAGTGTGCGCACACAACCAAAGTGTGCGAATACTGAAATAAGCTCTGTTTTACGTCTTCTTGCACTTGAACGGACATATTCGCACAAAATTATGTCAAAAAATGCCCGTCTCTGTGAGTATATATCCTAGTAAACACAATCAGTCATTTCTTTAGTGAAAGTAAAGAGTCGAGAAAGAAAGCGCATGTGTAGTACAATCACACATTGTGTACAGTAACAGTATATTGGATCCGTGCAGGTGTTGAAATGACAACATCCTAATATATTTCTGCTGCTGTTTTTATGTATTTTTAATGTCAATCAAACAAAAAAGAACCAAGAAATGGTGTCATAAATGGCTGTTTTTGCTAAATCAGTTTAAAGTCGTCATGAAATAAAAATGTACCCTTTTTACTTTGTTAGCGCACATTACTAGTCTTGTTGTAAACAATGAATCTGTGTTAAAAGTTAAAACACAGAAAAAAAATTGTTTGTCGTGGTAATCTTTAATCGAAATATGAACATTTGCTTCCTTCCCTAATGACGTCAGTTTGATGCCTTGGGTTGAATATCCTTAACCACTACCCCACATCCGTCAGTTTTCTATGAGCGAGGGATGGATAGAAAGTGAGCTAAAGTGAAACCCCGCCCTCTATTCAATATTCCGTTTCACTTGGAAATACGTCACAAATATAAAAAATATTTCTGGCTGGTAAATTTTCTAAAGTCACCAGCCATAGAGCTTAGCTTAGTTTTAGGCTCAGTATATATATATATATATATATATATATATATATATATATATATATATGCTTTGACTGTACTGCAATTATACAGAAAACTGTTTTAGAACCTGTTCCAACCTGAAAAGAAGGGGTCTCCATTTCTGTAGACCTTTACACTCTTGACTGGAGGCAGGTGACTAGAGACACCAGTGGATGCCATGACCCTAAACTAGCCACATTAACACACACCTGTAAAATAAACACAAACAGAGATTACCCCCCTAAATAGGACACCTTATTTATGCCATCAAAATGTAACCATACATTTGTTAAAACAGCTGTAAAAGTACAGATCCAAACCTTATTCACACACAAGAACACACAAATTGATTCATTTAATACAGATCAGAGATGCACTCACATCCTTATGTAAATCCACACACACTCACAAAAAATACTTACAAAGGAAACTTATATTATCCAGTTGATCACCTGGAGAGAAATATCATCTGGTCTGTTACTTCCAGTTGTGCTCCTTTTTTAGTGTTTATTTCTAATATAGTAAAGCACTGAGTGTGAGAGACTCAAATACCTCACCCAGATTCCCTCCCTTTCGCACACAGACTGAAGTGAAGTGTTTCCTGGTTGCCATGGGAGCATTACTAACTATGGCGGCGGCCTTTGTGGGGCTTTACAATCAGTAACAACAAGACGGAGAGGGTGAGGGAGGGTGAGAGAGAGAGAGAGAGAGAGAGAGAGAGAGAGAGAGAGAGAGAGAGGTGAGAGAGAGAGCAACAGAAATACTTCAATTTATTAATTACACTTACACCACCAAGACCATTTTACCTCTATTCCTCAAGAAATTTAAATTAATCGCTTACCTGAATTAATAAATAAGTTAAGAAAAAATAAATAAGATTGTTTCCCTCCTAACGGCGATATCGAGGGTTGTGTGTACAGAACAGAGAGCAGAAATAAATAACCTCAGTGGAGTGATAATGAAGAAAAACTGCCTTTCGTTTATCATTTCCAATAAATATAAAACAGCAACCCTGAAATTTGGTTGGGCGACTATTTTATCGCCCATCTCTAATCTAAACCCGACTATATAAGGCTATATATTTTCATGCCTTATAGTCGGGTTTAGATTAGAGATGGGCGATAAAATAGTTTACATTTTGCGACGATATAAAGAATCAAGCAGAACGAGATCTGCTATATAATGTATACAGCTTTACGTGAGTGTATACATGGATAAAGATAGATATCTATTCAACTTTTTATATCTGTAATATAGTTTACATTTTGCGACGATATAAAAAAATCACGCAGTCGAGATTTGCTATATATTGTGTGTGTGTGTATATATATACTGTATATATACACTCACCTAAAGGATTATTAAGAACACCTGTTCAATTTCTCATTAATGCAATTATCTAATCAACCAATCACATGGCAGTTGCTTCAATGCATTTAGGGGTGTGGTCCTGGTCAAGACAATCTCCAGAACTCCAAACTGAATGTCAGAATGGGAAAGAAAGGTGATTTAAGCAATTTTGAGCATGGCATGGTTGTTGGTGCCAGACGGGCCGGTCTGAGTATTTCACAATCTGCTCAGTTACTGGGATTTTCACGCACAACCATTTCTAAGGTTTACAAAGAATGGTGTGAAAAGGGAAAAACATCCAGTATGCGGCAGTCCTGTGGGCGAAAATGCCTTGTTGATGCTAGAGGTCAGAGGAGAATGGGCCGACTGATTCAAGCTGATAGAAGAGCAACTTTGACTGAAATAACCTCTCGTTACAACCGAGGTATGCAGCAAAGCATTTGTGAAGCCACAACACGCACAACCTTGAGGCGGATGGGCAACAACAGCAGAAGACCCCACCGGGCACCACTCATCTCCACTACAAATAGGAAAAAGAGGCTACAATTTGCACGAGCTCACCAAAATTGGACAGTTGAAGACTGGAAAAATGTTGCCTGGTCTGATGAGTCTCGATTTCTGTTGAGACATTCAGATGGTAGAGTCAGAATTTGGCGTAAACAGAATGAGAACATGGATTCATCATGCCTTGTTACCACTGTGCAGGCTGGTGGTGGTGGTGTAATGGTGTGGGGGATGTTTTCTTGGCACACTTTAGGCCCCTTAGTGCCAATTGGGCATCGTTTAAATGCCACGGCCTACCTGAGCATTGTTTCTGACCATATCCATCCCTTTATGACCACCATGTACCCATCCTCTGATGGCTACTTCCAGCAGGATAATGCACCATGTCACAAAGCTCGAATCATTTCAAATTGGTTTCTTGAACATGACAATGAGTTCACTGTACTAAAATGGCCCCCACAGTCACCAGATCTCAACCCAATAGAGCATCTTTGGGATGTGGTGGAACGGGAGCTTCGTGCCCTGGATGTGCATCCCACAAATCTCCATCAACTGCAAGATGCTATCCTATCAATATGGGCCAACATTTCTAAAGAATGCTTTCAGCACCTTGTTGAATCAATGCCACGTAGAATTAAGGCAGTTCTGAAGGCGAAAGGGGGTCAAACACAGTATTAGTATGGTGTTCCTAATAATCCGTTAGGTGAGTGTGTGTATATATATATATATATATATATAATTTATATGAGTGCGGTTGAATCTTAATGTAGCCCACTATATATCCAACTTTAAATGTATCGCTGGGCTATAATAATAATACTTATTATATTTTGAGACTATATAAAGAATCTGTACAATAGATGCAAATAAATTACAGGGTTACTTTTTTTTAGCACAACGCCCACTTCTTAATAGCATACTACTATACATATATAAATATACATAACATTGTACGTATTTAGTACCCTGATGAAGTTTTATCCAAAAACTTGGATAATGGAGATAATGGTCCTTTCAGAATTAAACATTAACGGCTTCATTGTGATACAGGAAAAACAATATCTCAACCATCTCGATATATGTGCAAGTTATATTTATTTCTGAAATGTCATTTATACAAAAATACAATCTCTTCTTTAACACAGACACATTTATGGACAAAACAAACTTATAAATAAACAGATTTACAACAATTCTTAAACATTCTGTAAATGCGCTGTAAATGTTACAAAGAAATTACAAAAACATCTCTCAAAATGTTAGTCCACTTCAGCCCTGGTCCAATATCAGTGTGACACATCCATTCTCTGTTTAAGGGAGAGATACTGCAAAGGAGCAGAGCAGATACATTTTCAGTCATATATTTTAAACATTAATGTTAAAAATGATAAACTTTTCTCACTTTCTTTCTGCTACTGATGGCTTGCTGGATCCACAGCAGCTCCATGGCCAAAGTGCTCCGCTGCTGCTTCAGAGAGTCAGGAGTGTGTGCAGTGTCTTTCGAAACCGAATGCAAACTTGGTCCTGCCAAAAACAAAAACATAAAGTCCAGCTGTTTTTTTTGTTTTGTATTCTTTATTTTTTTGCCAAAGTCTCTTCTCATAGCACCTGTCTGAAATAAGCTGCTGTGGCAAACATCTGAATTCACAGCACTGCAAAGTGTAGTAGAATAATCCGCCAGGTTTTGTCTGACTGCGTTCTCTCCTCTGTCGTCCACAGGTGTGGAAGTGTCTCTGCTGGCTGTTTCAGGAGCTTCGTCTCTCTCCGGTACCTGGATTTCAGACTGTGAGAGAGTTTTCTCACCGTCCTCATTTTCTATCTTCTGTTCCCTCTCAGAGTCATCCTGACGGTCATGGCACTGAAACCTGGAGCGTTCATACTGCAGCAGTAGGCTTTTCTATAGATTACATTATGTATATTAAAATCTATTATTATGCAATGTGAATATTGATACTAACAGACATACGTGAATCAATTAATTAATCAACAGATGAGATGCATGCGATAGCTAAATTACACAAACAAGAAGACATTATCTGAAAATCTTAAATAAAAGTGATAATGAAACTTTAAGGCATAGCTTCTGTGACATATGTAGTTTTTACACAGCAGTACACAGTATGAGAAATGAGTAATGACAGAGAAGCTCACAGTGTCAGTAAAGTGAGGTTTGGGAATGATGTTTCCTCTCCACTGCAAGTGATCCAATCCTCCATCAATCTCTCGCACGATGTCCTCAAACTGAGTCTGAACCAAACTCAGACCTTGCCTCATCACATAACCGCGACACTGAGCCTGGAGAACACAATACACAATGTTAGCTTTACTTTCCTGATACTGGGACTAAACTGAGATCAACTAAACCTCTGCACATGTTTATTAAAAAGCACAAGCTATAGAACGTCTGTTGTCAAAAAGTTCATTTAAAGACATGTACTATTCAAAAGCAAGATTTATTTGTTATCTTATAAGGGTTTTAAAATGTATTGAAAAGAACAGACAAGGTCCAAAAAAAAAAAAAAAAAGATCTGCTGCAAAAATTAAGATAAACAAATGAATATGAATAACGACTGTATAGTGTAAACAAAAATGAACTTGCCTAGTTACTCATCAGACAGACGTTTAAACAAATTATTTATAAAATACATGCACATCAACTTTAGAAACTAAATCAAAATAATAATAATAATACCTGAAATTGAGTTAATATCTGAATCCATGTTTGTTCGTTCATAGCGCCGCTGTTTGAACGGTTGATTGTGCATTTCTTCCCCAACAGACACAGTGAGGATCAGACAGGATTTCAGCTCGTGACCGCCACCCGCTGTTTGGAAGAGGTTTTGGTAATGGGGTCATTCCTAGAATGCAGTACTTTCATGTCCCCTTGACCCCAACATGTACAGTACCGGTCAAAAGTTTGGATACATTACTGTTTTTAATGTTTTTGAAAGAATTATTTTATGCTCATCAACCCATTTATTTGATCAAAAATACTGAAGGAAACAGTAATATTGTGAAATATTATTACAATTTAATATAACGGTTTCTATTTTAATATACTTTAAATATACTTTATTTCTGTGATGCAATCACTGGAGCCATCACTCCAGTCTTCAGTGTCCCTTGATCCTTCAGAAATCATTCTAATATGCTGATTTGATACTCAGTTATTATCAATTTTTGGAAACAGTTGGGCTGCATAATATTTTTTTGGAACGTGATACTTTTTTAAGGATTCATTTATGAATAAAAAGTTTAAAAAAGAACAGCATTTATTCAAAATAGAAATCGTTTCTATAACGATATAAATCTTTACTATCACTTTTTATAATTTTAATGCATCCTTGCTGAATAAAAGTATTAATTTCTTTAAAAAAAAAAGAAAGAAAAAAATTACTGACCCCAAACTTTTGAACGGTAAAAATATTTCTGTTTTAAATAAATCCTGAAAAGAGTATCACAGGTTATAAAAAAACATTAAGCAGCACAACAGTTTCCAACAATGATGATAATAAATCAGCATATTATAATGATTTCTGAAGGATCATGTGACACTGAAGACTGGAGCAATGATGCTGAAAATTCAGCTTTGCCATCACAGGGATAAATTATATATATATAAACCACTATTTTAAATTGTAATAATATTTCAAAATATTAATGTTTTTTCTGTATTTTTGATCAAATAAATGCAGACTTGATGAGCATAAGAGACGTAGTAATGTTAAAACTAGTGATGTTTCCAAAATTTGACTGGTACTGTGTACGTTTTAATATATTGTATCAAATATTGAACCACCAATTTAAATGTTTTTTTTTCTTTAGCACAATTTATTGATAATATAGGTGAATAAAAAAAAATAAAAAAACCTTCTTTGGTTTGAGCAAATGTTGTCATTTTGTCACATTTAATGCTTCTATATTTCTAACATATTACAACAAAAATATATATTTTCCCCCCCTTTCTCTATAATCAAAATGCTCCACACAATACTACATTTCTTGTGTTTGATTTTAATAAATCAAACTGCTTACACTACCTATTACTTGATTACCCATAATAGCAATAGTAAGTCACAAAAAGTCAAAGTGAGTTAATTGTTGCATTAAGTTTTATTACTTAAAGCACACAAATAGAAAATAGTTTCTATGCACTGATAAACAAAAGACATGGACAAAAAGCAAAGGACACGGATATTTTCTTTTTCAAATAACTAAATAATAAATAATTCGCAGAAAGAATACAAATGTCATTTTTAAATGATTCTTTCAAATGCTTTCGACTACAGCCTGTACGTGTAGATGCAGGATGAGATCCTGCCATGAATCAATCCTATATCAATTTAAACAGACTTCCCCTCAATTGCAACAGTACTGATTCTCTATTGAAATAGTTGGAGGTAGGCATAGCGGAGGTCAGCAGTGAAATGGTACTGCATTATGAAAAATATATATAAAATTCAAACGGGTGTTTCTTTTACTTTTCTCTAAACTTGTCCATTTGTTGTGCTGATGTTTTATAAGTGAAACTGGTGTAAAATGAGAAGACTGGCTTTTCATAAGGGGTTGTTGTTAGTAAGCTTGTATACGTATTATGGACTATGTAACATTTTTTGCAGCAGTTTTGATCCACTGCAGATCTTTATTAGATGTTACTGCACTGCTTTTGTGCTTTGGGCTAGAGACTATACAAATCTACAAGTTTCAAATACAATCTTGTGCTCCATGAAGAAATGGGGGAATTCTCGAGTCAACTCCTCTCTAATTCTAGAATTACCCAAATCTCAACTTTTTTAGAACCTGAAATTTGAAATGCCTGATTCCATTATGTTTTCAATTTAGTTTACACAAAGATAACACACACACACACACACAAATCCTGTACATTTCCATCAGTTCCATTTAGAATAACAAACAACTTCTATCATTATTGTTCCTATATCAACATAGATATTTAAAACTCTAGTTTACAAACATGGAATATAACATTATATGAAATAACCGTACTTCAATTTTAATGTACAAGCATCTACAAAAAGACTCCATTCCATCATTACGAGAGTCCCATGAAGACCTTCCGGTAAAACAATCAATGTAATCTAGAGGCTGAGAAGAGGCACTAAGATCAATGATCTCAAGCAGTCCTGAGTGAGTTTATACAGTAGCTACTCCACAGCCATTTACAACATCATTCCAGAGAACACCGACCGATAACAAAAAGAAAATCCATTGTGTATGTGCTGATTGACAAATAATGTAAGTGTTAATCTTCTCCTTCACTGCTTTCATGGTTGATCTAATAATTCTAGATCTCGGGTTTCTGAAGTCTGTTCTTGTTTAACTGAGTCAGCCTTTAGCATTGATGAATGAACCTGTGGAATCAACTCATTCAAACCCTAGAGGAAGTACAGTTACTATTTATCCCAATTTAAACACTTTAAAAAAAATGGCTTTCAGGCTCAAAATCATTGGAATTGTTAAATGCAAAGACTGAAATATTTAGACAAACAAGAAGTGCCATTTTTGCTGTTGAATTTCATTCACATGGAGAACGTGCTTTGATGCTGCTGCCGTCACTTAGCATTGCATTAGTCACGGATCACGATGATGGCGCTCATTATCTTGCAGTTGAGTTGTAGCCATGGCAACTTGGGCTTTGGTCTGCACAGTGATTTGATGGTCGGCTGGGTTTGGTTTCTTGCTTCAGGTGTTGGAGGTCTTGGGTAAGTCTTGATTTTCCGCCAGGTGGAGTTTCTGTCTGGTTAAACAGCATTAAGGAAATATGCACTGCTAATGTACATCTAATGTACAAGGTCTGGAGGTCCTATTACATATAAACATGCTGACTCCAGTATTCTTTCAGCACATACAGTGGGGAAAACAAGTATTTGATACACTGCCGATTTTGCAGGTTTTCCCACTTACAAAGAATGTAGAAGTTGGTAATTTTTTATCATAGGTACTCTTCAACTGTGAGTGACGGAATCTAAAACAAAAATCCAGAAAATCACATTGTATGATTTTTAAGTAATTAAATTTGCATTTTATTGCATGACATAAGTATTTGATACATCAGAAAAGCAGAACTTAATTTTTGGTACAGAAACCTTTGTTTGCAATTACAAACGTTTCCTGTAGTTTTTGACCAGGTTTGCACACACTGCAGCAGGGATTTTGGCCCACTCCTCCATACAGACCTTCTCCAGATCCTTCAGGTTTCGGGGCTGTCGCTGGTCAATACGGACTTTCAGCTCCCTCCAAAGATTTTCTATTGGGTTCAGGTCTGGAGACTGGCTATGCCACTCCAGGACCTTGAGATGCTTCTTATGGAGCCACTCCTTAGTTGCCCTGGCTGTGTGTTTCAGGTCGTTGTCATGCTGGAAGACCCAGCCACAACCCATCTTCAATGCTCTTACTGAGGGAAGGAGGTTGTTGGCCAAGATCTCGCGATACATGGCCCCATCCATCCTCCCCTCAATACGGTGCGGTCGTCCTGTCCCCTTTGCAGAAAAGCATCCCCAAAGAATAATGTTTCCACCTCCATGCTTCACGGTTGGGATGGTGTTCTTGGGGATGTACTCATCCTTCTTCTTCCTCCAAACACGGCGAGTGGAGTTTAGACCAAAAAGCTCTATTTTTGTCTCATTAGACCACATGACCTTCTCCCATTCCTCCTCTGGATCATCCAGATGGTCATTGGCAAACTTCAGACAGGCCTGGACATGTGCTGGCTTGAGCAGGGGGACCTTGCGTGCGCTGCAGGATTTTAATCCATGACGGCGTAGTGTTACTAATGGTTTTCTTTGAGACTGTGGTCCCAGCTCTCTTCAGGTCATTGACCAGGTCCTGCAGTGTAGTTCTGTGCTGATCCCTCACCTTCCTCATGATCATTGATGCCCCACGAGGTGAGATCTTGCATGGTGCCCCAGACCGAGGGAGATTGACCGTCATCTTGAACTTCTTCCATTTTCTAAGAATTGCGCCAACAGTTGTTGCCCTCTCACCAAGCTGCTTGCCTATTGTCCTGTAGCCCATCCCAACCTTGTGCAGGTCTACAATTTTATCCCCGATGTCCTTACACAGCTCTCTGGTCTTGGCCATTGTGGAGAGGAGAGGAGAGTCTGTTTGATTGAGTGTGTGGACAGGTGTCTTTTATACAGGTAACGAGTTCTCACAGGTGCAGTTAATACAGGTAATGAGTGGAGAACAGGAGGACTTCTTAAAGAGAACTAACAGGTCTGTGAGAGCCGGAATTCTTACTGGTTGGTAGGTGATCAAATACTTATGTCATGCAATAAAATGCAAATTAATTTTTTATAAATCATACAATGTGATTTTCTGGATTTTTGTTTTAGATTCCGTCTCTCACAGTTGAAGTGTACCTATGATAAAAATGACAGACCTCTACATGCTTTGTAAGTAGGAAAACCTGCAAAATCTGCAGTGTATCAAATACTTGTTCTCCCCACTGTATAATGCATGTACGTATTTGGCTTCCATTAGGACACAACTGATCTAAGATGTTTTGAGAAACACAATCCCTGCACTCACTGAAACTAAAACTAAGTGCTTAGCTGAGAACACTGAGAGCTTTCAGTCTAACACAAACCCTCTCTGGATAAACACCATTTTTTTCACAATATATTTAACTTGAGAGAGAGTTGATTAAGATTAAAAGTCAATAAACATTGTATTTTATAATTCTTGCAATGTACAACACATACAAACCATAGAGTGGAAGGATACATGGAGCTGCTCAATTCTTCCAGCTATATGGGACAAAACAAAGATGCATTTAAAAAATCAATATAATTTGCTGCTTGTGTTTCTTGTGTTCATGGTTCGGTCTCGTTAATGTTTGTATGGTTTTCCCCTGCGTTTCTCCTGGTTCCTGAGTGTTTGCGATTAAAGTCTGTTTCCTGGAATTATTCCTCGTCGTGCAAGTTTCTAATATACTACGTTACGTAACAATTATTTAAATTGTAAAATATATCATGGTAGTATTTGTTATGCTGCTGATTAAAAAAATAATACATTAAAAAAGACTAGTACAGTAATGAGAATCAATAATGGGAATTTTAGACCATTTTTTAAGTAAAATATTGCATTATGGAGAGTGGAGGGGATGTGCTTAATGAAATTATTGTCACAATGCAAAAGTCTCAATAGTCCTAAAACAAGCTTAATGAAAAAAAGTAGGATAAAAAGTAACCTGAACTCGTTATTATAAGATTCAAATACACTCTGTTATACTGAGTGAATCATCAATAATGAAACAGTTCACACACTCTCTCTCACACACTCTGGGCTCTCTAGCACATACCACTGAGCTGACAGCTAGAAGGGAAATACTATCAATAGTAACTGTCCAGCCCTTCACAGGCTGATGAAAGAATTCAGTCAGAGGGCGACACTTGGACTTGGATAATAATACAAGATTCAGCCACAGGCCTGTATTGAGATACAGGGTATTATTGTGTTCAGTTCTTGAGTATTTGCGTGTGAGAGACGTTCAGAGGGCTTGAATAGTGGAGAGAGAACAAATAGACTGGTGTTCCATATCCAGTCAATCCAGATTCCACTAATGTGTGTGTCTATGAGGTACAAATATACATTTGCATGTGAAAGCAGAATAAATGTCCATGGTTTAAGCTTCAGTATGAATTGTGATTAAAATTGTGATTAGAATTTAAAATAAAAGTTCCAAGTTTGTTGTGCTTATTTGTAGGGCTGCACAATTTGGCCAAATATGTTGTGATTATACATCAATAATCATCATCATCATTATTATTATATTATTATTACTACTAAGCCCTTAAAGCTTCTCTTTTATTGACAGCTGTTTTTTTGGAAGATGGGTGGTGCATGTGGCGTTCCTAAATGCAGGTTATACATGACCCAAACTCACGGTGGATGCAGGGATGAGTTCGCATGGAGCAGAATTTACTGAAAAGACACTGAAACCACTGAATCTTGAGCTCAGCGTTGCGCTTTACTCTGAAACACGCAGCACATGTTTTCATTTAATTCGTTTCCACTTGATAATCGCACAAAGCCCTATCACTATTTCTGTGTTATTTCAATTAATCGTGCAGCCCTACAAGAGTTGCATGATAAAATGAGGTGAATTAATGTCTCACGTTAGAAAGCAGGTGTTCAAGATTGCGGTCCGAAGCGTTTTTTCTCTGGTCTTCAGACAGCTCCTCCACATGACTGTCCAGACTGAAATGGAGCCGGGCCAGACGTTCCTGCATCTCCCTCACATGCTCTAGTTGCTCAAAGGAGCAAACCTTACCTGCAAACACACCGTGTTATACACATACAAACTGAGATACCTTACAAGAATCATAAAGCAAATCTATATCAACTCACTTATTAATTAGATGGTGTAAATGTGCCACCCTTACACACCGTTGCATTCCTCAAAAATGTCCCAACAATTGAGACTGCCAACCGATTCTAATTACAGCCCAAACTATTAAAGCTTCTGAATAAAACCCTAGCGCACATGTGTCATACCGAAAGCCTGCAGTTTTCCAGAGTGAAAGTCGTTGAGCAGGTTGAGCAGTCCTCCCTCCATCTCTCTCACATCGGAGACGTCGGTGAGGAATGAGTGCTGGAGCGGTGAGGAGGACTGGGACACGCGACTAGGTCCGGCGGGCTGAGGAGCTCTGGGCTTCTCTCGGTGAGGCCTGTATCGGTACAAATAGAACCAGAATCACTGCTAGACTCTATTTTGTGGCACAATTTTTAAATGTCGAATAAAAACACAAAGATCAAACTTAGGAGAACAAGCACACAAACCTTGTGTTTTTAGGGGGTACCTCAGGAACGGCAAGAGCTTCTTTTGATGGACCCATTGCCCCCACCGATCTCTTGCACTTTCCCCTGGGTTTGGGGGAGGGAGGATGGGGCAGACCCAATGAGAATGTGGCGCTCTTACTCGCCGGGAGAACGGTGAGCTTTCGAGGGTTGATTGGTGGAGGAGGGGGATGGGGAAGGGACACTTTGGGACTCCTTTTCTTCCTCTTGTCCTCCATGAGGGCACTGGCACTTTCTAAGAGACATAGACAAGAGCTTTCAGCAACTGAGATGTAGGAAATACAACATGATCTGATCCTGCACTCTTAAAGGGATAGGAACCCTAAAATTAAATTAAGTCAAAAATTAATCACCCTTGTGTTGTTCTAATGCCATATTTCTTTTATGAACCACAAAAGGAGAATTTAAAAAAAATTCCCACTCATGCTTGTTCATATAATGGCAGTGAATAGCGACCAGCATCAAGCTTTTTAAAAAAGATGCAAAGGTATCACAGAAAGATGCAACACGTGTCATAGGTATTTCAAGTGTTCTGGGAGTATACGATATGAACAACATTATTATTATTTAACAAAAATCCTAACCTTTGGCCGTTAGTCTTCAATGCATGGCTACGCGACATGCTCGTTCTGACTCTGTTAGCACAGCAGTTCACTCTGTCTCGCCCAACAAAAACGGGACAAGAAATACAATCCATCATGTACCTTTTTCTCTGAGGTGAATATATCCATTGTGTTCAAAATAACAAGAAGTTATCGCATTCACATCTGACGACAGAGTTCCGACCCCAGAACACATGGAATATACAACAAGTGTTGCATCATGTGATCATTCTGTGATACTTTTGCGTAAAAAAAATGCCATTATATGGACGATTGCTAGTGAGGCTTTTTTATTTTTTTATTATCGTTTTGTGGTCCATAAAAGAAAGAAGGGCATACGGCATTCATCCATACATTCTTCGTTCAGACAAACACAATCGGAGTTATATTAAAAAATGTCCTGGCTCTTCCAAGCTTTATAATGGAAGTGAATGGCTGTTTCTGTTTTGAAGTCCATCAAAGTGCATCCATCAATGATAAAAGTCTTCCGCAAGAGTAACTCGTGACGCATGTATGACGTAGGATGTAGGAGTATCGTAAGTTTAGACGCCTCTCGCGGTTCAAACAAACAGTGCTGGGCAACAAACTCAAGCTCCTCCGACATTTCTCTTTAAAAATTTTTGTTTTATTTCTATCCTCTGCGCTGCTGCGTTCGTCATTACGTTTTGCGTCAGGTCAGGGGTCACTCTTCCACCGTAAATCGATGCGTACGGCCGTCTGCCGGAAGCTAGTGATTTTAGTAGATAAAGTTTTAAATATGGATATTTTTCTTACATGAACGCATCGCTTCACATCAGAAGGCCTTTATTAACCCCCCCGGAGCCGTTTGGAGGACTTTTATCATGGATGGATGCACTTTGATGGACTTCAAAACAGAAACAGCCATTCAATGCCAATATGAAGCTTGGAAGAGCCAGAACATTTTTTAATATAACTCCGATTGTATTCGTCTGAAAGAAGAACTTCATATAGCATACAGCTAGGATGGCTTGAGGGTGAGTAACTTATGGGCTAATTTTCTTTTTTGGGTGAACTATCCCTTTAAGGGAACAAACATTATGGGAACATTACTTTTGAATGTTCTTTAAACATTCTGAAACAAGTAGTAACATTTAAAATGTTAAACGAACATCCAACTAAAACATTTTTAAAAAATGCATGATGAATAGATAGCTAATGATTTTGTGCTAACGCTTTAAGAACATAATTAAAGACTAAACAACTTTGAACAAGCATTCTATTAATGTTACTGGAAAAACATTTGTTTATAACTTTGAGAGAACCGTACCAGAACATTCCCTGTTAGCTGGGGAAGAACTATTTCTGGACCTCACTCCAAATGACCTTTCAGGGAACCATTTATTTTCTTAGTGTGAAAACATTTTAATAATCTGAAGAACCCTTAAATAACCTTTGCAATGGAAATGTTCCATAGATGTTAAAGGTTCTGCATGGACCATAGATGCCAATAAAGAACCTTTATTTTTAAGAGTGTGGAGTAAAGTGGAATAGCACATGATGTCAAAAAGGTAAAGGTAGAGTGTGTTATTTCTTTTTTAGAGTCACTGAATGGAATTGCAAAAAAATGTTTATATGAAAGAGTGTTACCTGAACATTGCCGTAATCCTAAAGCATTAGCTATCTACTTTTTTAATGGGAAAGGTACATGTTCAGGCTCTTTCTGCTTTGTTTTGGTTGGGAAGGCAAACAAGAGCATTACGTAATAATAAGGGCCCCCGCCATAGAGATAAATTAAATAATGTGGGGGGCCCAAATATGAAGGTTTGTCACATGCTTTTTGAGAGTCCTGTTGGTATCACTGAACTCAAGTCAATTTCAGCTTTGAAGCGAACAGATTTCAATCATTACAGCAGGTCGAAGTGAGAGCCTGCGTTAAACATTTAGCAATTATTAATGTCTGACCTTGAGCTGCAAACAGATGGAATGGAAAATTCAATGTTTTGTGCGACTGCATGAAGTCAAATAACAATATCAGAGGTAACATGCTTGATAAATGTCATTGGTAAATGTATATATGAAAATCGTACTTCTAATCATCCTAACTTTGTGGGGTTGTTTCAACCTCCACCAAAACTATAGATTGGTTCTTATGGATAAAGTAAGCCTATCTGCCATTTTCTGGTTTGTTTATTCTCCTGTTCTGTTTCTCACCCTGTGTAAAGAAATACCTTGTTATCAAGCTTTTTCTTAGAAATTGCAATTACTCGGATCAGGTTTCTTGCACTCTAGCATCAATTTAACCATCTGTATATAAAAGTAACATGGCAGCTGTAAGAATATCACTGACCTTTTTGAAAATATAAGCAATATTTTGAAGAAAAGCATTGAACTGTTAGGCCTATTATTTTAATCCTAATCCCATTAGGTTGTAAAAAAGCAATAAATAAATTTTTGCCCAATTTGTATGTTCCTTAATTCCATATAAATGGTGGATTCTAAAGAATCTATATTTTATAAATAAAAAAATTATATAAAATAGCCTAAATGAATGATGAATATATGAATTGTATACTTATATCATAGATTCTATATTATAATAGCCATTCAGATGAAGGATTATTCATTGCCAGTAAATACTGAACAATCTGGGTCAAAATCTCAATTTTAATGAATGCACTTTATATTAGGCTACATTACGTCTTTTTTACGCCATACTTCATTTTTTTCTTTGCAATTATAGAATTGTAGCTTATGACTTGATATGTTTACCAGTGAGAGATCTACTGCATTTCTCATTTGGGGAAGAGGTTTTACACAGAATGGAAAGGATTTGCACAGGATGCCCCATGAGGCGATGCGCACATCGTCATATAGCTAAACACAACGATTTACTCACCGGCTGGCGGATAAGGATGGGGCTCTTTGAGCTTTCCAACGCAAATTTAAGACGCCCGTGTTGGTTTTTCCATTCCAATGACGTATGATTTATACGCGGTCCGTTTTAAAAGCCGACATCAAGTGCGAGCTATGTCCAGCGGGAGCTCTCCTTGGTCTCCACTTCCCGGCGGCGATTCTGCAACTCGTACTATGGTGAAGCTTGGTTATTAATATTCATGAGATGCGCTGTCGCTATTGGAAGAAGCGTCCTAACTACATAATTAATATTCAAGAGCCGAGCCTCAACAATGGGTACGCTTATGAGCAACGTCAAAACAACAAAATTTATTATTCATGAGCTAAACCTTCGCCATACTAGGAAAGTGGTCACAATAGGATGCAAGCTAAGCTCTCGTTTAAAGACACAGAGCATCACACTAACTATTAAAACCTCAACCACACAGCTGGCTATTTATACAACGTGTTTTAATATGCCATTAAACTACAAAAATAAATGGCTGTATAATGAATTTCTGCATTATCAACCGTTGAACGAAATCTGTAGCCATTGAGACATGTGTGTCGCGATCTAAAGGCGAAAGTTGTTTGAATTTAGTATTTTTTTCATGTCATTACATTGTTTTAGATTATAATAAAAAGAAATAAATAAATATATATTTTATTAATGTGTTATGCTATGTCCACTGTACTGGACACCGGGACAGAAAATAAAATGACATGGATTTTTTTTTTGCATTCACCAATCAATTTGTAGGTTTCAAGATTTTTTTTTTAACCAAACCTGTGTATAAAGATGATTCTCAAATATGTTATGAAAGATGTAACGGAATGGATTGATATACCATTTTACTTTATGTAATATGTGGGTAAAATGGCCATAAATGTGTAGTCCCATTCAATACAATGTATCGATACACTGTATCTAATTTGCTAAATAATGTGTTCTTTAGGGCAACATACAATGAAAAAAGAAGTGTAATAAATAATGGGAGAATAATTGGCAACATTTTCACAATAATACCTATTTCATAGGAAGAATATGATATATATTTTTGACAGTTTGAAAATCTGTCAAGACTCAAATGATAATTTAAAATATGATCCACAAGACTGCTAAATTTGATCACTAAATTAATATCAGCCATTAAAGACCAAGGAGAAGTTGTTGTCATGGTGAAACCTAACATTTGGTATCTCCGAAAAGCCCTGAATGTGCTCTTTACCGGACACCCAGGTTGTGACATGTGACATGTATGGTGTAATGTCCACTTCAGTGGACAAAAGTTTATTCCTGGGTCCCAGAACCTGATAAATATTATGATGATAAATCTAGGGCTTATTGATTTCAAAATAAATAAAAATATTTGAATTCTAGTAACACATTTGTGTCTGATTATGTCAGATGATTATGACAGCCATGTAAGAAGTGGTGCATTAATGAAAAACTTCAGAGAAACAGACTTAATATAAAAATATGTTTCCTTTTTATTTCATGGCAAGTCAGAACATAAACAGACAAAAAAAAAAATGCACTTGTAGAAAAAATAAACAGCTCTCATGCATGTTTTCTGCTCATCTGTGATGACTGACAATAATTTACGCTTGTCTAACTGACTTTCTGATTAGAGGCACTGGCTGAATACGAATATGCTTTTCCCAGAACTATTCTGTCTCTGAGCAGTTTGAAAAAGGCGTAATAATTACTGAATAATATTAGAGCTAATGATATCGTCTGATGCCATTTCTCTGAACACATCAGTGAATATAGCTGGTAGAATATCATTGCGCCTTCCAGGATTATGAGAATGTTCAATATTCGAAGTGGTTTGTTGAAGAAAAACTGTTAGGAGAGAGGGAAAAAAGAAGGGGAACAGTGGTTATTGCAATATTATTCCCATGAAAAAACATAATACATTCTTTGTAATAATATTTCTAATAACATTGACATTCATTCTGTCGAGACGGCAAAAACGGCTACAGTTTATACTTACATAGAAACGATAATGCGAAACATCTGAGGGAACTGCTACGTTGTAATGGCCCATGGCCTTATAAACATTTTTACTGTGTTTTACTAAAACTCCCTGTGGCCACATATACTCTTCTGTCCATCTGTAGGGGGGAAAAGCAAAAGAAAGAGATTACCGTCTACAAACAAAAGCAAACACATTGCACCAAAGGTTTATAACACGATTTATCAATATTATATGCAAAAATATATAATTAAATGAGAAAATGTTAATTTAGGAAAACAGAAAAGGGTAAAAAAAACTTCAAGTGCCAGTAGTAAAAATAAAAGTAACAAACAAAAGTAAAAAATATAGAAACCTACATATGCTCTAGGTGTACATTTTGAAAGCCAATACATGTTCATGTTTAAAAACATTGTTTTTCAAATTAATTGAATGAGCTACAAGTCTTTGGCAAACTGATGGCAACACCTGAAATCAAATGAACACGTTGAAACAAGCAACACAATGCAGCCATTCTTTTAAGGGTGTGAACAAGAACTGAGCACTTCACTAAAAAAGCATTTGGAATCAATCGGTCAGCACTTGCTATACTATTATATTTACCAAAATCCAGCAAAGACGCACAAAAAGCTCTAACAATCTAAACTTTTGACATTTCTATGACCCCAGCAGTGACCCCAGGTCAGACGTACATGTGTTGGAGGACGTTTGAGCAGAGGGAGGGGTCCACCTTCTGCCAGCAGCCCAGGTGCGCAGCCGCTTTGTGGAGCAGGTCGCAGTAACGGGGAGGCAGTAGGTGCCGCATCAGAATGACAGAAGTACTGACGGACACCAGGATGAACAGCTCACAGGACCAGCGTTTATCGACATACTGAGTGCTCTATACAAACAGAGAAGAAGAAAAAAATGAGTCAAATGTGTAGGAATGTAAAACAATTCACTCAAACTCTTCAGGCTTAAAGGGAGAGTTCACCCGAAAATTAAACTCACCCTCAAACTCACCAAAAATACTCACTCTCAAGTTGTTCCAAACAAGTATGAATTTCTATTTTCTGCTGAACACAAAAGATAATATTTTGAAGAATGTCAGTAACCAAACAGTTGATGGACCCCTTTAACTGCCATTGACTTTTTTTTTCTCCAAACTATGAAAGTAAATGGGGTCCATCAACTGTTTGGTTACCAACATTCTTCAAAATATTATCTTTTGTGTTCAGCATAAGAAAAAAATAATTTAGGTTTGAAACAACTTGAGGGTGAGTAAATGATGACACAATTTTTGGGTGAACTATCACTTTAAGACAAAATGTGTTGTGCTAGGTATTACAGAGTAACCTACAAACCTGTAATATTCCTTTGAGTATGTATTTAATATAATATATTTTTAATAAATACTTTTATTTAGCAATGACATTAAACGGATCAAAAATTGATAGTAAAACATTAATAACCGTTCAAAAATTATCTACTTAAAATGAATGCTGTTCTTATGAACTTTCTATTCATCAAAGAATCCTGAAAAAAAAAAAAAAACATTAACACAAAGTTTTCAACATTGATGATAATAATAAATGTTTCTTGAGCACCAAATCAGAATATTAGAATGATTTCTGAAAGATCATGTGACACTGAAGACTTAAGTAATGATGCTGAAAATTCAGTTTTGCATCACAGGAATAAATGACATTTTAAAATATATTAAAGTCTAAAACAGTTAATAATAGTAATAATAATATTTCACAATTAATTCAATAAATGCAGCCTTGTTGAGCATTTGAGACTTACTTAATAAACAGTAAACCATCTTACTGCCCCGAACTTTTGGATGGTAGAGTTTTTGTAAGCAACAAACATTATAGGCAAATATAATAGCCATTTACTTGATTATTCATTATTTTTAAGCATCTTGCATAGAAAAAAAGATTTTTCAAAGAACATGTTGACAGATGTTCACACAAAATACATCCAGAGTTATGTCAACAGAACCCATGATGCTAAACCAAAGTTTTGCATTGAGGACAGATTGAAAAGCCATAAAAATAATAGCTGGAAAAATAATTAGCATGTGTTGGTTTAAATAGGAAGAATGATTTTTTCCCCTTAGGCCAGTGGTTCCTAAACTGGGATACCCATACCCTGGGGGTACGTGAGGTGACAGAGGGGGTGAGCAAACAAAATGCTGAGTTGTACCGTTTATTTAATTCTACCCCAACTTAAAATAACAATAAAACCGAGCATGTATTTCTAACTGGCAAAATGCCGTAAAAGGTCATATACATGACATCCAATCAAATTAAATCCTCTTTTGCGGTCGAAACTGACTGCATCCACACAAGCAGCGAGCATTGCATGCAGAGTGTGCTGTCATAGCAAATCAAGCTACATTACTGCAGCTCTCGACAATGTGCCTTTGTAAAAATGGGGATTAACCACGTACTAGTATGGAGAACAAATATAGACAGACTGTGCAAACAGATCGATTTAAGACTCAAACTCTCTGCTATTTAGAAAAAAAATTCAATGACCCATTCATAAATAAAGCCACTTGCTTCTTTTCTGAATATATGAATGACTTGATGGCTCACTCATTAAGACTGACTTACTGACTTAAGAGTGACTTACCGCCACATACTGGCAGTTTTAGTTTAATAGAAGTATCACTTTGATTTTACCATCATTGCACATTTCTCTACTGAGCATTTTATATTTAAAACATTATTTATTTGATAAAGGTATTTATAAAGGCAAAATTGCACTAGAAAATCAATTTAAGGGGGGAAATATTGTCCCTTAAAGACCTCCTATGGTGAAAATCAAGTTTTTAATCTTGTTTATATGTCTATGTTGTGTTTTTAATATGCTTTAAGAAAAACCATGAACAAATTCATAAGTCAACACCATTGCTGAGTCTTTTCTCCTTAAAACTGCAGTTTACCAAAGACAGTCTCAAAAACGCGGTTCGAAACCGTATACATAAAACACATTACCATTCTGATACATCGACTTGTATAATTCGCTCTTCCACTTCTTCTGAACCAGTTTCTGGTTTAAACATATGTGGCTGAATTAAACCAGTATTTCCACTAGCCATTGTGTAGTGTTCACTACAGTAAAGTTGACAAGTCAAGCGGATCTCTGAGCGGGTGTGAGTGAGTGAAGGCGGAGACTAACATGAATATTCACTGAACCATTGTAAACTAAATGAAGCAAGGGCGTAGAGTTACATTCAAGCTATTTTAAGGCATGAAGAAAGGAATTCTTTTTAAATATGTCATTTTTGTGAGCAGAGATTAGTTTTAAGGGTTTCTATTATTGACCACAGGGCAGGGGGACTTTAATGGAAAAGGTGTGGAAGAGAGGGAGTATGAAGAAGGATGTTAAATGCCTCAAGGGGTACACCACTCTACAAAGTTTGGAAACCACAGCCAATCTGATCTGAATGTACTGACTTATTACATATGAATCACCTGTATTCCTCATAAACAAAACCTGTTCTCTCAGTTCACACATTCACACATTGTATGTGTTTATGCATATGCACGTGAGTGTACAGAAGACCTGTCAATGCACTCACCTTGACGAACCAAACAGGTACGAACGCTACGTAGTAGGCACTTAGCATGGAGCTAACCAACACCTCCTTCATCCTCCAGTTGAAGTCCATCTTCAGGTACTCCACTTCTTTGCGGATGAGGTCAGGAGAGAGACAGCAGGCGTGGGTGGGCATGGGCTGAACACTGTACAGCTGACTGGTGTGCTGTTTCCATGTTTCCTTCAGGACGGAGAGATAGTCCCGTCCCCCACGTCCCAAAGCAGCCCCGCCCACCTCTTTAGAACTCATGCCGCTTAACGGGGACATGGATCCAGCCCTGCGGAAATCACAGCTGAGTCGGAAGAAAGGGATGTACATTCCAAACCTGACGGGGAAAGAAAGAGAAGAGTGTTGAAATATTAAAATATCATAATGGATAGATATGATTGTAAATTCTGACTGTCCACTTTAAAATCAATCAGTCATTCTATCAATCCATCTTTCTATCCATCCATCCATCCACTGTGTGACCAACTTGAACCTGATGTGAAATGCATGTGGGGAAATATTTCTTAAATATTTCTGATTCTTATAGAAACTAGATTTTGCCTGCAAAACTTTGCAGAACAGTAAATGTGACAGCACCTTAATAAAACATTAGAATCAATAGCAGTGGAAGTGCAGACTTTTACTCACGGATAGCAGAGGAAGAGCAGGCTAAGTACGGAATACGTCTTGAAGAGATGAATGAGTGAACGACACAGACCCCATCCTGCAAGAGTCAGGACGGCAAAACGAGCCGTCACCAGGAAGACAGAGTGTGGGAAGGACAACTTCCCACTTTGTGATGCCTTTGGAGCAAAGAAAGAAGGCAAAAAGTATGATACACTACTCGTTCATTTTTTTAAACTATTAAAATGACATACAGATCTAAAATAATGCACATTACCTCTTTTACAATGGCAGCAATTAACCTGCGTGCCAGAACTATGATGGTGAACACCAACATATTATAGTCAATTAGGTGGAAGTTCTGAGAAAAAAAAAAGAAATTCACTTTGTGAAAGAATAAGATTGAATGCTTTTGTGGAATTTTTGAGCCTTGAGACGTGACTCACCAGAGAGGTGTGTGAAGGTGGGTGTGATGGAGGGTACCACCACACGGTTTTGTAGATGTTGACGTAATGCACAAACAGTGCTATAAGATGGCACACAAACAGGTGGAGCTCAAACAGGACGTTCCGGTCCATGGAGAGTTCCGGAATCTTACAGTGCTTCAGTGGCACCACCGTCTGAGTGGCCAACGGAGGGCTGGACATTCCCGTTCCGGACCCATTCCTGATGACCACACAGATTTGAAATAGGTGGGTTACATAGGAGGAGGACCTTACCAAAGCAATAGAACATTAGTTTATTATGTGTAGCTTTACCCTCACCTGGTCCGTGACCTCACACCCGTCACAGGTGAGCTGGTGGAATGGTTGCCGTTGCCAACGGAGCCTGTCTCACTGCTCAGCGGAGAACGACAATATGTCGTTCTATTCGCTCCTCTTCTTCCTCCTGCCATTCCAGATCCACCCTTCCCCTGTCTCAATTGGTAACACTTCAGATACCTGCAGGAAAACAAACCACAACAATAAGCTCCAAACACATAGTAAGACTAAATGTGACACTAAATCATATCATATAATCACTCACTCTATGCTAAGATTTTTATTTTTAAAACAAATGTTTTTTTTTTTTTTACAAAGCCCAGACTTTTGTTGAGACCTAGTGTACGCTTCCATCTTAAAAATCAGAATGAAACATCCAGGATTTTGATTACAAGTGTAATGTGTTAAATGTAATGTCAATCTCGTCATTATTTCACCATACAAGAATTAATTAAGTTCACCATGGTTGTTTTATGTCAATTCCTCTTTATAAGTAATTAAATGCTTATTACAAATTCATGTAAATTCAAATTTTCTTACTATTTCTGCAGTATTCAGAATGTATTTAATGCTGTGTGTGCACATTAGGTACATTTTCTTTGAGGATGAAATATGTGGATAACCAACTTCATTTGACAAATTCTTGTACATGATTCAACATATCTAATGAGATCATATGACAGTAGTATTGCTAGAAATCCTGCTCAAACAGAACCAGAGAACACTTGCACTGGCAACTGAATTAATTCATATACCATGGTATATTTACATATATACTCCATGAGTCAAAACACTTAATAAAATACCATGGTAAAGTCACGTTTGGTTTATTGTCATGTCATTCAAGCTATATAGTGGCACAAAATGTAGTTTTACCAGGTCAGCAGGACAACTTACTTACAGCCTGAGGGAAAAAGCTGTTGCAGTCTTTTGGTGTAGACCAACATGCTGCAATATCGCATTTGTGATAAAACTAGCCTATCTCTGGACTCGTTTTTACTTGTTAGTAGACGCTGGCCAGTCTTTAAAATGTTTTTACTGTAAGTTACCAACACTACTGGTCTTGTACCAAATGCATTGCCTAATTGTCTGTTCACAAACTCTTCCTCATATTATAACTGAAGGTTACTTTCACTTGTACAACTTTCATTCTAGATGCATAGTAAAACCTTTTATGGCAGCAATTGTCAAAGCAGTGAGAAGGTGCTTACTGTCACAAGATATGACGGCTCAGAAACATGTGCATCGACTTCTGAACTGAAGGCTTGATGTTAAACCTGAAGATTACTAAAATGCCTTTACAATTTCTGAATCAAAACAATTTGCATTGAGTCTGACTGTACATTATGTTTGGTCATTAAAGGGCTCATTGCACCAGCAGATTCATACCAATGCAAACACAGACAACCATACAGAGCTCCATCACCACTGGTCTCATGCACAGTACACTGACAAAGACCCACATGCATGCAGCTTTATTGGCTTACCAATGCACGTGCCACGATGGGGTCTCCCTATAGCAAGCCAAAATAATGCATTTGTGTTATGATTAGTATTTTACAGATTTTGTTTTCTGCTTAACAATCTTTCCTGATTGCTCTTGTGTTTTGCAGACCTGCCTTTATTGATAGCCAACTTTTGCGGAAGCGTTGCTGTTAAACACGTAACTTAGGTTGAAAGACATGTAGTTTTTTTTAAAAACCAAACTGCCATAAAATGCAACAAACATTTCTCAGCTCTGTTTGAGTCTTAACGCACAGAGAAATAAAGGCATGCTCGAATATAAGACTGCGGCCTAGCACTGTTGCATTTGCACAATCTAATTTTTAAGAAATCGGAAAAATGTCTCTTACCACTTTGAACCGCGGAGTTTAGTCCGGATAAGGCGACTGTAGGATTTCGGGTGAAACGCACTCAATACTTAGGTACAGAATTAATTACTTTGGATAGTAAAGAGTTTGTTTTATTTCTGACAGTAAACGAGGAGGGCTCATTCTGTTGATGTTGTACCACGCACGCACGCGCAGCGCGAGCAGGGGGAGGAGGCAAGCGTGCGTGCGCGCGCGTGCATGCGTGCTCAGTGTGTGAGATCAAAGCGCAAAAGACATATGTGTCTGAGGTGCATTTTATGAAGTGTATTTTGTCGCACCCCATACATAGTGTTGCTGCACCTCAAGCACATAGCCTATATTACATTACACAGAACCGGTTTGGAAAGGTTAATGAATCCAGTGTTTTTATGCATATTTATTGAACATATATTTTTTTTACTATATTGTACAGTATTAAACAGAACTGAGTCAGGCTATAATATCAACAGACTACTTTTTTTTTTGCGGAGTGTACTTCTCTTCCTAGTTATTGAAATAAAACTATGTATAATGCCAGATTTTAAACAGTTATCATTCAGATATTTGTTATATATTATTCATAAAGTCATTCATACAGTCATTCATTCATTTAGTCAGTGATGTATTTTATGCAAAACATTTATTTATATGCAAAACAGTCAAACAAATCTCCCATTATGTAATCTCCTCAGATAAGCTCCTGTGTTCTTTCCCTTGTATATGGCAAATTCCATAAACAAACACTAGCGTTACATTTTTTGGGGGGTCAGTGAGTAAAAAAAAAGAAAAAAAAAAAGTTTATTCAGCAAGGATGCATTAAATTGACCAAAAGTGTCAGTAAAGATTTTTAGCCTACATCGTCTTACAATATTTACAAACAAATGTACTAAAAATAAATGCTGTTCTACTGACATTTTTATTCATAAAAGAATCCTAAATGTAAATCCTAAAATGTATCATGGCTTCCACAAAAATTTTAAGCAGCACAACCATTTTCAACATTGATAAAAATAAATGTTTATTGAGCAGAAAATCATCTTATTAGAATGATTTCTAAAGGAACGTTCATGTGACACTGAAGACTGGAGTAATTGTGCTGAAAATTCAGCATTTTCAGCAAAAATCACTGTCTGTAATAAATTAAAATTTCAAATAAATTAAAATAGAAATTGGTATTGTAACTGTATAATAATATTTCAGTTTATTATTATGTTACTGTATTTTTGATTAAATAAATGCAGCCTTGGTGATCACAGCAGACCTTAAAGCCATAAAGACTTTAAACATTTGGAAGTTTTCCTAAATAGTCAAGTTAAGTATGTGAATTATTTTTTTCTGTTAATTTGTCTTCGTATCGTGTTTTTGATTCCCTATGGCATATTTTTCTGTTTTTCTCCCTTTCGTTTGGTTTATTCATAATGGTATTTGTAATGATATCAGATTATGTTGTTACCTGAGAAAACCACTAGAGGTCAGTGTGTGCTATGTGATGTGTGTTGTAACATACAATGATAGATACAGAAGAAACTGGGCACATGTAGAAATAAAGAAACACTTATTGTTACTGCACTGCAGATTGTTTAATTAAGAAAGTATTAAACAAAACAGTGTCGTTCATTGTTTATTAAAATATCCCTCCACCTGTACCCTTGTGTTCGTTCAAGAGGGCGGGTGTTGCTCGGCTGACGGATCGCTCTGATGTCCAATCAGAGCGCAGAGACCGATGCGCACGGGTGCGCGCCGGAAGAGCGCGGCCGCCGCTGCATTGCCAGTGAGAGCAGCAGCACCAGCACACGGTGACGGGACTGAAATGGCGTAGCGTGCAGTCCACTGCCGCAGCAACGCAGCGGGGCCAGGCTCACTGAACATTTCAGAGCCTGGCCCGTTGTACTCCAACCAACGAGTATGATAGGGATGACTTTTCGCTCCAGTTCACTCGCTTCCATACCAGCACGAGATCACCGGAGACGGTAAGTGCACGATAAGCATTGACTTGTACTACAAGAGCTTGGCTTTGTCTAATCTTTGTGTTGCAGTTTCGCATTCCAGCACTTGCGTCACTAGGTAGATGGTCATGCATTGTGCAGGAGTCGAGATGCACATTATTTGATTGTGCATTCATATTCAACTTTTTTCCAGTCCTTCCATAAGTGCAGTAGAACTAATGGCTACATTGTTAAAGGAAAACGCAGATATTAATTAACCTGCTTTGTCTTATCAAAACAGTGGCCCTCATATGTCATAACCAGAAGAGAAAGGAACAGTCCGGAAAGGAACTCATGACCAGGTAGGTCAGTTTGTGCAGCAGAAATAACGCAAGATACTTCCTTTTTGGGATTAGGTATTGACACAGATTTAATTTGATTCAGCTTCAAAAGCTCTTGATATGATTCAATTCTGATTTACATTTGATTCAATTAATTTGGAGAATTATCAGGTTCCAGTAGTCTATCTTAACTAATTCTGTAAAATACACAAGCAACCCTGGCATTTGGTACATTACTATAATATTATAAGTTATAATAAGATGTCACTAACAGGTTCAGTAAAAATATAAAGAATGAATATGTGATATAGTACATAATATTTAGCATTTTAGTCATTTTCTTTCAAGATAACTGACCAGTTATGGACATGAAATGCCTTTCCTGAGGTAAATGTAATGTTATGTGACATAATCATTGTTTCTGTGGTTGAAACAATAATTAAGCGATTACGATTACGGTTTCTTCAACGTATATTCTGTCACTCCACATTAAATAAAAAGTATCAAAATGGTATTTATTGTTAGAATTTCATTCATTTGAAAACTTAAGACTGCTTCGTATCAAAAGTAACAAAGCATATTGTGATTATTGAATTGGAGGCTTGCAATAAATAATGTTTAGAGAAGTTTTGTTCATGCATCAGCAGAAAACAGCATAGACTAAAAGATCAATCTTTGGATTTAATAATCAATATCGGTACATCAAAATAAAAGATAGAGTAATCGATATTGTCATTGTTGGGCTTACTTCCTTGCCTTATCTGATCTGTTGCAGATGAGACCGTCTTGTCTTTGTTCTTCAAATTGCCCTCCATCCCGTCAAGTTGACCTTCCTCCAGCGTTATTTCAGGGAAGTGTTTGTTCAGCATATCAACTGTCCCTGGTCTATGAACATATCATCTCTGCACTTTGAAGATGACAACGGAAGTTGTTTTTAATCATGAAAGAACCATAAACTCTTCACGTGTCCAAACAACTTAAATAACAACACGATTGTGCCACAGTAAAGAACCATCGTCTGGTCATATTTGTTATAAATAAATCCAGTGGAGTATTTATGTAGTTGCAGGTTGAGTTAAAAGAAAGTGAAAATGGAAAGAGCAAAAGCGCACTTGATTTGCAGGTAAAACAAATGCACGTTTAAAAACTAAATCTTGCAAGCAAGATGAAGTAGCTTCATCCAGCAATTTTATTTTCTGCAGACTAAGTGCCTAGACGCGTCCCAGCTCCTGTCTCTCAATTGACTATTTCCATAACTTAGCTTAGCTTCAAACCTACGAGTAAAGCACTGCTTGGACATTTATTTAGTCTCTGAAAATGCCTGAAAATGAGACGACAAACTGTAGACAGAAAGCTCTCTTAAATGTTTTTTTTTCCTCTCATCTCTGAACTCATATTGGTGCTTTAGCAAAACCATGAACCATTCTTCATGTTCTCTATGTACTTGTACTGACATACCAAGATAGACAGTGGCACACTGACCCAAGCATTATAAATTTCACAGTTAAACCTTTCTAGTGGGGGTGGGGTGCTGGTGAGATGCAGGACATAATGAAATATAATTATTTTACTACCTCAGAAGTTACCACAGCTCAGACCCACACAGCAAGCTCTCTGATCAAACTATATTTGCATTTCTTTTTCTCGCTGTTACATAAATATAGTCATTGTCTGTCAAATAGTTTTGGTGGTCCGATAGAAGAGGAGTGATGATGTTTCTTCTCTTGTACATTACCTTATTAATAGGTGTAGGATTAAAAACGCATAGAGACCTTATAGTTCACTGGTTGTATATTTGTCCTATATGTTCTCCAGTCACTTTCATCCAGTAACATTCTCATGGTTATCCTTCTCATTAGGTCTGAAGAAAGGCAGAAGAATGGTTACATGTTAGGCCCTGGTCACAACGGTCGAAAATAGTTGCTAATAGTTTAGTATGTTTTTAATGTAACATCTCATAGATTATGGCAAGTTGGTTTCTGGGTATCTGACACAGCCTGTGCTCGATCCTTAGCTACAGTGCACTGTGAAAATAGGAAATTAACTTCATCTGTAAGGAGAAAATGCACCTAATGTTTGTTTCGTTTGTATAGTGGTTTCTATCATACGGATTGGTAGAAATAAAAGTGTTACGTACGCAGTAAGAAGAGTAGTGAGGCCTCAGTGTGGGAAATGTGCAATATTTGTTTATTTCCTTTGTCTTGTTTTGAGATGAATATGTATATTGTACAAACAAGTGACAAGTTGTTCGCAAAAACAACAAAATCACCAATGTCTTCCATTAAATGATGTATAGTTTCATCCGCTTGCTTTAAGGTGGCGGGATTTGTAGTGCCAGCATAAACGTGGCCATGCATGTACGGTAGCGATGCTTGCTGAGTTTAATAGTCGTAGTGACATTCAGTATATGCTCTAATAAAGTCGTTTAGAAAATAAAATTAGGCAGACAAAGATTTAGTTATAGTAACCACCATGGATGCAGCATCCACACCTGGATCGATTTGATTAAGAAGCGACTAGGTGAGTCATTTTCACTTGTTCAGAGTTAGTTTGTTTTAGTTTTTAATTGACAAACACGGTTGTTTATTCATGGGTAATCACTATTAGTTAATAATAATGTGTTGTAGCATGCTGAGGATTAGAACAATGGCGGTTGGTGTTGACGTGCGGCTAGCCATGCTGAAATACATGTATGTTTCAAAAGCACTGTGTGAGTTTGTCCTAGTTTGTACTGTAAAAAATTAAGTTCTGGGCCCAAAATAGTGATGGATCAAAACGAAGTCTCTAACGGGCAAAAAAAAGAAAAGAAAAAAAAAGAAGTCTTGTTAGCTTAGAAGATATGACATGTGTTGAAGAGTTTCATTCAATACCAGTTTCAAGATAAATCCTTATTATGGAAACAAAGACTTTTACTAAAATGGTACATCCTGAAAGTTTTTTATTTTGTGGTCTGTAATAATCAGACACAAAGGAGAATACAGTACTCTCTTCCTGATTAGAAAGGGTAACCTAGAACTGTGTTTGTATTCATACCTCTAATATTGCATTTTCCATCAGGTATTATTGTCTCAGACTAGAGCTGTGGGTAGATTATTCCTAGTAGCAGAAACTCTTGATTTTAAAGTAACATGTAAAATATTAAGTGGCATAAAGCAATTATCAAAGCATTGTAATGTAGATAAATACCTCAATGACTGGAATGCAAATATATTTTTAAATATACTCGAAGATATGCAAGCCATGATGTGTATTAAGTTCATGATTTAGAAGCAATAATCAGTTCATGCATGAATTATAGTGTCAGAACAGTTTAGTGGTGTTTGTGAAATAGAAATCTGTAGCATATTTGTGATAGTGGTAAGTGTTTTATCCAGAACATCCCATCGCTCATACGGAACTATATACATTTCATAGAACAAAACAGCCCCATTTTTCACGGACACCAAATAAATATGTGAAGGTAGCACTGAGGGTGTGATAAATATTAATATAAAGAACTAGGCCCTATAATATATATATATATATATATATATATATATATATATATATATATATATATATATATATATATATATATATATATATATATGCAGGGCCTATGCCCTTCTATTGAATTTGCATGTTTACATGCAAACCATTGTGAAATGCACATAAGCTGTATGCTTATTTTCATTGTCAGCAATATAAGCAGTGTTCTGGGTAGTAGTTTGAGACACTCTGGTGATTCATTATATCAGTGAATCCTGGGTAAATAAAATGTACCACAATACATCCACAAAACCGAGGATCCATTTGGGAATTTACATGTATTTTTAATAAGAGTGCAAAAAATAACATTTGCTGATGCATGGTAGAAGTGGATAACAAATGTTTTGTGCTGCATGCAATAATTGAGCTTGGCTTGAACATATTTATGCAGAAATGTGATAACTAAATCTATGAGTGGACCAATGTTGTGACTTTCTTTTTCAAATGCATGAAATCCCAAAGGTTTATCTCTACTGTAAATTATTCACAGGTGTATTCATTAAGAAATGTTTCTTTTTGGATTTGAATGTTGTATGATGAAAATGAAATTGTTACGAGTCTGTGATTCAAGAGGCAAAGTCGGATACAATACGTTTCAAGCAAAGCCTTAACAATTGTGAGTTTAAATGGAAAAAACATAAATAAAATTTGACAGCTTATTCTTGTTCAATGCAAATAATGCAGTTTATATGCTTTGCTGACCTGATTTGTTGCCGATTTAGCCTCTGAATGTGGAACTCGATATTTAGTCTGATCTATGCACTACAGATGCACCCCGCATGATTTTGTACAAAATATTACATTTTAGCAATAAAAAAGCAGCATGGTGCCAATCATAAAATGTGTTTCCTTTCTTCAGTGTTATACTTTTCGGTAGTGTAAGAGATCACAGACATTTTTCCTGCAATATTACAGTTTTTTTTATTTATTTATCATAATATATCTCTGAACAATGTAAATAAAGAAATGCAACATATAACCAAGCTAGTTAATATTTCACACATTAATCATTTTTGAAGAACCAAACTCCTATTCAATACATCATAAAAATATATAAATACTTTATTACAACACTGTTACAACAAGAAAGCTGTACATATTCCACACCTGCCATTTTTTTTAGTTTACATTGTGTGTGGACAATTTTTCCATCATTCCCTCCACAATCTTCACCTGCTTCAGTTGAGCTTCTAAATGCTGCTTCAGCTAGAAAAAGGAGAAAGAAAATCCACAATGTTCAATCCAACTAAGCTGACCTAAAATATAATTTAATAGAATATGATGTTGCTCTCCTTCTGTACAATAAGCAGTGAATGCATGAGTACATAAATACAAACCTCGTTAATATTTTTGTCAATGAGTCTGTGTTTGAAGTTGATTTTGGAGGCTTTAACACATGTGCCACTTTTTAGCATGTAACTAAAAAAAAAAAAACATTTGTTCAAATAAAAAATATGGCTGTCATAAAAAAAAAAAAAGATATATAACCATTAAACCATGCAAATCCTATGATTTATATTAAGGCAATTCTGTTAGTGTGCACATTATTATTATAAACTACTCCCACCAGTTGATGAGCTCTTTTCGTAAAAGGAAGAGATTTCGTAAAGCAGACAGGTGCTCTGGGGTGGAGTGAAGAACCAGGCCAACAGTACCATGGCAACCAGCACAGTGAAGGACCTGGTAGGTGCTACAGATAGAGAAATCACAATGGGACATCCAAAACACATGCTGGACGTGAGCTGAAGCGGCTGAGATCAATAGAAAGCAATACTCACGAGGAAGCCAGTTTACCCTTCAAACTCATATCCAGCTTTTTATTCACCCTCACATCCTCAGTAACATCTGCAAAGAGAAAAATTGTAATGTCTTTGCAGAGATTATTACAACACACGTACCCACCCACGTGTTTGGTGTATTTTGCAATCCTTTTCATGGCTGAATCTATATCTGCACCGTTTTTTAGTCTGCATGCTTTTAAAATGAGGTAAATTACAACTTACTCAAACAAATGATACTCTGGAGGCTCTGGACTTCCCCGCAGATGCCGAGAGAGTCTCCAAGCACTGTGTTGCATGTCATGCATTGGAGAACACTGCAATTCCTATAGTCTACCCTACACATTTCTGTTTCCGTCACTGCTCTTAGCTGATCTGCAATTGAACTAGTCTGTGTCGAGTCACATGGACCGATATCATAAGAGCTTTCGAGCAAACTTCGAGTGCTGTTCGACATCGTTAGCTAGTAGCTACTTTTGTCCTTGTTCTGCTCTCACACAAGTTCAAAAGACGCAACCACGTTAATTAATTTATTGGCTTGAACTCTAGGTGGCGCCCAAAACCACTCAATCAAACCCCGCTTTTGCCTAAGCCTTTCAGCCAATCAAAACCAACGAGACATAAACGCCACTTCTTATTGGGTGTAGTGCAGTGTCGTCATGGGCTTCTCAACCAATCATGTAACGGAAAGGGCTGTTTTTGAAATACGGTTATTTCATTTTTCAAACGGCAAATCCCACCTAAACAAACCGATCTGTATACCAGTGAGAGGATCAACATTACGTTATATTTCTGCATTTGGCATTCAGATTATCCACAATATGGATTTGGACTCGCTTAAATATGCGGAATTGCAGCGCCTCGCTAAAGAAGTTGGAATGAAAGCGAATATGAAGGTAAATCGAGTTTACTAAGTAACGTTAGGCTAACTTATAAGTGATGCAGTGCTGTTTGCATGCTGCTAACCCATGTGTAGGCTACTAAATGATCTGCATTATATTCACACACATATGTATATATATATATTGTATTTTAACTCTTACTTTGTGGCTGTATGTTTTCTTTTTTTTCTAAATGCTTGGTTTTAATTGCTTTTAGGCTGAAAAACTATTGAAAGCTTTAAAAGAGCACTTTTCAAAACAACAACAGCATACATCGGAAAATGTGAGTAATATCTTTGTTTATTGTTACCCATAATCTGTTCGAAATGTGAAGATTTGTAATAACAGAAGCAGCACTGCATTGTTTGTAGGGGAATGATGTAGCCGACGCGCACGACGATGCTGTCCCGCCCGTTGACGCGCAAAGCGCGCACACGGCAACGTTTGTGACCGAGCGCCGAGGAAAAGGACGCACTGCCAAGAGAAAGCTCAGTGACTCCCCACCTGTCACTGCTCAGGTATACACGAGCATATGTACAAAACAGATATTTTATTCTAATTTATAAACGTTATGTAATTTTGTAATGAATTGTTTTTAATATGTAATATTTAGATTGAAGAAAAGCCGGCACAAGAGGAGAGCCGAAGGGGCTCCAAGAGAAGGAAGGTGTCCTCAGCCAAGAACACACAGACTCTGATTCCACCTGAAATCTCTACTAAAGAGGATACTGTGGAGAAAGCTCTAGAATCTGGGGAAACCAATCCAGACTCTGAAGATGCTTCTACGGAGCCGAGTGTGAAAGGTGAGGCTTGAAGAATTATACTCAATTTCAAGTTACTCGTGGAGAGTAGATATTATCAATCATCCTTTTAATTACAATCTAATAGATAAGGGAGTTGAGGAGGTTTTTTATTAGTTTGTGTTTGTACAGTGTATGCGGTGATGACTTTTAAAATGTATATCTTGCAGGTGTGGGGAGAAGAACCGTGGGTAAAATCCCCCGTCATGAAGGTCTGATGAAGAGGAAACCTACGCTGCGGCCGACAACTCCTAGTAATACGATCCTTCCAACTATATGTGTGAAAAGAAAATATATTTTCCAGTTCCTGTAATATTCAAATGACAGTTTCTTGTTTAGATGACTGTTGCGTCTGAGCTCATTTAAGATTTGTAACCAAATATTCTGAGCTCTGCCCTTCAGTAATGCATTTGCAAATCTCCATTTCCCAGATTTCAAAAAACTCCATGAGGCTCATTTCAAAAAGTTGGAGTCCATCGATTCTTATGTGCAAAGGAAGAACAAACAAATGGAGGTGATCAGGAATTCAGTCAAGGAGCTGAAGGTAACAATTACCTTTTTGTTAATTGAAATAAAGCTAAAATAAAATAGAAATATTAGATGAAAACTGAAATTAAATGAAAATGTATTAATTTTGCTTTGGCAACTTACTGAAAATATTTGAAACAAGCTTAAGTTGATGCACTAAAATAACAAACACATAAAGCTAAATATAAACATTAAAGTATGCTAATTCAAAATAGCGTATGAATTAAACTATAATAGTACAAAAAAACACTAGTTTGAGCATTTTGGAGTTCACACTTTATTTTGAGTTCCAAGGGTTTTATTTATTAGTGGTTTATATATTTATTTATTTATTTATTTTTGTGATTTTAGACACTGTCAGAAAAGACGCTGAAGAAATCAGTCGAGACAAAGGCTCAAACTGTAAGTCACCAAACAACTCCTGTCAGCTGTCAGGATTCACTTTTTGAATTCGCACACATCCTGATCATAAATTTGTGTCAAATATTTTTTGATTAAATTGACATATTGAGACTTCAGATGCAAAAGCCTCTAAGTGCGTCTAAAAATTTTGTTTAATATTAACATTTTTATCAGGCTCCTATGTATAGGTTTCTACCGAAGTACCGGCATTTCTGAATGGGCTGAGACTGGGATTTAGTGAGTTTGAAGTGAAAGGATTTGATGAACGTATACTATATGCGGAGAGCATTCACTCAATATTATCATCTCATTTTTGACAGTGGTGGCTTTTAGAGACTTTTGCATCGGAGGTCTTCATATATCTTTTCTAAACCAATGGAAAGAAATCTCACATCTTGTTGAATGACAGTTCTATTGTGTCTCTGGAAGAGGTTGACCTGAATCATAAGCAAGCTTTGGTATTGTCTCCCATTAGAAGGCGCCTTCTAGCCGAGCATCTCTCTTCAGTCCTGGAGTGCAGGAGAAGAAACCGGTGCCAGAAAGACGCAGGCTCACTCAGCAGACTGCCAGCAAGTCTGCACTGAAGGACAGCGCCACCTTCAGGCCAACCGTCCTCACCACCAATAAAATCAATGTCAGGTAAATACATCAGTATGCTTTAATCCGCTTACATTTATAATGATTTTAGTATTGAGATCAAGTTAAATATAGGTGCTAAAGCAAAGCATTGACAAAGTGACTTTTCACCTAACTGCTGCGTTTCTGTCTCTAGGTTCTCAAAGGCCACTCAGGATAACGAATACAAGCGTTCTCTGGTAAAGACTCCAGCTCGTATGTCACCTCTTGTCCCTCTCACCTCCACTCCGGGGAGAAAATCTGATGTTCATACCAAACCTGAACTTAATAAAAGTGTCAACACCATCAATAAAACACCTGGTATGGGTAATGCCATTGTGTTGCGCTAATCATTTTTATAACTGTGATTTTTATGAAGCAATGGTTTCATTTGTTGTTGGTTTTTGCAGGAGTTACTCCGTTTGTTTTTAATGGGAACAACAGCATGTCAGTCACACCTGGTACCACCAACAAGAGTAAATTTGATCTGAAGGCCAGTCTCTCTCGTCCACTCACCTACAAACCACACAAAGGTTTGTCCACACTCAGACAAACATAATGTAATGCCTGGGACTAATGTGTCAGGCACTCCTTTCTTGGAATTGAATCTTGTATCTGCTTGCTATTCATTGTCATCTTTAATTTCTGCAGGAAAACTGAAGACTTTCGGAGCTGCACAGGAGAACACAGAACTTAATAAATCTCAGACTGTTCCTTCACACCAGAAAAACTATAAACAGCGCCAAGTTCAAACCAGGTTAGATGCTTATTTTGGTTATGCATTGAGAGATGCAATACTGTTCAAAAGGTTGGGCTCATTAAGATTTTTTTTTAATTTAGCAAGGATGCATTAAAGGGATAGTTCACTTTGAAATTTAATTTTTGATATGTTTTAGCTTACCTCAAGGGCATCCAAGATGTAGGTGTCTTTGTTTCCGCAGTAGTTTCAATTTTGATATTTTTAGGTCAAACCGTTCTTGTCTGTCAGTCATATAATGCAGGTCTATGGTCACTGGCTCAAAACACAAGCACAGAGTCCAAATTAAAACAATTCCCCATCGTCCAAATGAAACAATTCCCCATCATAAGTACACATTGATGGCCTAAGACACGAAACGAGCGGTTTGTGTGAGAAAACGAACAGTATTTATATCGTTGTTATCTCTTGAACACAGCACACGTCCAAATGATCTGACGGCGCGGGCGGGTATAGATATATAAATAGATGTCGCCTTGGCTACTGCAGTTCATTGGAACGAAACCGTAGCCAAGCGACATCTAGTGTATATATCTATACCCGCCCGCTGGCGTCAGATCATTTGGACGTGTGCTGTTTTCAAGAGATAACAACGATATAAATACTGTTCGTTTTCTCACACAAACCGCTCGTTTCGTGTCTTAGGCCATCAATGTGTACTTATGATGGGGAATTGTTTAATTTGGACGATGGGGAATTGTTTTAATTTGGACTTTGTGCATGCTCTTTGAGACAGTGACCATATACCTGCATGAAATGACTGACAGACAAGAACGGTTTGACCTAAAAATATCAAAATTGAAACTACTGCGGAAACAAAGACACCTACATCTTGGATGCCCTTGAGGTAAGCTAAAACATATCAAAAATTAATTTCAAAGTGAACTATCCCTTTAAATCGATCAAAAGTGGCAGTAAAGACAGTTATGATGTTTCTTTCTGTTTCTATATATTGATATGCTGTTAACCAACATTTTATATATATATATATATATATATATATATATATATATATATATATATATTTAAATGTTTTCAACACTGATAGTAATAAGAAATGGTTCTTTAGCACCAACTCAGCATATTAGCATGATTTCTAAAGGATCATGTGCAAATTCAGCTTTGCCATCACAGGTGTAAATTACATTTTAAAATGTAATAGAAAATAGTTTTTAAATGGTAATAATATTTTATAGTATTGCTGTTTTTATATTGCATTTGGAGAACATGAGACTTCAAGAACTTTAAAAAAAAATCTCACCGACCCCACTTTAAACTGTAGGGTGCATTTAAATTTGATCTGTCTAACAGACTGAAATAACTTTATCTCATTGAATATGCTTTACCTTTTTTAACCTTCAGAGAGGAGCGACGTGCCAAGCACACAGTAGACCGAAAACAGAAGAAAGAGAATATGCTGGGTGCCAGACGAGGCCTGGTCATGGCCTAAATCCATTGTCTTTTCTGTTTTGCTATTTTAGACACTCACTGTACATGTTAACTTTTGTCTGTTTTGTTCCAAACTTTTTTACTCTTCTGTAAACATCTGTTTATTAACATAGGTTAATGTGCGGTGAGGTTATCAAACAAAATCTTTAATTTCTTCAATCCATTTATAGATGATTTTATATCTTAAACATTATTTTTGATTTATGTGTGAAGAGATGCCCTGGTGAATTGTATTTGGTATGAATTGGTTACATTTGTACTGGGACAAAAACAGTAGTCACTTAAAACATTGGTCACACAAAATGTCTTTGAACTTGAGCGATATTCATAAATTATCATTTTGTACTTCTTTGTCCTTCATGTGGTCATTTTTTGTGTGTATATATGTGTATGTGTTAAAGATATCGGCCTGCAAAAAATACATCCAATGATTTTTTTTTTTTTTTTTTACAAAGTTTTTATTAATAAAACGTTTGTCATCTGTGATTGCTGAATCCTCTTTAATCCAATTAGACCTCAGGGTTTCTCTTGTAAAGCTCATATGCAAACTCCTCTGTGTGGGCAAGGTCGTTACACAGACCAATGAAGTCGATCTCCAGCTGAAATGGACCGTCTGCTTTGTCCCCCAGTGTAAAACCAATACTCTTTACCTAAGAGCATACAAACAAGGTTTGAATCTGAGGTATGATGAATTTGCACCACAATACTCTCATAAATGTATCATCAGTGGAAATAGAAGGATAAATGATTAGATGCTCATATCAATTACTAGGTAAACTATGAGGAAATAAAGTCATGCTGACCTTATCTAACCAGAGGACATGCTGGTTATCCTGTATTCTTCCCCGACTGGAAAGGAAAAACTTGGAGAATGGGATCTGTAAGATAGTGATGATTTTACAATTAACAAGCAAGAGATCTGGACTGTACAAATGTTTGGGGCACAGTACGGTTTTCTGAAAGAAGTCTCATACTCACCAAGGCATTTATTTGATCATAAATACAGTAAAAACAGTAATGTGAAAATTTTATTAAAAATTATTTGAATGAAATTTCCCATACCAGGACTATGTATCAAAGCTCTAATGAACTATATATAGACAGATGCCATTAGAACTGTCAAAATATTACAATTTATATTTTTATATATTTATCACTGATATATTATCAGTTGAAAACAGTAAATATTTTTGTAGAAACAGTGGTACATTATTTTCAGGATTCTTTGATGTAAGTTCAAAAGAACAGCATTTATTTGAAAAGGAATTTTTGTAACAATGTAAGTCTTTACTGTCACTTTTGATCAATTTAATGTTTCCTTGATGAATAAAAGTATCTTACTGACCCCAAACTTTTAAATGTAGTGTAAAACAGATTCATTTAAATGCACTTTCATATGACCTGCAGATGAAGTGTCTCTAGATTTCCATTCATGTAAAATTCTTAAGACATGCCTTAACATCCTGCCAGTAGGGTCCCCCTCTAGTATAGAGGAAGTAACTGTAGATGTCATCTCTCTGATGAGAAAAGAAGGTCTCAGCAGACACGTTTACCATCCACGGTCTTCCATCTCCCCGGATCCGCATATGTAAAGTGTTGAAACTTGACCAGTCATATGTTTTTTTTCTGTCAAATGAGGCCTGCAGCAGAGAGGAATATTATAAGGTCAAATAACATGTTATTTCCCCTTTATGGCTGAATTTAAAACTATGTAAATTTATGCAAATAAACTCTAAAGCTGTGTTTCTAATTTCTAATGTTTTCTAATAACTTGCAACTCATGAATTACAGTGTTTCAATGTACTTCCATCATAAATTGTACAATTCTAAATTGAAGACACACCTATACAATACCGTTCAAATGTTTGGGGTCAATCAGACTTTTTTAAAAGAAATCAATACTTTTATTCAGCAAGGATGCATTATTAAATTGATCAAATGTGACGAAGACATTTATAATGTTTTAAAAGATTTCTGTTTCAAATTAAAGCTGTTCTTTTGAATGCTCAATTCATCAAAGAATCCAGTTTTTTTTTTTATCAGTTTTCACAAAAACATTAAGCAGCACAACATTGTTTTCAACATTGATAATAATAATAATAATAAATGTTTCTTGAGCAGCAAATCAGCATATTAGAATGATTTCTGAAGGATCATGTGACACTGAAAACTGGAGTAATGATGCTGAAAATTGCTGGAAATAGCTTTGATCACAGCAATAAATTATATTTTAAAATAGAAAACATTTATTTTAATATTTCACAATATTACAGTTTTTCTGTATTTTTGATCAAATAGATGCAGCCTTGGTGAGCATAAGAGACTTTACTTTATTTAAAAAATGTACTGACCCCAAACTTTTGAACGGTATTGTAAATCCAAGATTCTGTCTAAACCTTGTTTTCATGTCATTTGTGTCAGTTTAATGCACAATAGAAAATATAATTTTGTCATTATATTACAAATTCATTTAAACTATTTCATCCTAGTTATTCTCATTAATAACCTTAATCCCCACTGAAAAAAAGTCCTGTAGAAAGCTCAGCCTTTATTTATTATTAAACCAAGCAGACAGCAAGAAAAGAATTGAATAAGACATCTGAAATGTGATGAATAAGTAATCAGATTATGGATCAGACAGAGAGATGTACTGACCAAAGGTTGTTTGGAGCGCAGAGTGCAGTATCCACTGTATCGAGTCTCTCCATCACGAGGAGGCGTGGAGCACAAAGACCCGTACAAAAAACACGTGGTGTTGTTCTTTCCCAGTTTGGTGTATGCCACACTATGGCCCCCAATTTCCTGATCAGATGACACGACCCACTGATCGAGACTCTCCGGCCCACGGAACTCCCACTGGACACGGGTCTGTTCCAGCATGTGCTCTAGTAATGGCCTTCCTTCTGGTCCAGTCCAGCGTTGGACAAACTCATCCTTCAACAATCCAATGTGCTTCTTGATACCCTCCACACCTTTGGAGAAATCAAAGTGTATCTTTTGCCAAGGCCAACGGGTGTCCGGGGGCTGCCCCGGTCTCCGGTAATCTCGTTCAAAGACGCTCCTGGTGCTCAGTATAGCTGAGCATCCGAGCGTAGATGGAAATAACAGTGGCTGCCTGTGAGTGACTCCATAAACTCCTGACAGAGCTTTTAATGCTTTCCTCGATACAGCCATTTGGCAGCTCTTGTGACCAGATCAGTAGAATATGCTGAAAAAATTAAAACAACATATGTAATGAAAATGAAGTGCCTTTATATATTTACTGTCATATAACATACGGTTGATCTTCTGGATTCAAATGTTTTCACTTTTTAAATTGGGCTCTAGGGAACCCCAGGGAGTTGAAAATGTAAAAATAAATTAAAAATTAAAAAGAATCGAATAAATAAATACATTAAAGTAAACAACTAGATAATAATTAGAGTAAAAATAAATAATACATTTTAGATTAAAATAATTAAGTAAACAATAAAATTGGGATTAAATTAAATGAGTAAAAACCAAAAATGAGATTTAAATGCATAATACATGTAACAGTGCAGTACTATAGTGGGTATAAAAACTTAATTGATTGATTCAAGATATTTTCCAATTCATATTTTAAATTGGTATGGTACATGGTATGTCCATTTGAATTAGCTTAAATTGGGTCTTTATACATGAAAACATACGGCTGCCCTTTAAATTTTAGCACTATCATGCATAAATGGGGGTCCGTGGAATCTAAAAGATTGAAAACCCCTAGTCTAAAGAGCACCACAGTAGTACAATAACATGTAAAAAGCCCCTGAAAATCTTACATGTAAAAAGCCCCTGAAAATCTTTCAGCCATCTCTCTTTTTTTCTTTTCTTTGCAAACACTTACACGTTCACTTGACTGTAATGAGCAATGGGACTGGATGACATTCAGAAGTCATACATGAAAAAGCCACTGCGTGATTGAATGTAAATGACAGTTATGTTACAGCTATATGCTACAAACACTGAGGGTGACCACATTTATCATATCTAAAACATAATTAAATAATAAACGTAAAATATGTCTTGAAAAGCAATTAATTTTTATTACTCATTTGTGCCATTGTAGTCCGTCATATAATCTGTCCTTACCTGAAACAAGCACACGTGCTTATGGTCCTACCGCCACCAAATATCTCTCGCAGGTGATTCCCATCCACATCACATTTAGTGATTAACAAATAATATTATAATTTAGGCTAAATAAATGTATACATATTATGTACAATTAACAAATACAGCACATCTCGGACCCTGTGTATGTCGTCGCTGATTTTCGGAGTGACGTGTGCGCATGCGTAGTACAGCTCTAGCGCCTTTGTGTGGAGGAGCGCGGCGCTGCTGTTTAAACACACACACACAGGGGAGCCAGGCAGCTAACCATGGTGAATGTAAAGAAACGGAAAGGTCGGGTCGTGATTGACTCTGACTCGGAGGATAGTGCAAGCGATGATAATTTGGATCAGGTAGGAATATCATTCACGTGAATGTGATCCAAAAACCTCGCTGTTTACCGATCTCTAAGGCATTAAGGTGTCAGAACTGTATGTGTGTGTTGAAGTCCCATGCTAAGTGATGTAGGAAAGCTAGCTGGTTAGCAGGGGCCTATATGGTGCCGTCGTGGTGGTTTTAAGACAGTAACACCTGAAATTTTGATATTTTACGTGCTTTTTATTGTCGCCTGCAGCACGCGGCTATTTCGGCTTTACAAAAGTAGCCGCGTGCGTTAGAACCTTTTCTGTTTAATGACGTCACAGCGCCGCGGCTAAACTTCTATTTCGGTTGTAGCCATAGAAATATGACGAGAGACTAGAGCGGACAGACTCTTCTCATACCGTTCTGAAAGCAGTTTCTGATTGGACAGTTAAAAGTCACATGATGCGTAAAAATAAGAATATGGAGACCTGTTCAAGTAATAAAGTTTACTGTTGTGTCAAAAGAGCTTATTTAATTTATGATGTGCTTAACTGCTAATGGACATTTGAAAATATCTTTTTTTTTTTTTAAATAAAACTTAACATTTTAAAAGTTATTTACAGGTTTAAAGTTTAAAATGTAAAAAAAAAAAAAAGGTGATTATTTCTAGAAATATTCAGTTTTAGATTAATAATCCAAAATAGCACAAAAAAAAAAAAAAAAAATTGCTTTTGGCAAGGTTTTCGATCTTTTAGGTGCCATGGGCTCCTATATATATATATGTGTGTCCACCTTTGTGTGAGGGACCCCCAGCCTAAAATTTAAAAGGCGTCTATATAGTTGCTTGCAGAGCCGTTGCTTGTATAAAGACTAACTAGTACTGTACTGTTATTATTTATTTAAATAATTTTTTCAATTTAATTTAATCTAATCTAATCATTTGTTAAGTGAATATTAATTTAATTGTTTTTAGTTTTATTCTTATTTTAATTTAGTAACTTAAATAATTGAATCGTTTTAATAAAAATTTTTTTACCGTTATTATTTCATTACAAATTTACACCGATGCCCTAGCCTAGGCCTCCCTTAGGTCTGTGTCCCCAGACCCCAGTTTGAAAATCCTTGCATGCCGAAACATATGAATTTGAACCATGATATGCCCCCTATAGGCAGTACTCCATACTACACTGCATGTCAACCTGTGCACTTGTTTTCATTTCGATGTTGTTGACAAATTTCAGAGCTAGCCAGCTAGCAGCTAAACAGAGCTCAACACAAACACTAACAGCAGTGTGAATACTGACACTACATATTATACATATATATTTTTTTGTGTTGTATGTATGTGCTATGCTGAAATTAATTAACACTAACAGATTCATTGAGTACAATAATATAATTATGCTCAAATGCAGGTCATATTTGGACTGAAAACCCCATGTTCAGTGGAGTTTTACATCTGTCTGTGCTTTGAAATGATTAGACCCTGTTCAGCCATGTAGTGGTTGTTAGAGCATTGAGAGTGTTGGGTTATGAACTTATGACGATTCCAAATCCCTCTGTTATGTGTTTTTGTACTTCAGGATTAAATGAGCAGCACATTAGCAGACACCCTGACAGGCAATCTTATAAATCCCTCACTATTTGGGCTCATTAAACAGAAAGAAAAGCTGCTTTTTCTGCTTTAAAACTAGCATTCATAAATAGCATATGTAGCATTATTTCTGCTGCCACACCTTCCCTGCAGGCTTCAAACATAAAGTAGAATTTTGTGGACATTATGACAGCTTGCACGTTTTCTTTTGGTTTTCAATGAACAACAAAGAGGGGATTCACCTTCTTTCTTCACCAAGTACATGAATTTCACTTGGGAAAGTTCTAGCTGTCAATCATCCTCTGCTTTTTGCAGGAGCTGCTGTCTCTTGCCAAGAGAAAGCGTGTGGATTCTGATGAACAGGAAGAGCCTGTTAGTAAACCTGCCGCCTCCACGGACTCAGAGACATCAGACAGTGATGATGAGGTATGGAGCTTTTCAGTTTCTAAAGGTTGGTGCTGACTTTTTTTGGATATTCAGGCTTTTTCCTGGGTCAAAAATGGTCTTTGGTGGAAGCGGATGACACGGTCATCCACACACACAGTTCAAGGTACCCAGTACCTAGGCCTATGTGAACTGTGAGCCCAGCACTGATAATAAATCCATAAAACAGTTTGTAAAATTAATCTATCCAATTTATTATTGAAACAAAAAATAATCAGTCAGGACAGACGATAAAATAAAGTGCTTAGAATTTTATATTTAATAATCTGTACATTTATATCTAAAAAGTCACTGAGTGTGAGTGACTGTTTGAAAAGTTTGTAATAAAATGAACATTACTTAGAAAAAGTGGTAGCTCTCTTATTTTGCATTTACACTCTAATACTTACTACAGAGGTCATGTGACATAATGAAAGTATTCACGAGCGTGCAGAACTCGTGCTGAACAAAAACTCAGCCATGGTTTTGAGAAATTTTGAGTGGATTTTGTCTAATTTTAACACATCTGAATGCATAGTGCGTTCACGCGCTCAACAGATATGTCTGTGACTGGCTACAAAGTTCAACACTGCAAAAACGCATTGTAAATACTAAAACCCCTTGACACTCTTCACAGAACACAAACACTGACGGGAGCATTTTAAAGCATCCGGCTATCAGCGGGTATCGGTACTACAGAACGGCAGGATTAATCATATTTAATGATTAAATTAATCTTTGGCGGGACTGGCTGTTGGCAATTATTTTTTTTTCAATACAGGAAAAATCCTCCAAACATTATTTTGAACCGTCTAGAAAGGGTTGTGCCGATAGGCCTAGATGATAGTCAGAGATGCCGATCCCTTTGACGATATCAAGATGATAATTGGCTCATTTTCCCATTAATGTATTAAATTATTATTATTATTATCATCAGGATATTATAATCAAATTAATATTAGGGCCTACAATTCATTTGCCTTCCATAATTTCATAACGACTTCACCGCATAACCACAATTGCAAAAATGACTCTCGTTTGAGGATTAAAGGTTGTATCAGCGATTTCAGGCCAACAACTGGTTTCACCAACCACTCAAAACCAAAATAAATAGTGTTCCAACCAATCACCGACAGGGGGTGGGTGTTGTGAGGTTTTGCACTCGCGCACGGCTGCACGCGAAGTCGGAGAACACGAGGTGATTGGTTGGAACACTATTTATTTTGGTTTTGAGTGGTTGGTGAAACCAGTTGTTTTGTGTGCAGATCTCAGAGCCTAGGCTTCCTACAGAGACGCGTTTTTTTGACGGCCTGCTCATGGGGCGGGCAGCTAGCGGATCGTTAGGAAAGATTAGATGAATGTGATCATTTATGTTTGGGCCTTTTTTGGGCCTGAAATCGCTGATACAACCTTTAAGACCTCCTCAATGAAAATGTTTTTAAAACAGACTACAAAACTACATCCCACATCAAAGGTCTTTATTCACAAATTGTCAAAAGTGCTTGTTGTAAAAGAAACGCATTATTTATACAGTTGTTGTTTAAGCCAAGGCATTTTTTTTCCATAGCACATTTAAACATTTTAATGACACAATAGTACTAATACAAATACAATTACAGATTATTATTATTAATAATAATATTATTACTAAAATTATATAATAACTTAAGTCTTTAGGTCCGAGCACAGCACAATAATCAGTCATCGATTAAAAAAAAAAAAAAAGCAGATAGTCTTATAAATTAAGATAGTCGATATAACGATATCAGCATACAGTATGTTGAGGTAGATTCAGCTCTTAGAATTAATGCGGCGTTAATGTAGCAAAGAAGCCAAAAGCTTAGTCAGTTTTTGCTTTCACTTTCAGTGAATATTTGACTGTGGTTTGAGAGTCCTTCACCAGCATGACTCTCATGCACAGTTGTGGTATCCACAAGCTCAGCTTTTGGGTGAAATACTTCTATGCAACATGACATTTTTTTCTTTATCACCAACTGTGTTTGAAAAATGTTAGACAATGATTATCATTTCCCCTCAATAATAAAACTTAGTTATTAAACAAATAAATAAGTAAATTAATGATCAGATAGTAAACCATTACACCCCCCACCCGCCGCGCTTGATAATATCGTGTATCTGCGATCTCACAGGCTGGTGATATGACTTATGTTATGGAGCATATCGCCCAATACTAGTCTAGAAATATCATTCAGAACATTGAAGATCAGAGATGAATACATTTGATCCTGCTCCTCTCAACGGGCCTTCTTTAGCTGATGTCATTTCCACATAGCAGGAACCAAGCAAATTACCATCACAGTTTTATTGTAGTCGTTACTGCAAGTAAAAGTTCAGGATGTCTGCCAAATCAGTATCATACAGTGAGAATATCATCATGTGCATATTTAATTGTTTTTTTTTATTGTTTTATTCTGAAGTCAAAACTAATTTGATCAAAAATGTCATAAATCGATCGTCCAGTGAAATGAGACTTCAGACTTCTCTCTGGTGACGCATGCTGGACTTCTCCGATAGTTGAGTCCGCTTAAACGTGCCCTATTCTTACTATCAACTGCAAGTGTGCATTCAGATCTGGCTCCATCCAAACAACAACCGAGGACTTGAACCTACTCACTCATTTATTTATTGCTTTAATAATTAATTTCACTCAGTTGTACTTTATAATACAGAATCAAAAATCTGCTGCTACATTTCCATTCTGTTTAATATACTGTTCTGGTCTTATTCTGAGTGGTTTTAGTGCATGTTATTCCACAGAAAATAATGTTAACCAATAGACAATATTAGTTTTGGTGTTGTTTTAAGGTGTTGCTACTGTTGTAGCAAATCTATCTGGTAGTTAATGTAATAATGTTATAAGGTTTCAAAAGGAAATAACGATAGATTTTAAAAAGAAGTTCCACAACTTCCACAACCAATAAGGTGAACTTGTTCCACAACCTGAGGTTAAAATCACATCTCAATCTCACTGTTTTATTTTTCTCATTGATTATCATTTCATGTAGACTTTCAATGCAAATCAGAAGCTTGTGTAATGAGAATACGTACTGCAATACTAAATACATTGACTCAGTTGTGTCTTATGTCTGATTAGGCGACTGAAGGCTGTTACGTATTTGAAATACTTTTGAAAATATCCTGGGTCTGAAAGAAATCCTCTGTGTCCATGTCAAAAGTTGATTGTAAATTAAACTCCTTATCGATGTGTTCTATTGATCTATTAGTGGACTGTTGGAGGCACTAAAACCAAAAAGAAGGGGAAACCTAGCAAAGGGCCTGAAAAGAAGAACACAGTCAAGAAAAGGAAGGGCAAGGCGGCTTCATCCGGCAGCTCAAATGGAGACAGCTCAGCAGAGAGTTCGGCTCCAGAGGAGGGTAAGGCAGCGGTTTGGATTCTGTAATGCTGTTTTCTGGAAAAGTACATTTCAAAAGGTGTTTATCCCTGCTTTACGTTTCATAAGGTGAGGTGTCAGACTCCGACAGTAACAGCTCATCCTCCAGCTCAGATTCTGACTCGTCATCAGAGGATGAGGTTTTCCGGGACGGTTATGGAGATGATCTAATGGGGGATGAGGAGGACAGGGCCCGTTTGGAGCAGATGACGGAAAAGGAGAGAGAACAGGAGCTGTTTAACCGTATAGAGAAGAGAGAAGTCCTCAAGAGGAGGTGAGAGGAGTTTCAAAGCTCAGATCTGAGCAGCCAAGGTCTGATTTAATCGAAAAGACAAATCTGCGAAAATAGCTTTAATTACATGGTTTTTAGGAATCACAACAGGCTAACAAAAAGAGCATTAAAGTACTGCAATATTCTCAGTGTTATTTTAGTATGAATTATTTGCTATTATAGTATCTGTCATTTTAGTTTAGGCTTTAGTATTTTTTTTAAAGTGCCCCTATTATGCTTTTTCAGACATAACCTTTCATGCATTGTTTAACATGGCTTTTTGTGAGTGTAAAAGGTCTTAAAAGTTTCAAAGATCAAAGTGCACGACAAATAAAGTTATTATCTCCTAAAATAAATAATCTGAACTGGCATGAACTTGGATTCTGGAATGTCAAAATGAGTCATCATAAATTTGCATAATGGCAGCCTATGGTTTTCATTGGCTGCCTGTGAATGATGTCTACTTTGACCCGGCCTCAATCACTAGTTGTGGCTGAGGCCTGGAAGAGTTTGGTTTATGTTGTCAACATGTCAAGAAGAAGAACACTGATTTCTGTGCTGCGAGTACGAGTCCGCTTTGCATGCACTTCAAAAGGATGAGGACTCGCACTAGAATTGATAGGAAAAAAACAACACCATTGTTACTATTCGTATCACTGTTTATCAGATGCTGAGGAAGCTTTCTGTATTCACAAAATTGGCCTCCGTTTCCTACCCATATTCTTCTCTTTCGCTTCCTTCTTTTTTTTTTAGCACACATAAAAAAACACAATTGCCAAGTTATCTTGCTCTATTTGTTTGCCACTACCGCATGCTGATGACATTTTATTCTTCTATACTAACTTGCGCCATAGCCTATGATTCAATAGGTGTCATCATTGTACAGTCTACAAACATGTCGTACCCAAGTTTATTAGATCCATGTTGTACAGTCTGATTTGTAATGATCTTATATGTGATATGTCTTATATGTCTGTAGCAGGCATACGTCATTTTAGTACTGAAAGGTATTTCAGTTAGTTTCCATTTTTCATTTTTGTTTTAAGTATTTTATTTAAACTTTTTTTTAATTATCGGGGAAAAAAATACAGCCAATGCATTAGGTGTCAATTACTGAAATAAATGTAATCTTGCCGTGAATGAAGTCAGAATTGACTTTTCAAATAATTTCTGAAGAAACGGTTCTTCTTATCAATAAATGTTTATTTCTTCCAATAAGGTTTGAGATAAAGCAGAAACTGAAGACAGCGAAGAAGAAGGAGAAGGAAGAAAAGAAGAAGAAACAGGAGGAGGAGCAGGAGAAGAGAAAACTGACTCAGGTCCCTGATACTCAGGTGGTAAGTAAACTGTATAGCCAACAAGCCCTTTCTAGGAATAGGAAAATAGGAATGCAAATGTGTTTTTACACTCGTGTTTCCTCTCTCTATTAATGCAGGTAATGTCCCACAACAAAGAGAGGCGGATCAAGAGAGATGAGAAGCTGGACAAGAAGTCACAGGCCATGGAAGAGCTGAAAGCAGAAAGAGAGAAGAGGAAAAACAGAACTGGTACTTTTCTTATCTTATTTCTCGTCGTTAATCAGAAGATATTGAATAGACAGAATTTCAAATAGGAATTAATCATTAAAAATCCAAAATAACCCTATTTACTCAGATTATAACTGGATGCCACTTACATGCAGGGTGATCGAACTACAATGTAGCATATTTTTAAAACATTTCTTTTATTAAGGTTTTTTTTTTTTTTTTTTTTTTTTTTTTAGGCAGATAAAACACATAACATGGTGATCTCAGTTTTGAGTATGTTTACAAAATGCAAAAATAAAATAAAATGAACAATTAAACATAAGACAGCAACCGGATGTCGTGATAAAAAAAAAAAAACACATTCAGATTACACAGTTTCTAATGCTATTTTATATGCTATCCATTTGTCTCATTTTTCTTTAAATTCAGCTTCTTTCAATCTTAGAATAAAGGTCATTCTTTCCATGGTGAATATTTCCTGCACAATGTCCATCCACAGAGTATGGCTGGGTGGCTCAGGTTTGAGCCATCTTCTTGTTATCGCTTTCCTCCCTGCCGACAATAATATCTTAACCAAATATTGATCATCTTTCTTTACATTGGACAAAAGGCCCAGATACATTGTTGTAAAAGTTAATGGTACAGAATACTTCAGTACTTTGCAAAAAGTAAGGTGGACAGAAGTCCAGAAAGGTTTTATCTCAATGCAGTCCCAGAAAACATGCGTGTGGTTAGCATCAACAGTGCCACATTGCCTCCAACACATTTGTTGGGTGGACAGTTGTTTACCTTTAATAGATGGCGTGATAAAGAATCGAATGCAATTGTTCCAATTGAATTCTCTCCATTTTTGTGAATTTGTAGATGTCTGTGACATCTCACAGATTTTATACCATTCTTCATTTGAGATCGTGGCAACTGCTTCTTTTTCCCACTTTTTTTGCGCATTTTCTGTTGATATGCACCACACAAAGTCTCTAAAACCGCATTAGGTTCATTTCTGTCCTTAATTTCTTTATTATAGCATTCTCTTAGTTGCAGGTATCGGAAGAAGTCTTGATTATCTAGACTAAATTTGTCTTTCAGATATTGAAAACTTCTTATTTCCCCATTATTAATTAAATTACAAAAGGCTGTAACCCCTCTATTGATCCAATATTTGAATTTTGAGTCATGCGTTCCTGGCTTGAAGTCTTTGTCATGAGCTACCCATCTTAATATTTTTCTTTCTTTATTCAATTTTAATTGTCTTGCTACACTATACCAAATTTCCATTGTGAATTGTGCAATTGGGCCAAGTAATTCTATTCAATCGGTTGGAATATGGTCCTCTCCCATGAGTGTCTGAACATTATATCCAGGGATGCATGTCTCAATCTCTTTCCATCTGGCAAAATATCTAGGGTCACACCAGCAACACAAGTAAGCTGCATAGAAATACATTTTTAAATTAGGAAGGGCCATGCCCCCCTTGTCTTTCTACAGCTGTAGTGTTGAATACCTAACTCTGGGCTTCTTCCCATCCCACATAAACTTTGATAACAGCTTATCCCACTCTGTGAATTGTTTTGACGGTATATTTACCAGGAGGGATTGACATAAATAAAGTAGCCTAGGGAGGATGTTCATTTTTACCACATTTATTCTATCACTTAAGTCGAGTGGATAAGTAGACCATCTCTGGATGTCTGTTCTAGTACTTTCGTTTATTGGATTGTAGTTAAAATTATATAGAAGTGAAGAATCTTTAGACAGAAATACTCCGAGGTATTTAATTTTGTTGGTGCTCCATTTTATATCGTATGTGCGTGCAGTTTCATTTGAGGGTGAATGATTAAACAGTAATATTTGGGTTTTGGAAATATTCAACTTGTATCCAGCATATACATTATACTTTCCCAAAAGATCCATCAGTATGGGAAGTGATATGTTAATATCTTCTAGAAATAACAATATATCGTCCGCAAATAATCCGATCTTTTGTTCTCTTTCATTGATCATAATCCCCTTTAAATCATCTTTCTCCCGAATCGCTTGAGCCAGTGGCTCTTATTAAGCTTTTTTTTAAAAGCAAAACAATAAGTAGGATATCTTGTATTGTGCAGAAAATTAACATTCTGTAGCCAGTCATGCCAGTATCTGATCTATAACTATTAACCTTTCAGCTGAGCTCCTTTCCAAAAGGCAGCCGCTGAAGACAAGTGAGGTCTACTCAGATGATGAAGAGGAGGAGGAAGATGATGATGACAAGTCTTCAGTAAAGAGTGACCGCAGCTCAAGGTCTTCATCTTTTGATGAAGAGGAGGAGTAAGTATTTGACAATTTACCTTCTTTACATTAACCTTCTTAGTCTGAAACAACAATTTGGATAAAATTTTACATTATCAGTTAAAAATGAAATAAAATTACATAATTAAAATGTTTTACTTGGACATACACTACCATTCAAAAGTTTGAGGTCAGTAAGATTAAAAAAAAAAAGTGTATTATTATTACAATTTAAAATCTATTTAAAAAATTGTAAATTCTATTTTAATATATTTTAAAATGTAATTTATTCCTGTGATTGCTAAACCGAATTTTCTGCATATTCGTATCGATGTTGTTATACTTTTTTTTTTTTTTTTTTTTTCAGGAATCTTTGATAAATAGAAAGTTCAAAAGAACAGCATTTATTTGAAATATAAATCTTTTGTAACATCATACATATTTTTCTTGTCACTTTTGATCAATTTAATGCAATAAAGGTATTAACTTCTTCAAAACTAAAATCTTACAGACCCCAAACTTTTAATTTAGTGTATGTATACATTATGTAAATTGATGTATAGATTTTATAATTTATATAGCCTACAGTACTTCTAGATTTTAAGTTTATAGATTTCTAAAACAGTATTGGAATTTTTCTATTATTATTATTATTTATTTATTTATTTTTAAATGGTGTGACAGTTGTGTCCCTTTGTAATAAGCATGTTTATCAACTGTGCTCCTGTATTTCAGGAAAGAGGAGGCTCCGCCCAAGTCCCAGCCAGTGTCATTACCGGACGAGCTGAATCGGATCCGACTGTCCCGGCACAAACTGGAGCGCTGGTGTCACATGCCGTTCTTTGCTAAAACTGTTACTGGTTGTTTTGTTCGAATTGGCATTGGAAACAGCAGCAGCAAGCCTGTTTATCGGGTCAGTGAAAAATGTTACCGTTTCTCATCCATTCACGTAATAAACATCTTTCAGCTTTTGTGATACCACAAACAACTGCAACCTGAAAACACACATTTTAAGATATCACATGGAATATATAGAGTTGTAAATGAACAATTTCTGAAATGAAATCCTGTAGGTGGCTGAAATCACTGATGTTGTGGAGACGGCTAAAGTTTATCAGCTGGGGTCCACACGAACAAATAAAGGCCTTCAGCTCCGGTACGTTTGCACAGGAAAACCGATTATATGTGCGTTCATCTCTTTGTCGTCCATCACTTGTGTAATGTGTTTTGCATGTTTGCAGACATGGAAATGACATGCGCGTCTTCAGACTTGAGTTTGTGTCCAATCAGGAGTTCACTGAAAGCGAATTCATGAAATGGAGAGAGGCGGTGAGTTTTAAATATGGAATGTTCATTAAAAAAACTTAAAGTATGTATTCTTTTTTTTCCTTTTGTCTCATTTGTACTTAAACTTTTATTTACTGTCTTAAGCTAATTTATTATGGAAACTAAATTTGAATTTTAGGTTAATTTTAGAAGTGCTGTCACAGTGTAGCATTATGGGATGTGCGTATCCAGTAGTAACCTTGTTGCTGCCCCATAGATGATGTCAGCAGGAATGCAGTTTCCTACTCTAGATGAGATCTCCAAAAAAGAGCAGTCCATCAAGGAGGCGGTCAACTACAAATTTAATGACAAAGACATTGAGGATGTACGTCACACTCATGTCATTTCCTGTTGTCCTTAATACAGGATATTCTGATGGTTATCAACTTAATGATTGTATTAATGTGAAATATTTTTAATGACAGATTGTCAAAGAGAAGGACAGATTCCGAAAGGCGCCACCAAACTACGCCATGAAGAAAACACAACTTTTCAAAGAGAAGGTTGTAATGATTAGATGTACTACAAATAGATATGCCCTTGTGTCGTTTAAGTGCCTACTTGTTCTCATGCTAATCATGCATAACTTGTGTGTGCAGGCCATGGCTGAGGAGAGTGGGGATGGAGAAAAGGCGAAAGTACTGCAAGATCAGTTGAATGAGCTGGAGGAGAGGGCAGAAGCACTTGACCGACAGAGAACCAAAAATATCTCTGCTATCAGGTCAGAAATGCACATTCAATACTACTACCAGTCAAGGCAACCACTCAATAGTTTGGGGTTTGTAAGATGTTTTTAATGTTTTTGAAAGAAGTCTCTCACGCTCACCATGGCTGAAGTTATTTGATTAAAAAATACAGTAAAAACAATGATGATGTGAAATATTACAATTAGTGCTGTCAAATCAAGTAATCGGATTTAATTAATTCTAAAATAAAAGTGTAAATATTATTATATTTCTATATATATTATGTGTGTTGTGTGTATTTTGGAATCGATTAATCGCGATTACTTGATTTGACAGCACTAATTACAATTTAAAAGAACTTTTCTATTTTAATATATTTTAAAATGTAATTTATTTCCCTGATGGCAAAGCTGAATTTTTAGTATCATTACTCCAGTCTCCAGTCCAGGATTCTATGAATAGAAAGATCAAAGGAACCGCATTTATTTATAAATTAAGAACTTATAAATGTCTTTATGGTCACTTTTGATCAATTTAATGCATTCTTGCTAAATAAAAGTGGAAAAAAATCATGCTCATCCCAAACTTTTGAACAGTAGTGTACACACACACACAAACCCTTTAACCCCTCCTCTTCATAATCATTTTTCTTGTTTTTTTTTTCTTTTCCAGCTATATCAACCAGAGGAATCGGAGTTGGAATATTGTGGAGTCTGAGAAGGCATTGGTGGTAGGTGTTCCCGTCAGGATTTATTTATTTATTTAGCTGTTTCTCTCCTAAAGAATATTCTAGAATCTAAAATGTCTTGGTTGTGTTTCAGGCAGAGGGTCAGAACGCGAAGAACCAGCAGATGGATCCATTCACCAGACGGCAGTGTAAACCGACTATGGTGTCCAATGTGAGGCATCTTTCTGTCTGTTCTACTTTTCCTTTATTCTCATCCTTTTTTGATCATTTTAAAAAACTGAATTTTCTTCATTTTTTTCAAAGGCAAGAGATCCCTCAGTGCACGCCGCTATTTTGGCTCATCTTAACCAGAAATACGGTTCAGGCTCAGGCCAAGACAACAGCCAGCAGGCTAATAAACAGGTAACACACTCTCACAAACAAGCCCACTGCAGCATGAGCCTGTTCTGACCCAGAATTCACTTGTTCAACTTGTTTATTATGCAGGGCCAGGCTAACCAGAAAGACAAAGACGTTACCAAGCAAAACAGTGACCTCTCAGAGGACCTTTTCAAAGTTCACGACTTTGATGTCAAAATTGATCTACAGGTTCCTAATGCTGGTAAGTGCCTCAGGCCATTCAAAGTCGCTTAAATCACCTTTCTTCACCGTTCTGATGCTCAGTTTGAACTTCAGCAGGTCGTCTTGACCGTGTCTAGAAGCCTAAAGGCGATTTTTGTGCATATCCAATTGGAATCCGATCATATTTAGCAAGTGTGAATGGCAAAACATCTAATCGGTTTGAAATCGCATTACTGGTTTATGTGACTTTCTCACGCCACGTGAAACATATAATAAAGCATGTCAGATGTTGTAATAGAAAACATGCTGAAAGTCACTGTTTTGAAACCAGTGGAGACAACGGCACAGAATAAAGCCACGCATGCCAGCCTCCCACGTTTCTGCTGCTGCCTCAGAAGACGCAGTAGTCCAGCGCGGCGGCTATTGTCATGTTGTAAATAAGATAACATTGCTGCTGCTGTTGTTGTTGTTTTTGGCTCGTTAGCCTCAAGCATAATTGCCTAAGTCATATTTCAATTTCTTTGGAAAACAAGAAAAAACTAAAAATGACTTAGGCAATTATGCTATGAGGCTAACGCCTTTTAACACAACGTCATTGCCATAGAAACCAATGCAGATATTCCAAAAAAAATGAAAGAGAACCTCGGGACACACAAATCAGATCCAAACAGTTGCCAATGCCATACACAGTGTGGACAGTCAATCATTTTGATTATATTCTAATCGGATACACAAATAGTCGGATTTGGACTGACAGTGTAAATATAGCCTAAATGCATTGAGCCATGTGATTGGTTGATTAGATATTTGCATTAACAATCAGTTGAACAGGTTAACTGAAACCTTCTGAAGGATCATGTGACACTGAAGACTGGAGTAATGATGCTGAAAATTCAGCTTTGTCATCAGGAATAAATAAAAATTTTTAACTTGATTAAAAAGGATATTTTAAATTGTAATAATATTTCACAATATCTGTATTTTACTGTATTTTAATTAAAAAAATTCAGCCTTAGAGAGCAAGACTTCTTTCAAAAGCATTAAAGAATCTTACCGATCCCAAACTTTGGAATGGTAGTGTATATGAATCTGATCCTATGATGTGATATCTTCAATTTTATTGTTTATTATTATATTAATTTATTATTTATTTTAATCATCAACAGAATCAAAGTCTTTGTCGGTGAGTTCAAATGCATTGCCTGTTAAAGATGGGGCGCCACGCCGATCTCTCAACCTGGAGGACTACAAGAAGAGACGAGGACTCATCTGACCTACGTTTTTATCCACCCCTGCATGATTGGACACCTGTTCCAGGGGGTCTAAAGCTGCGGCCACCCCTGTGTGTGTGAGTGTGTTTGGAAAAGTGTGTGTGTGTGTGAGAGAGAGAGCGTGTATGATAAAGAGAAAGAAAAAGTGTGTACCTTTAAGGCTGAGCGTGTCAGAGACCGTATGAGTGTGTATGTAAATGTTTCACCTGTTTGTAAGAGGAAATATTCATGAATAATGAAAACTTTCAGGTCTTTTCCTGCAAAGGGTCACTTTTTGAGAGGTGAAAATTTCTCTGCATTATTTACGGCGTGTGCCGGCGTGAGAACAGAAATGCATTACCTCTGATTCTCCTTTTCTTACCAATGTATGCAGCTTATTTTCTCCCTCTCAGACCCTCACAGAAACGACCCTTTTATATCCAAGCTTGTGAATGACTATCTCCAAGGACACTATTAAAAAAAAGATGACACAAATCTTGGGTTTTTTTGAAAGTTTTTTTTACTTGTCAATGATGTGATTGGGTCTGCCTTGTTCCTCTTGAAAACTCTCGAAAGCTTTTCTCCACCCCAACCCATGTGTAATGGGGTTGTTAGAACAGCCCTGCTTAACTCCGCTTTCTGGTTTAAAGGCTGAGGGGCCGACCAATCAGAGGGGGAGTTAGACAATGTCATCACACTCCCTAAAGATAGACGTTTGTTTCATGTAAGACAATGATCAAAATAAAAGTGTCTGCCATGGGCAAGAAAACATTGAGAATTGATGTATCTTTTTTGTTTTTACTGCTCCTTTTCTTCCACATCCCTCTGTCTCCCTCAGAGCTGATGTAAGTGTTATTGATCATTAATTATTGATGAAGTCTTTTAGTCAGTTCTCGTATAGTTGTGGCATGCCTTGTAAATAAGCGATCTTGAGTGAGCGCTGCTGAATAAAGGAGGAGCTGTTTCATAATCCCTGTGTTTGTGTTTTTACTGTTCTTGCTCGTGTTTGCACTTTGGTTTGAAGAGAAAATTGCTATTTCAAATTCCAAAGCAGTATAAATTTAAATACATTATTTATTAACTTAATATCACAATTTGGGGAAAATAGGGGTGGGTTTTAAATTGTGAAATAATATATCCATGTTCACAAAATGTGATTTAATGGGGCCATGAAAAATTACTGCATGGTAAGAAGGAACAGAGGCATTACGTATTATATATATATATATGTAATATATATTATTTTACATTAAATTATATTACAGAAAGGGACTTTGGAATGACCCAATTGCAATCAGGCAGAGCAACACCATGCAACGTTTTTTTTTTTCAGTCAGGCAGTGTGCAGGGCGCACTGTTATGGGTCCTTCGTGTAGTTCCTGGTCCACGTCGGTCTGGATCAGAATGAGAAACTGGATAAATAAATACAGTCACCGATGATCAAGACACCCGTTGACATAATTTCGCCTGATATTCTCTAAAAAAATGACTCTGCAAGATTGATTTACTTTCTGAAAGATTGGAGCCCCTTCAGGTACAAAAATATATTAAATGCAGCTATTGGGCAGAAGACGTGAAACTGACAATGCTCAAGATTACTCTCATTTTGTTTAGAGGATTTACTCTACAAATGAGCACATGTAATTTACTCGATAACTAGGCGAAATGTAGTGCATAGTGATTTTAAAGTGACAGCTGACAGTTTTGTGTAAATACACCGTCTTAAGTGGATTTGGACGCAAATGTAAACAAATATTGTTCAGAAAGATGTGTCAGAAACCATAGATAAACAGTTATTCCTTTAATATGCTTAGTATAATAAATTGATGGATTCTGAAATCATTTATGCATTCGACATACTTTTAAACATATTTTTTCATGTTAGAGAATATCTGCATTGATATAAATGAGAGGAGTTTAAAAGCCCTGGACGTGGATCCAGAGTATACTTTAAGGGATGGGTTTTGTTTTCAGTTCGTGTATGTATTTGCATTGAAGAAGTCAAACATTACAGATCTGACTGATCATGTGATGCACGTTGGCATCTCAGGATAAAAAATTATGTTTTTCTTAAAAAAAAAAAAATATATATATATATGGGCAAGTTGTTGAATGCAAGAAACAGGGGTGACATGACAGGCTAGCAGGCATGTCTTCACTTTAACATCTCTACATGCATGTTTTCAATTCCAGAGGATCTTAGGATGTCTTGGCTTGTTGATCTTGCCGGGAAGGCCGAGACCTTCCTGAATAAAGTGGACCAGGGTGCAGCCACCGCTTTGACAAAAAACGCTCATCAGTCCTACAACAGCCCTGACACCAAAGATTCAATCCAGTACAACTCTGCAGCTTACAGCTCCACCCATGATCAACAGCACAGGGACTCCATCTCTGCCTCATCTCTCGGAAATTCAGCTTTCATCTCTGCAGCTGCTGGGAACATAAAGAAACCCAAAGCCACAGTTTTGGCCGGTACAGCTAATGTCTCCAGCACTATGCCTTTGGGTTCTAGCAGCAAAGTATCATCCAACTTTGTGCGACCCAAAAAGCCAGAAGTGAACGACGATTTGCTCTTTGACTTCTTGAACAGTTCGGACCCACCGCAGAGCGAAAGAAAGGAGGTCAGGAGAGAAACGGCGTCTAAAGCTTTGGGCCCTACGGGGGGCTCAACTCAGACCCAGATGCCCCCTCTCTCCGTGGCCAGCGATCTCCAGATGGGCCCTTCTGTCTCTGCAACCCCGTCCTCCACACAGGGCCTGTCCAGAAATTCTAGCCTCAGCTCGCTCTCAAACAGCTCACACAGCGTTAAAACAGAGGATGGCTCCACTCGAGATCAAAGCCAAGGTACAATGATGCATTGTACATTGTGTGTTCTAACATTTGGTTAATTTCATTGGTCTGAGGGCAAGAATTTTGGCCTATTTAAAATGTTGGATCATTATAGGTTAATGACAGAGAAGAGATGAGCCGCTTAGTTTAATGAACTTCCTTCATTTGATGTAATAAGGTTTTAACTGAACTGCCATACAATGCTGTATCAGTGTGGAAAAATATTTAAATTAATGTTATATAATAATTCATAATATTAATGGTAACAATAATACAAATAAGAATATTAATTAATATATGGTAAATTAATATAACATTCAAGTAGCCCAGCTCCAAAAAGCAGGATTGTAGATTGTGGATACAACTTAAATGGACCATAATGAGATCTAAGGCTACTTTTTAGGCCAGGGAAAGAGTAAATGTAAAGACTATTTTGACTTTAATGTACTATTTATTTGTCATACCTGACAGCTGATAAATGGCTGATATTTTTATTATTTTTATTATTTTGTCTTACAAGTAGAATTTTCCATAGAGTTTGTATATACAAAATTGTTGAATTTTATTAAATGTTTGTATTTATTGAGGCTGTATTTGCCATGAAATATCATGTGAAGCTGAAATGGCAATGCACTTAAATATTATTAAACATATTATTTTGTCTAAATAAAATAATTGTTTCTATTTTGTCTAAATTAAACACACACAGTGTGTGCCTTAGAATTTAGGCACACACCTTTACTTAAGTTTTGATCTCATGTAGTTCTTATTTCGTATCTTTTGTCCAGCTGTTGTTCTCGAGAGTTTGAACCCAGGGCTGGATGTTCCCGCAGAGGATCAGCCAACACCGGAGATCCCACATCAGGACCGCCATCAAGAGCTTCAGCAGCAGCAGGGCCAGGAACAGGTGATCTCCAACCTTCGTCTCGAGAACCAACTTTTACGCAATGAAGTCTCTTCTCTTAACCAGGAGATGGCCTCTCTAATCCAGAGAGCCAAAGCCACGCAGGAGGGTGAGCCAGAGAGATTTCTGACCTGTTTGTTGTTGAACTGTATGTATTAGTTATATACACTGCCCAGCCAAAAAACTGCTCCCTTCCAACCATTCTTTCACAATTTGAGCCTGATGAGTCTTGGCTTTATCATCCTGGAATATGGCCATGATGTTTCTTCCTACATGGTTGTTTTGCAGTATTGCAGTGTTTGTTAGAAATTATTTATCCATACACATTGTTTTTTTTTTATTCATGTGCCCTCATAATCTTATCAAAATAATTTCCCATCCCTCTTGCAACAACATCTCTTCTAATCTCTGATGACACGATTACTGTCGCGAGGGCGGGGCAACCTGTCACTCACATGAGGTCGACCAATAGCAAACGACAATGATCCAACGATCAATCAATTCCCGATGGACAAAATCATGTCCCACCCTAGATTTTTTTTTCTCATTGAAGAAGCCATTTCACTTGGATATTCATCACAATAGGGAAGAAAAGACTATCGCAACTTCCATTTCATGTCGACTTTAAACTTATTGATTTCAATTAGTTGCTGATTTCAATTAGAATTTTTCGTTTTCTAAGCCAGCAGTTTTTCAAGTTTAAGTTTTTCATCTATTATTTATTTTATGTCAGCTTTATTTCAATTACCGAAAACTTTTGTTAATAGTTTTAATTAAAATAAATACAGAAGCTTATGCCAGGTACACACAACACGATTTAGCTCCAATTTTCACTCGTCGACAGTTTTGTGAAAATCGCTGACAAATGGTTGAAATCAGAGGCAAATCAGTCCTTGTAGTGTGTGTTATCAATGATGTGATCTGACAAAAGCGCTCATGCCCCTGAGAGATTTACAGTGCTAAATATCTGAACCTGTCTGCGAATCATATTGTGTGAAATGTGTTGTGACTGGAAATTATGTTGGAGACGACTTGCAGCCAATGAGAGAGCAAGATACAGGACAAAGGGAAGTTCAGGGGGAGGAGTCATAGACCTGCAACAGAACATAAGCAAGCATGAATTCTGCAAGCAACCATTCTCTACTTCATATTCTTCTTCTTCTTTCTTTTTTTCTGTTCCTCTGTAAATCAGCACACAAACTACTTGGATCGCAAGCTTCTTGCAGGCTACTGTTTTTAACAGAAATAAATCCAAGAATTGTCTCGCGCGTGATTTTACGTTATTTCTTGTATCTTGTTTGGTTGTGAAACGTAGTTTGTAGACCAGTCAGAGTTGTCTGCAATTCTTCCTATTGAAATGTATTTTAATGTGTAACCCCCTGTCGCCGATCCGTCGTGTAGTGCGAGAAGAACAGCGATACGCTGAAGCCATTAAATGATTATTTCCTCCACTTGTGTAGAGGTGAACCTTGCCAGAGCTCGTGCTGACAAGTGGAACTCGGACCAGTCTCGCGTTGATCGCACGGTTCGAGAGCTGAGCTCGCAGGTCGATGACCTCACAGAAGCCCTGTCGGCAAAAGATGGTCAGCTGGCGGTCCTGAAAGTGCGACTGGACGAGGCAGATCAGCTACTGAAGGCCCGAAGCTCAGCCCTTGAGGAAGCTCAGAGCGAGAGGGTCAGGTTAGTCTCTTCAACAACTCAAAGAAGCAGAACATCACTTCTGGTTTAGTTGGCCATCTGAAGTTAATCCATATCTTCTCTTATGTGAATAATCAAACCTCTTAACGCTGTTTGGTGTTTTTTGTGTTTTAGGATTCTTCAGGATCAGAGTGAGGGCAGCAGTCTTCAGTCTCAGGCTTTACAGACACTACAGGAAAGAGTAAGAGACTCAGACTCAGCAATTAAGAGAGAACAGGAGAGCTACAGACAGATGCAGGTGAGTTGGCAGGTGTAAATGGGGCCATAAAAAAACTGGATTTATGTTGCAATCTCTATAGGTCCGAAGACATTCTTTCGGACATGGAGATTAACAGATGGACCTGGTAGGTCTTAGTTACGTGCCATTTTCTCACAGAGTGAGTTTGCAACACGACTGGCGAAGGTGGAGGCCGAGCGTCAGACATTGGCGGAGTCTTTAACGAACGCAGAGCGTCGGGTGACGGAAGAGAAACAGAGAGCTGAGGAACTACAGCAACAGGTCAAGAGCGCCCGATCTGCAGCAGAGTACACCAAACAGGAACTACAGGACTACAAAAACAAAGCCTCACGCATACTACAGGTATCCTTCTCTCTTTATTTTCATGGCACTTTTTATCCAAGCGTATGAAGTATCATGGGTGTGTGTTGTTGTTCCTCCAGTCTAAGGAGAAGCTGATCAGCAGTCTGAAGGAGGGCTCAGGTCTGGAGGTGCTGGAGGGGGCCGGGGCTGGAGTTGAACTCGAAGAGCTACGTCATGAGAAAGAGCTGCAAAGAGAAGAGATTCAAAAACTACAGGCTCAAATACAGAGCTTGCGGACAGAGATACAGGTGCGCACACACACACACACCAAAAAGAAATTCCAAAATATACAATCTCAAATGTAGATTTTATTGATATAAAGTACGCACAGATGCAGATCAGATTAGTTTGCTTTAAGATTTCTTTAAAGGCTGAAGAACCAAAAATTAGATCAAACACTAAATTAACAAAAAATTTGATTGAATTATTTTAATAAATACATATATTACTATAATAATACATGGTTATAAATAGCAATATTTACTTGTTTATTTATAATTTATATTTACTAAGATATTCTAAGATGAGAAATGGCAAAACAATTTATGTATTTTTTTCCCTCACATTTATAAAAGTATAGTTTAAAATCAGAATAATTACAATGTTGCTTAATTTTAATTGCCAGTAAAATCATTGGAAATATATCAATAGATCATATTATATTTATTATATGCATTTATATGCATCACTATAATAATACATGGTAATAAATAGCAATAAATGCTAAACATTCCATTCTTTCACTTAAAAAATGTATAAAATCTAAATATTTACTGTGTTGCTTAATTTTAGTGCCAGCAAAATTATTTAAAATATATAATGAATGTTTGATATGTATATCGGCCAGCTCTAATCCAGATGTAAACGCACTAGATATCTTCTGTTTTCTCTAGGATCTGGAAACCCAGGCGCTCAATGAGACAGAGAACTGGAGAGAACAGCTGGCTGAAGTACAGGAACAACATGCCCAACAGATCAGAGCCAAACAGGACATGGAGGCAGAGCTGGAGAGATCCAAACAGGTACTTGAGATGGCACCATTCAGGTTTTTTGAGAGGGTGTATTGTGGTTGAGGAATATGCTGAATAGTGAGTGAATGTTGATTAATTTTAATGCAGGAACTGCAGTACATTGAGGAAGAGCATCATCGCACTAAAATCACCCTTCAGGGTCGCGTCAAAGACAGAGAAGATGAGATCCAGAAGCTTAGAAACCAGGTACCCCACACACACATGTGTAAGCGTGTTCAAAAGAAACCTCTGTGTACTCACTCCAAGTTTTGTGAATTTTGATGGGGAATTTTACAATTCTCCTCCTAGCTGACCAATAAGGCTCTGAGCAACAGCAGTCAGGCGGAGCTGGAGGGCCGTTTGCACCAGCTGACAGAGACACTGATTCAGAAGCAGACCATGTTAGAGGCCCTGGGCACAGAGAAAAACTCGCTGGTGTTTCAGCTGGAGAGGCTGGAACAGCAAATGAAGAGCCTGCAGGGTGGTCAGAACAACGGCTCACACATCAACATGGCTGCCATTGAGGGACCAGGTCAGTGCACTGCATGATGAGACTGGATCAATTCAACTCAAACTTGTTTGAATGGAACTATTTAATTTTTGATTTTCGGCATGATTGTGTGTGTACAGGTGCTAGGCAGAGGAACACACCAATCCTGTTTAGTGATGCAGACGGACCGGGTACAGGAGTGTATGGGAAGGTTCGTAAAGCGGCCAGCACCATCGACCGCTTCAGGTAACTGCATCCCTGGAAATCTGCTAAATGTATTTTACGGTGTTCCAATAGCATTATAAAAATGTTTGTTTGTTTCCCTTCAGTATACGTTTAGGAATCTTTCTCAGACGTTACCCCATGGCCAGGGTCTTTGTTATTATTTATATGGTGAGTTCACAGCGTGTCAAGGAATGTTTGAAAGTAAAAATGAAGAATGTCAACTTTCAGGGAAAATTTGGTATTTATTTATTATGTGTTGAATGTATGTTTTTCGTTGCAGGCACTACTACACCTTTGGGTAATGATTGTCCTTTTGACATACACACCAGAGATGCACCACAGTCATCCTGATGGGAGATGAAGGACTTTCAATCTATAATAAGACAAAATAATCTGTTTGTGATTAGTGAAAGTTAATAAAGGTTAAACTTAGGGAGATTTCAGGCTGCTGTACAGTGGCTCAATATGCATTCATATACAATTTGCACAGACATGTTGTTGGCCGTTTTCTCCCTCTCTCCCTCTGTTATACTCCCATTTCCCTTCATTCCACCTCATTTATTTTGTCTTGGCCCATTTTCAGTAAAGTTTGGTATGAGTGTTAAGAACAGTATAAAGTGAAATATTTAAGGTATAATGTAAAGGTGTGGTTTTCTTTTAATCATCTCTATTTCACGCAAATGTAATCATAATTATTTTTGTCATAGGAAAGAACAGAATGTATTCCTGACACTGTAAAGCAGATTTATCTTAATAAATATTAACACAGACATAATCTTTATTCTCCCAGCTGTTTTTATGACTTTGTTATGTAGTAGTACAGATGGACACCGGAGGGGAGATAATGAGGAAAATGTAGAAGTTGCTCAAATATATTATAAATTAATATTTAAAAATAACACATACATGTATTTTAATGTATAATTAATTATACACAAAAGATTGGGGTCAGTAAGATTTTTGAACGTTTTGGAAATAAGTATTTTATGCTCACGGAGCCTGCATTTATTTGATCAAAAATACAGTACAAAAAGTAATACTGTGAAATAATATAAAACATTTAAATATCTATTTTCTTTTTAAATATATTTTAAAATGTAATTTATTCCTCTGATGGCAAAGCTGAAGCTTCAGTGTCACATGATCCTTAAGAAACCGAATCAACACTGAACTAACTTCAGCTGAATATTGACTTTTCTTTTAGAGCTGCTGTAAAGCCAAAATGAACTCTGTTTGCATCATTGAATCATTTCCCTGTTATCCCTGTAAAGCTGCTTTGATACAAATATGTATTGTATAAAGCATTATATAAATAAAAGTGACCTGACTTGACAGAAATCATTAATATATGCTGATTTGGTGCTCAAGACACGTTTATTTTTTATTATTATCAATTATCAATATTAAAAACAGTTCTGCTGCTTAATATTTTTAGGATTCTTTGATGAATAACAGCTTCAAAAGAACAGCATTTATTTGAAATAGATTTTTTTTCTAATTGTGTAAAAGTCTTTGCTGCCACTTTTGATGCATCCTTGCTTAATTAAAAGTATTAATTACTTGAACAGTAGTGTATATATTATATAACCTAATTATACTAAATATATCGTATGTCATAATATATTAATATTATCACATTCGCTGTCCCAGAAAAAGTATATACAGACAAAAGTCGGAGTAGGTTTTCTCACTGGGTTGCAGTACTCGTTGTGTCCAGTGGCGTCGCTGTGGATGCGTGGGAAGCGTGAGCTGCATTATGTTGGTCCTCCACCGTCCCACAATCCATCTGTGCTGTCCACGTCCCCTGACTGGTGATCATCTGTGATGGCCGCGGTTGAGCTGGCACTTTATCCGCGTGAAAAACACAGCGACCCAAAACAACCCCGTACCAGAAACCAGCCTGACCACATGTGGATATAACCCGGCGACCAGGTCTTCGTAATTGCCGTGGATTTAACGCGTATAATCCGGCGTTTTGTCTTTGTTTATGTCATGAAGTTTTGAACCAGCTGGAATCCGGATCTGCTGCTGCTTAATGACTGTTACTTATATTAAACAAACCGACATAAAACGCTAATCTTTATTAGTTAGCCTGAGTACATGAAAACCTTCGTTCGCACGGTTCTGTGCTGTGAAAGGCCCGGGTCGGTGATTTAGGGTTAGATCCGGTTCGGCTCGTCATGTCATCCTGGCTGGGAGGTTTGGGCTCTGGCCTGGGTCAGAGTCTGGGTCAGGTCGGGGGAAGCTTGTCTTCGTTTACCGGACAGATCTCTAATTTTACCAAAGATATTCTTCTGGAAAGCGCAGAGGAAGTGGGAGGTGAGTTGACAACAGTCATGAATATCATAAATTCCCATTCAGACTTTTAACTTTTTTGTACAGTCGGACAGCTGTTTTGTGAAATATGTTTTTTTTATTTTTATATCAAAGTACGGTATTTATTATGCCTTTATATTTAGTGAGCACAACTGTAGACTAGACTTCTGAATGTGACAGTTTTATGTTGATTAGTTTATGGATACAGTCAGTCCAGAGATGCTTGAGAGTTCATTTCTCTGTAAAATGTACTAGTTGATTTTGTCTGATTGTTGAGATATGATTGTTTTGTCAGGTTTTTGAAGATGTCATTATGTTTACATTGGCATCTCCTAAAAGAAATTAAACTTATTAAAGAGAAAGTCCTCTAAGAAATGATCATTGTTTACATTTTGATATTCCAAACCTCAATGACTGACTTTCTTCTGAGGAACTCAAAATGAAATGTTAGGGATCTGCATCTTCTTTTCTATGCATTGAAAGTGAATAGTGACTTAGGCTGTCATTACCTTGTCGTTCTCTGCAATTGTCATATGGTGCTACAGTGCGCTTATATAATGGGATGAAGTGATTATAGTTAGACGAGTAAGAGGTTTGTTTGCATACAGCCGTTGAATCCCTATCAGAGATGTAGCTGTGGTTGGGTTTTCGTCACTTTATCTTAATCCAGAAAGTGCTGGAGTTTTCTTAGAACTTCTGTGGTTTCCTCTGTTTTCCCTTGTGAATGGGGACTTAATAATGAAGTTGGCCTACTTCCTGTCGGTGGGTATCTCTGTCTTGTTCCTTGATGTATATCTGCTCTATTAATTATGCAAACACTAAAAACAAAACAAATGTACCAACAAAAACTGGTGTCATAAGTAAATATGCCCTTTTTTGACCATTGGAGGAGTGGAACACACACACACACGGCACACACTGAGAACTTTGATCAGCAGCTTCCAGCAAAGCAGACAGACCTTGAGTCAATCTGTCATGTCTCACGATGCATCGACCTGCCTGTTAGCAGTTTCAAAACAGATTATACTAAATAAAGCCTAAAGGTGGTGTGGCAAAAGAGTTCTGTTCACTGACATTAGGTGTGATGAAACCATTGAACATCATTTAGTTAAAATTAATATAATTGTTGGTTCATCCCTGTTCATTCCTAATACATGAATAATCATGTTAATGATTTATTTATTTTCATTAACTTTAAAAGTATTGTTTATTGTTATTCATGTCATATTGCATTGACGACGTAGATAAACTTATTGTAAAGGTGTTACAGATGGTATAGTAGCAGTTCTATGGCTGGCTGCCTGGAAGTGGCAGGTGTAACACCTGGTAGGGGTTTGTCCCATTCCACAACAACAGAGACCACCTACATGCAGTGTGCCCTTACTTCTGAGGGATTGTCACTATATAAGTGGACTGTTGTTTGTTGCATTAGATAAAGGCTATATAGGAGTGACTTCATCACTGTTTATGTTACACAATATGAAATAGCCTAGTTATTAAGTAGGTGCTGTTAACTCATGTGGTTTTCTAGCTGAAATGATTTCTGGTTCAAGAATCATAAGATTCAAGCAATGAGCCATGGCAATTGTGTCCTTGAGCCAGGTTTAGCTTCATGATTCTTCAAGTGGATAATCTAACTAATAATGGACTTTTAATAAAGTTATTGCACTATGCTACACCACACCCAATTGTGTTTTTAAGACTGTTCTGTCATTTCCTGAGGGTATGAGTTTCTTAATGCTCAAATGTAACAAAATGTAAGACTTAGTTTCTCAATATTTTATGCATTAAATTAAATTAAATAGTGAAAAAAGTTAGCATTATGTGTGTTAGATTTGGCAGTGTGGTTGAGACAAGAGTATGCTTTGTGTGTAAATGTGTCTTGTTTGTCATGTGAACCTGAACTGAACCATGTTGAAATAGAGCCTTACTGTTTAGAGCTTGCAAAGGTGCTAAACGTGCCTTTTTTTCCACTCTTAAGAGTTTTAAATACAGTATATTGTGCTCTTACAGAATCCAATCTGTATTTATTTCCAAGTGTACTCGTCGGTTATATACGTGTAATATTCTGCTCTGGCTGTGCAGCTGCTGGGAGGAACTTGATCCTCCATGTCATCTGGAATGTTGGTATTTAAAGGGACAGTCACGCAACAATTGACAAAACTGTCCATGTGATATTTTTGTAGTCTCTGGGTGGATTTAATATGTCTCTACACACTTGGCAAACATTGTTCACCTTTAACCAGTGAGGTCTTGTAGTTAGTCAGTGTAGTTAGTCATCTTCATCTCTTCCTATGACTTGGAAATGTTGGACAGTTTACAGATGAACAGAAGGTCCCATAATATATATATATTTAAAAGTTTTCTATTTATGGAAATGGAAAGCATTTGTCAGTCTTAATTGCTGTACAATTGAGTTTTATGTACAGATGTAGGCTCAGCTATTTCAGAAACAATGACTTTATCTTCCTTTCTTACAGATTCTGCTGCGTCTGAGCTGCAGGTGTCTAGATTTCAAGAACTGGAGACTTCATATGTAACACAAAAATCTGAGGTGATTAATTTAGCACACACAAAAAAATATTGTCTGCTAAATTATGCTGATATTTCTCTGTCATGAGACAATGTTTTGTGTGCTTTAAAAGAAGACATTTTTACTTTAAATTATGTTGCGTAATGGAGTACAATTGAATAATTGCTGTAAGAGTCATTTTAAAACATTTGAATGAATGTTAAGATTTGTAAATTTAAAATTGTCTTTGCATGTTTATTTTTGTGTGGTTTAGTATGAGCGCTTGCGGAGACTCAACTCTGAGCTGGAGGAGAAGCTAGAGGCAGCAGAGATTCAGATCAAACAGCAGTCATTGGAAAACAGAACCCTCCTGCAACAAAAAGAGGTTTGGGTCAAAACTAACTTCTAACTTTATGCTCTATTTTCTGACTTGAACATTTATCTAATATTAGTGCAAAAATGTACATTAAAAAAGAGAAAAATGTAGAATCATAGTGATAGTTTTATGTGTGTGTTTGCTGTGAAGGTGGAGATCAGTCACCTCAAGGCTCGTCAGAGTTGTCTGCAGGAGGAGGTTCAGAAACTCCAACACTCTTCTCAAGCTGCGACCAGCTCATCCTTCACCGATGCTGCTGTGCTTCCTGTCACTACTGCTGCCACTACCACTACTTCGTCTTCCTTTCTGCACCGGTCCTCAGCTGTCCATCAAGGCTTCCATGGTGACGAGGTGGACCTCAGTGATGTCCTGTGGTCGCAGCAGGAAATTAACCGTCTTTCCAATGAGGTGCATCGTCTAGAGGCTGATGTGGCCCATTGGAGGAGAGTTGCACAGGTCACTTTTAATTTTTACCTTGGATACAGTTTAACATATGTCATGGTATAGCTATCGAACTAGACATTTCTTCTTTTAATTTACCAGGCATCAAAGCTGCCAGGAGTTGATGGGAATGGAGACCAGGGTGAAGTTCTGAAAATGCAAAGAACGATCAAGGTGAAAAATCTTTTGAACTGTAACATAGAGTAGGAGCTTTGCTGTTGGTCGGCTCTCGGAATCAGGTTCTGTTTTAAATCCTAATTCACGTTCGGACCCAAACAGGAGCTGAGAGAGGGAATGGCAAGGGAGGTGGATGAGCACCAGCACGAACTGGCAGCTTTGCAGGATGCCCAGAGGCAGAAAATGGCTGAAATCTCAAAACGGCACAGGCAGGAGCTGGCAGAGTATGAGGAGAGAATCGAGGAGCTCGAGGAGCAGCTTCAGAGTGGTGAGGAGGAGCATTGATGCATATTAAAATTAGAGTCTGGGCCTTTTTGTACTTTTTAAATGCATTTGAAATTAGTTTTGTATTTAATTTGTATTTAACTTTAAAATGAACTTTGAGTACAATGCTGTGTTTTTCTCCCTCTTCCCCAGATGGTGGAAGTGCTGTCAAATCAACCACAGTGCAGGATTCCGCCAAACTTCAAGAGCTGCAATCGACCATTCAGTCTTTACAGGAGGAGGCGGAGCTTCAGCACAAACAGTACAGAGACCTAATGGTCAGATTGGAGGAGGCAGAGCATCATAAAGCCCAGATAAAGCAGGAGAAGGAGGTGGTCACCGCAGAAAATACAGAATTGTTGCAAAATTACAGTCGCCTTCAGAAGTCTGTAAATGAACTCCAGGATCGAGTCCAGGAACAGGAGGGGAAGTCTATGCTGAAAGCCCAGCAAGACAATGAGATACAAACCCTGAAAAAAGCTCTGGCAGGTATAGAGAACCCCAGAAATTGTGTATGATCATTATGACTCTGTTCATCATATCACATCATATATTGTTCTTGAATGGGAAATTCATAAACTGCTCTCTATTTACGGTTATATTTTTGTATTTTAATTTTAGGTGCAGAGAAAGAGATGGCTAGATTGAAGAGTCTCAGCGAGGTAAATATGCTGAAAACCTTCCTCTGCACAGTTTAGAAGTTTGTGGCCCAAGAATATTTAGACATTTTTATTCATGCTTAGGATTTAAAGGGGTCATCGGTTGCCCATTTTCCACAAGTTGGTATGATTCTTTACGGTGTTCATGTAAAGTTTGTAACATACTTTGGTTAAAATTCCTCAATGGTTATGTAAAACAACACCCTTTTACCTCCTCAAAAACAGCTCTGTTCACAGCGTTTCAGTGCATGTCTCTTTAAATGATAATCAGTAACTGCTCACCCCACCCCTCTCTTCTGTGGGGCGTGTCGACACAAGACACATAAAGTGTATGTGAGCGGAGTGGAGCGGCAACAATTTTCCCTTTGGACTCAAAGCATTTAATAATCACTCTGCTCCGGGTTCACCATTTACCTCTCCCCGTTCCATTCCTCACTCACTGATATCAGAAACACCACTCCGTCTTCACTCCCCAAGGAAATTGCGGTTAAAGTATTTATAAGTATGCTTTGAAATCTCGCAAAAGTTCTGCTCATAATATATAGCCAGATTAAATGAAAAAAAATAAATAAACAATACTAGGAGAATAGTTTCAATGTGATTTATTAGATTGTGTGCAAACTTTTCCTATGACATGCTAAGCTTATTACATATCAGCATTAAAAGTTAAATAACATTGCTGCTTTTTGCAGTGCACATTTTGTTTGGAAAGAAGAAAATAACTGCGTTTTCGGTTATTTTATCTACAGATTTCTGTTGATTCAAAATCAAATACAGACAGCACTGTAAGATTACATTTGTTTGAATGCAATGCATTGGTGAGAGAGCGATTGCGTGTGTGAATAAGTCTTACCTGTTTTAAATGTGCTTTCACCTGATCCAGCCCGATCTCATGAAAGTGCGTATCTATAGCATGAATTTTATTTCTCGTACCATTTATACGCCAAAAATAGTTTTTGCGTGCATATGATACACACTTTATGGGCGTGTAATACGCATGCACTCCACACCCCTAATCCTACCCAAGGGGTTCAGTGCCTATCATTTGCACGCAAAAACTATTTTTGCCGTATAAATGGCACGAGAAATACAATTTGTGCTATAGATACGCACTTTCATGAGATCGTGTTGCCCAATCATATTCAGCTTGAGAACTATAACCTCCCGCAGCTACTCATGTCCATTGGCGTCATCATAACCTTCAAATTTCTTTCTGATTTGAGTGATCTATCTGTATCATGCTAGCTAAATGTGTTTAACGTGTGAATTCTTACTAAAAATGCAGTTCTATAATGGGCCGTTGGCATGAATTGTACTCATGATGGAGCGGTCGTGGAGCACTTTAGGAGCAACCATGACGCTCCGACTTAAAAAAGTCCCCTCCACATTCCATTCAAAATCACACCGCTCCGCTCCCACTCCACTCCGCTCACTTACTCTGCTTGGCAGACAGTATACAAACAGAATATGACAGAAATATGCTAATACGGGACACTCTGTCAGTGGTCGTGGGCGGAGCATGAGCAATATGACATCATATTGCTCAGAAAATCCAAACAGCTTGATTATTGAGAGTGTTTAGGCTTTTTGAGGATTAAAAAAAAAAGGAGTGAATGGATTTTTTCCATTGTATGGTGGTTGTGTCTACACACTGCAAAGACACATTTATATGCATACACCATATAAAAGTGAATTTTACATCCGATGTCCCCTTTAAGTATAAAACAATTGATGTAAAAGTTAATTTGTGTTTAAAAGTAAACACCTGGGCTTATTCTTCAAATGGCATACTACTTCTTACATGTTTTGTTTTTTTATCCATTTAATTCAGAGCGGTCCTATAGAAGAAGTGGAACATGCTGACATTCTGGAGCTCAACACCATCATTGATACCCTCAGGACAGAGAAGGAAGAGATGGAGAGAGAAAAGGTTTGTATATGTTAACAAAGTATGGTACACAATAATACACATTTTTTTCTTGTTTTTAATCAGAAGTTGCATTTGCAGTTTTGAAAGGACACTTGCGTGTTATCATGCAAAGGGTAATATGTGCGGTTACACTTTATTTGAAGGTGTCATTGTTACAGTGTAATTATATATTTAAGTACTGAGTGATATTAATGAACTACATGTACCTGCTATAGGGTTAAGGTAGGATTAGGGTTTGGTTGAGGGTTAGTTGCATGTAATTATGCATAATTTACTGTTGTAAGTATATGTAACAAGGACACTGTAAAATAAAGTGTTACCGTATGTGCTTATCAGACAAACTAGTTTCATACAATTTTTATTTTTAGCTTGCGTTAGTTGAGAGACTGACCCTGGCCGAGGAGAGACACAGGACTGGAGAGTCAGAGAGTGCTGTGGAACTGTCACAGGAAGTTTCAGACCTAAAGAGCCAGCTAGACAGACGGGACCAAGCACTAAAGCAAGCCCATGTTGATATAGAGACACTCAGTGCTGAACTGGAAGAACTGGACAAGCAGAACCAAGAGGCCACACAGGTATTCTTTTTAAGCCAATGTTCCATGGTTATAAGACAAAAAAATAATAATTTGGATCTGTTAAATGTGATTCAAATTTAAATGAATGCATACTTACTCTATTTTCCTTCTCCAGCATCTTATTGCAGTGAAGGACCAGCTGTCCATGCAAAAAACACAGGCTGAGGCAGAAGAAGCCCGTCTTCAGTCAGATCTCAGCTCCTCTCTTGACCAGAGACAGACTCTTCAACTGGAGCTAGAAGCCCATAGGGAGAAGCTAAGTCAAAGTGCCTTCTCCTTGAATGAACTGCACATGACAAAGCAGCAACTGGAAACCACACTAAAGGAGTTGAGGGAAAAGTTGTGCAAGTCGCAGGATCTGGGCAGAGAACTGCGGCAGGAGTCCTCCGACCTCAAGAGGACTCTTCAGGAGAGAGAGACAGAACTTATTGCACTTCGTGAGGAGTTAAGTCATTCTGGGGAGCAAGGGAATGAGTTCGAGGGACACAGGAAAGTACTTGAGGCAAGGGATAAAGAGATTCAGGACTTAAGAACAGAGTTAGCAGAAATGAAGACTTCCTTCGAAAGGTCTGCTTCAGAAGACTTTGAATTGAAAATTGAAAATAGAAAGTTGAAAGAAGAGAGCACTCAGGCTTTGGACAAGATAGACCGTTTGGAAAGACAGATCCAAGATGGTCAAGCCTCTCTAAGCAGGATGTCACTGGAGAAAGATACCCGCATTGAAGCCTCGAAACTAGAGAAGAGCCAGTTAGAGTCTGAGCTGAGTCAATCTGAAAAGCGACTATCAGATCAGGCCAAACAGTATCAACAAACCATAGATGAACTGACCAGAGCACGCTCTATGGATGCTTCTGCACTGCAGACCGAACATGAGCGAATGGTGAAACTGAATCAGGAGAAAGATCTCACGATTGCACAGCTCAGGCGTGAGATAGAGCAGATGGTCTCTGACCACAAAGACACAAGCGAAATGTTGGACATCACCGTGGCAGGTCAAAATCAACTCACAGCGCTTCTGCAGGAGAAGGACGCCTTTGCCGAAACCCTGAAAGCTCAAGCTGTGGAAATGCAAAAGGAATTAGAGGGCAGTGTCTTGAGAGTAACTCAAGAGTGTGACGCTCTGAGAAGGTTAGTGGAGGAGAAGGACAAACAGCTTGGAGCCATGAAGGAAGATAACAGCCATCTGAAAGAAGAGATTGACCGTGTGAGGGACCAGCAAAGCAGACCGCAGTTATTGTCAGAGCCTCGGACACTGGACATCATCACAGAGCTTGAGGCCGAGGTGACCCAGCTCAAAGCTGCCAGAGATCAGTTCGAAGAAGAGGTCCAAGCTCTGAGGACGGTATCAGAGGAGCAGCAGGCCACAACGCTGCAGTCCCAGCGTTCTCTACAGGTGCTACAGAGTGAACTAGAGCAAGCACGGTCAAGACATGAACAAAGCTCTCTCAATTATGAAAGACTCATCAGTGCTAAGGAGGAGGAGATTGTACTGCTTCAGTCAGAAGTGGAGGGCCTAAGCACACAAGGACAGAGTCAAATACAGTCCGTAGAAATCCTACAAGAGGACAAGACCCAGTCACTGAATGGTGAAAATGGTAACGAGAAACACGACCTTTCAAAAGTAGAGATTGAGAAACTAGTGAAAGGGATCAGGGAGAAAGAGACTGAGATTAACCAGCTAAATGAGAAAAACCTCTCTCTAACCAAGCAGCTTGACCAACTTGTGGTCGCTCAAAATGAGCTGGGAAAACTGTCACAAATGGTCCTTCAAAAAGATCTAGAAATCCAGGCGCTGCACGCTCGAGTGTCTGGTGGCAATGGTCAAGATGTGGTGTTCCTGCAGCAGCAACTGCAAGCATATGCGGTGGAACGTGAACAGGTGCTGGCCGTGTTCAACGAGAAAACCAGAGAGAACAGCCAACTGCGCTCAGATTACCATCGAATTATGGACATTGTTGCAGCCAAGGAAGCAGCCTTGTTGAAGCTCCAGCAAGAAAACCAGCGGCTCTCAACCATGAGCGACCCTTCAGGCAGTCAAGAGATGTTTCGAGAGACCATTCAGAACCTCTCCCGCATCATCCGTGAGAAGGATATAGAGATTGACGCCTTGACTCAAAAATGTCAGACCCTGGTCTCGGTCCTTCAGACAACTGGCGTCAGCGATTCCGTGAGCGGTGGCTCAGGAGGCGTTAGCAGCAACCAGTTTGAGGAGCTCCTACAAGAACGTGACACCCTTAAACAACAAGTGAAGAAGATGGAAGAGTGGAAACAGCAGGTGATCACGACGGTGAGGAACATGCAGCATGAATCTGCTCAGTTGCAAGAGGAGCTCCTCAAGCTTCAGGGGCAGGTTTCTGCCGACAGCGACTGCAGCTCAAAGCTCTCGGTGGATTACACTAGACTTATTCAAAGCTATGAGCAGAAAGAGAAAAGGCTGGGATTGCTGAATCAAGAGCTGGCACAGGTGCAGCAGACCATCAGCCAGCTGAGCAGCACCAAAGACGTGCTGCTTGGGAAGCTAGGCAGTGTCAAGCAATCTCCAGAAGTTACTACTATGATTGCTACCCAGGCTTTTGCTCCTCCAAAGCTGAAGGAGGCAGCACTACCAGGCCAAGATGAGAGTGTACATCAGGAGTTGCAGTCAATGCAGAGAACATTAGCAGAGAAGGAGAGCATGATAAGAACTCTGCAGGAAAACAATCATCGCTTGTCAAATTCTGCATCTCTGTCTGAAAGTGAGCAGAGAAGCCATGCAGAGGACCTCAAGCATGCCAGAGAGAAGCAAGAATCACTACACCGCTCCCTCAGAGAGAAAGATCTACTCATTAAGACCAAGGGAGACCAGCTCAGTCAGGTGACTTACAATTCTGATATGTTGAATGGATGGTAGGGAAAGCTGTAAGATGTGCAGTACCTTAGATAGAACCTTATGTGGCATTTTTTTTCTTTTTTTCCTGTACACTCTAGGTGAGTGAAAATTTACGTAACCGTGAGAATGACAACGAAGTCTTGAAGCAGGCTGTGACGAACCTCAAAGAGCGTGCGCTGATCCTGGAACTGGATGTGAAGAAATTAAAGGAGGAGAATGAAGCAATAGCAGCAAAAGCTCGTGAGAAAGAGACCGAGTTCCGTGCCCTGCAGGAGACCAACATGCAGGTGTCCCTGTTGCTTCGGGAACGAGAGTTTCAGTTCAGTGCTGTGAATGAGAAGGCCATTGCCATGGAGAAGATGCTAAAAGATAAAGAGCAGGTTTGTTTGTTTGTGTGTGCTGTTAAAATATCTTATCCTATCCTAAGTTAACTCTTTCACCTCCAGCGTTTTTAAAAAAAAGTTGCCAACCACCGCCAGCATTTTTGATCATTTTCACAATTTCATGGCCCCCAGAATATATTGTTGTATGAATAAAGAACAGACCCTCTGCTTTCAAACAAAAACAACTTTTTAGTCTAGCTTTATGCATTCTTTTTTTTTTTATCAATACTTGAATGTGGGTATTTTTCATTAAAAAAAATAATAATAATTTTGAGCAAAATTGCATTTTTGTCAAAGACTACATCTGAATCGGATTCAGAATGATGATAAAAACGTAGATGGAGTAGATTGAGTCCATCAACACCCCCAAAGCTTGCACAGCCCTATAGCTTTCATTCAGTAACATTAGGCTGTAACATCATTTTTGCATGTGTTTTGATCAGGAGATTCAGTACTCTCCCAGAAGATGTGTAATAGCGCCCCCCACCTTATAACATAGAAAACATGGAAAGTCAGAAAATTCCGTCAATGGAGGGGAAAGAGTTAACATCCAGAGATGACTGTATGGTTTCATAACCATGATTATTTCCATAGAAATTCCATTTTGGTTCAGAAATTACATCATTTATAAATTTTATATTTACTTGAAAAAAGCTTATTTAAAAAGTGTTCAACATTGATCAATTTTACTTGAGCAAATATTAGAATGATTTCTGAATGATCATGTTAAACTAAAGACTAGAGTTATAACTGCTGTAAATTCACAAGAATAAATTACATTTTAAAATGTTCACACCCCAATCTTTTGAATGGTAGTAACTTTTGAATTTTATTTTACACAACTTCTCTGCTCTGGTTTTATGTGTGTTGTGAAGTTAATCTGTTCTGCCTTTCTCTGTACTGTAGGGTAAATCTGGTGAGCTGAACCAACTGTTGAATGAAATTAGGTCCATGCAGGACAAGGCAGTATTGTTTCAGCAGGAAAGAGATCAAGTGATGATGGCCCTCAAACAGAAACAAATGGAGACGTCTGCTCTGCAGAGTGAGGTAACAGAGACCAAGATTACACATCATTACTGTGCTTTATTGCCTTACTGAAGTGCTGAAAATATTAACTACTACAATCTCCCAATTATCTTTAATACCTATTGCATCCATTACAAATATGTTAATACTAATAGAGGAATTATTGTACTCCCATTTTCTTTCTGTGTAGCTGCAACATACACGTGATAAAGAGCAGCGCCTGAAGCAGGAGGTGGAGCGTTTGCGCAACCACCTGTTAGAGATTGAGGATTCGTACACACGTGAGGCTTTGGGAGCTGAGGACAGAGAGGGAGAGCTGAAACGCAGAGTGGCACTCCTAGAAGAGCGGCTGGCGTCTTCCTCTAACGCCGTGGAGAGCGCAAGGTGGGAGTAAGAGGGTTTTTGTCTGTTGGCGAGACTGTTTGGTCCTAACTGGAGTTTGCTTCCAACACACTCCCTCGCTTTTGCTTTCACACCAATTCATACCAACTAGAGCAGCACGATTCTGGATAAATTGAGAATCATGAATTTTATTTTAATTTTTTTTAAATAGAGGTCACGAATCTCCTATGACTCTGAACAGACAACTAAATAAAACTTGCAACTTGCTTGCAGCCAATTTTTTTAATGTACCCATTGTATTGTTTATGGCTTCACCAATGTCTCTATGTGTGCATGTAGTCAGCAGGCAAGCATGCAGGTGGAGTCTCTTCAGGAGCAGCTAAATGGTGCTGTCAGACAAAGAGACGAGGCACTGATTCAGCTCCGTTCCACTCAGGATCAGGTCAACCAGTATGCAGTGTCACTTTCTAACCTGCAGATGGTGCTAGAACAGTTTCAACAAGGCAAGAGTGTACATTATTTTTGCTATTCCATTTTTGGTATAATTTATGAAGCAGTTTTTCTTGTATGTAATGATGACCATTAAAGCAATTACAAATGTTGATTAGAGTACATTTTCAGAATTTCTTTTTCTTTCCTTTTTTAAAATGTTTGAATTAAGAGAGAAATCTGCAATAAGTCTTCAATCCTGAACAAAGTTGACATCTGTATCTCTCTTTACAGAAGAAAAAGCCATGTACTCAGCAGAACTGGAAAAATACAAGAGAGAGAAAGAAGAGTGGAGAAATAAAGCAGAAAATCTTGGGGATCAGGCTGCCGCTCTGCAAGTCAGTTCAAACCTCTGTTCTTTCTGCACTCTGCTTGACACAAGTATATCATTGCTCAATGTCTGTGTGTGTAATCTTAGATAAACCTGGATGAAGCGAACGCAGCTCTCGAATCTGCCTCCCGCCTCACTGATCAGCTGGACCTCAAAGAGGAACAGATAGAGGATCTGAAGAAACAAGGTGAGACAGTATGTCATCAACTGAATGACTGTTAAAATCAGTGCTGGAGAACTTTCTTTAAAAAAAATCAGCTCAGCATTTCACCTCATTGTGTAACTAGGGCAGTGCTTCTCAACCTTTTGACTTGAAGGCACCAGTTGTCCGACACAATATTTGAAAAAGGAAAAAGACAAATACAGATTTTTTTTTTAGAAAAAAACTAACACTGAGTATCAGCATTTATTTCCTGATTCAGTTTGATTCTAATTAAGAATTTATTAACATATATTTCTCTCCATAAACGCATCCACTATACTGTGGAGATGAGAGTCGGCATAGTCATCTTCATTTTTGTCACCGTCATTGACATCATTGGGGGCAGCCTTAATTTTTATTGCATTTCATTTTGTTACCTTCATGATTCTGTGCTGTACAGCACTAATAATATATCTGTCACACCAGACACAACCCCATAAAATCTTGAGACGTAGAGTGCGCCGCAAAAAGACTTGTCGCAAGCTCAGTCACCACAAAACTCATGACACATGATCTGAGATTAGGTTTGTAGCACTGTAAACCATTTTTCTGAAGAGTCTTGTGAATGTCAACAGGACTAGGAACATCAGGAACCATTAAATTATATTTGACTCTTTGAGACTGTGCTCTATGTAGTGGTTTAAGTTTGATTAATATCTGTGCAGACACTAAAACACACGTGTGCGTTTGTGAGAGAGATGCCAGGTCTGTAGATGGTATAGATGTTTAGCATTCCTTCGCATCCTCCTTTCTTTCAGAGAGAAAATATTTATGGCATGTCAGTAGCCAAAGTGTGTAGACAAAGATTCTCTTTTTCCATCCACCCTGCCTTTCTATCACAGCCATCCCTTTCTTCTCTGTCCGTATCAAGCCCCAAATCAACAATACGGTGCTGTCGGTCTAAGAGGGAGAGGAAGGTGAGGGATGAGCGCTGGGATTTTTACTGCATCTGTCAAAGAACGACTGAGGAGAACGTAGACAGAATGATCGAGAACGGTTAATTTTTGCTTAGCAAAGCACAAGTGCAGCCGACAGACATTCCAGGGTGTTTAGCGCAGACAGGAACTCTCTCACCCTCTCTTATCGCTGAGTTCATGTGGTCTCTGGAGGTAAAGTCTCAGGGGAAAAAAAGTTTTCAAGAGCCGAACCGCCAAACCTGCTGGACCAGTGATGGGTGTCGGTGATAAAGGCATTTAGAGCACGTCATACTCACACACTTCCTTGTCATTACTTCATGAGACATTCCCAGACACACTTAACCCAATACCACTGTTATTGCTGTTTATGTTAAGGTGCGCACACACATACTTATTAGTTCTATGCAAACACTTGTTCTCGACTGTTTGCATTAATGGATAACAAAGTCATACCACCTTCTGCTGAAAGCTCTGTCTGCATCTCACAAATACAGTGTCCAAAATGAACTCTCGCCAAGTGCTAGTAAAATTGACTTTGGCTCAAAATAAAAGACGTACTTGCCGGTGGCTTGTAACTTTATAAGGAACTTAATAGTGGTGTAATTAATTTTGACTTTTATGTTTTTGAAAGAAGTCTCTTATGCTTTCCAAGGCTGCAATTATTGGATCAAAATTACAGTAAAGACAGAAATATTGTAAAATGTGATTACAATTTAAAGTGTAATAACTGTTTAACTGTTTTTTATTTATATATATTTTAAATTTGTATTTATTCCTGTGATGGCAAAGCAAAACAGTCATTATTCCAGTCTTCAGTAAAAAGTATTAATTTTGTACCTTTTGCTACTGACCCTAAAGCTCTTTTGAACTTAAAACATGAAAACACAACTGTGTGTGTGTGTGTGTGTGTGTGTGTGTGTGAAATTCAGTTATTTTAACTAACAAAAAAAGATCACTTGTGTGTGAAAAGAAAATGGACCCTACACACACACTTAGACACAGCCTTATCTGATAGAAGCCAGACATTATTAAAGTAAATAATTTCTTTATTAAGGTGTTGGTTTTATGAATTAGCCATAACTCATGACCCAAACTGTGACAGCAATGAAGGATAAAATAACACATAATACTCAAACCTGTGCTTGTGTCTGTTTTGCAGTGGATGTGAGACAGGATATGTTGGAAGAGGCTCAGAGGAAACTGATGAACCTCCTGAACACCACCGAAGGCAAAGTGGATAAGTGAGTCCAAAACACAGTCTGCATTGGAAACATATTTCATATATATTTAGATCCAAATATTTTCGAAAGGGTGTTCCTGTGAAAAATCATCTAACATCATTAATTGCTGACACAGGGTTCTGATGAAGAATCTTTACATGGGCTATTTTCACACCCCCCGAAACAAGCGCTCTGAGGTGCTGAGGCTTATGGGTAATGTGCTTGGGTTGGACCGAGATGAGGTGGGCGAGGTAGGTCAGCGCTCTCTGCTTCTCATCATGTACATTTCTTTTTATCCTCCCTTTTGCATTCACTTTTTTTAACATATTCGTCTTCACAAATGCAAATGTGCACGTGCCTTTGGATTCACATTCAGTGAATATTGTTATGTCCAATTTTTCAAAGAGGAGGAGTAGCCTTCTTCACTTTTTTTCATTTCCTCCTCCTTTCTGTCTTACCCTTGTTGTAAAATTCCTTTGACTTTTCATCAGTCTCAAATGTGGCTCTGCTCCAGACCTCATCTCACCTCTGAAACTTGATGGTTAAGCAAGTGTGGATTTAATATTTGACCTCCTGATGTTCGGTTCTCCGCCCAGCCTTGTGTTTTTTTTTTTTTTTTTCTCTCAACTATCTCATGTTTGATGTCAGCATTGAGGATGTTTATCAGATGTTAAAAAGATTTTTCCACTCATCTTACCTCATGTGTTTAATTTGGCGCAAGCCTCGAGCTGCCCACGCTGGTCTTGTTGAAAAAGGTTCTTGTTTCGAGTTCTTTGAAGGATGACTTCAAGTTGCGTTTAGTCTTCGTAGGTAATCAGGGTATAGAGACTTCTGCTCTTCCAGCCTGTGCTAAATAACATGTCAGCATCCCCGGAAACCCTGCACGCATATGACCACATTCATTTGGCAGACTGCTAATAGGGCTGATTTGTTTTCTATTCGAATATCTGTTTTTCCGTTTTGATCCTGGTGGGGCTGAATTTCTCAATAACTAGGACAGATCAGTTCTGATGATAAAGCAGGATGTGGCTTAATTTTTTTTCTTGGAAAAGCCGTAATCTTTTAGCCACTATCCTCAAAGGGTCAAAATCAGTATGGAATTTTTTCTTTTGCAATGAATTACGCTGCAATTGTTCACAACCCTTTTTACTTGTATAATTTGTCATATTTCCGAGTGAAACGGGATATTCAGGGAGGGGGAAAATGGGAATTAAAGGGATAGTTCACCCAAAAATGATTATTATTATTTTATTTTTTAAAGAGTAACACTTGACAATGTATGTGTATGACGTAGGATGTATGAGTAGCGTAAGCTTTGACACCTCTCGCGGTTCAAACAAACAGGGCTGGGTAACCGCGTTCGTCATTACGTTGTGCGTCAAGTTCAAGCCAAGGGTTACTCTTTTGGTGTAAGTCGACTTGCTAGTTATTTTAGTCGATAAAGTTTTAAATATGGATATTTTTCTTACTCGAACGCATCGCTTCACTTCAGAAGACCTTTATTAACCTGTATGAGCCGTTTTGAGCATTTTATCATGGATGGATGCGCTTTGATGGAAAACTACACCCATTGACTCCCATTATAAAGCTTGGAAAAGCCAGGACATGTTTTTATATAACTCTGATTGGATTCGTCTGAAAGAAAAATGTCATATACACCTAGGATGGCTTCAGGGTGAGTAAATCATGGGCTAATCTTCATTGGATTGTTCCATACCAGAATGGAATCAGACTGAATATGATTTTGCTGAAACAATACCTAATTTGCCATTTTGCTCTGTTTTTTTTTTTTTTTTAAGGATCATTTATATAATTAATTATTCATATTTCACTTTTTAGCTAATTTGCTACAATAGTATAACTAGTTGTAATTAATTCTAAATATTTGGATCAGTTAATAGAATTAAGTTGATGAAGCAGAATTGATATTACAATCTATTAACCTGTTCATCCAGTGAACCCTCAGTATTAATCGTCTATAAAGGATATTTTTTGTGGGCACAGAAAAATTACTTTCTTTCTTTTGTGCTACTCAAGAGCATGTGGCTGTAATCGCATCGTTAAAGGGACTTGCAAGCAGTGACCACAGAAAATTTTTATTGAACTAAATAACAAATACATAACTAGTCTAAACAAACACATACACACAATCACGCATACATGGGTAAATGGAGAGTGAAAGCAAATGAATGAAAGCTATGGAAAGGAGTCAGTTAACCACATTATACAAGCTTATGCTAAACCTCTGTTTAGTGAGTTAAATGTACGATATACTTACAATGCCTTAGCTGTTGAACGAGAGCCCGGAAGCAGTCGCAGGAGAAAGTCTTGATGGTTCAGTAGTTCGATGATGATGAAGTTGAAGTCAAGTTCTTCCGGGTTGAATGAAGAAATGGCAAACTTGGCCTGACTCGGTCGTTGTCGGGAGAGAGGAAAGTTATGACGTAGCTTGATGTGAAGGCCCTGGCGGCATGGGTGCACTGGCTCCAGGACCAAGTGAGGTCCCACTCAAACACCAACCAGAAGAAGAGCAGGAGAGACCACTGAGATAGGGCCCTTTAACTTCCGCAGAGGTCGAGTTGGGCTTGACCTAATGCGAGAGGTGTAATTTTCAAGAGGGAATCTGACTTGTTTGCATGATAAGAGTGGGCTGGCATTTTGTGTCCCTTCATACTCTGAATTAATATAAGCATACAGTACATGCTATGAGGAGGTAATGTACACTAATGTGTAAGATACTAAACTAGGATTATTTTGATATCAAGCATGATATAGATGCTACATAAACTAGTAGTTCTATCATAAGGCATGCATAAAATATTATACAATACAAAAAGACAGTAATGATACACACAATGTCCTGGATAAATGCATGTTAATTCATGGAAAGGTGTGTCTATGAATTAATGGAGAGAAGTACATTTTATGGGCCTATGTCTATCTTTCATATGGCCTGTGCTGTTGCATTTGGCCTCCTTCCACATTTTTTTGTGTCGTCTTATCTCGCTGGCGTGCCTTTGCTGCCATGGTTACCAGGGCCCTGTTCTTTCCTTTTGGGGGGGTTGTCACAGACACCTTGGCACCTAGTTTTGTTGTTGGGTGAGGGGGTTTTCTGGATTATTCATTAAATGTAATGAATAATTGTGTTTGATTAGTGCAGCCACTTTCCTCTTATAGTCTTCATTAATATACTGAGTAAGCAATAGTAGATGAACAACAGACAATAGGCAGAAATCAGGAGTTACAGAGGGAGAAAGAGAGAGACTGCCTGGGAGACGGACAAATACTGAATTAGATGACGGGCCCATGCCAATCCTGCACCTAAAGCATTTCCTTACCCACAATCCCATAGAAGTAGGCTGGGGTCTGGCAGGAGAGACTCCAACTATTCAGTAAGTGGTGAGCAGAATTACCCAACAGCCCCAAGAGAAGAAAGAGAGAGAAGGAAAGTAATTGTGTGTGTGTGTGTGTGTGTGTGTGTGTGTTTCTGGGTCACACAGTCCACTTTCCATTTTAACCCATATTTTCTTTCTCCACTCCTCCCCACACCTACACATTAAGTTTAAGTTTCCACTCAAGACCTCTTTGTTTACAACTCTAAAGGCTAAAAATATTCCCGGTCTGCCTCTTTTCTTTTCTTTTTTTTGGGGGGGGGGGATAAAGTCTGATTCAGTGGTTTTATTTAAAAGATAGCATTCATTTGCTCTAGTCTGAGTGCTCTGAGGACAGTGGGTTTTTTCTGTATCAGTATTTCGCTGAACTTTGTACAGTTATCTTGTTTAAGTGAGAGGGGGAAAATACAACTCTCTGAAACACAACCAAAGACAGCACACACATAAACACTCTCTCTGACTCACTGACTTATGACGTGTCTTTTTGCAGTTGTTACAAGAAGAGGGCAAGAGTGGGATGACCGGATGGGTCTCGAGTTGGCTGGGAGGCAGAGCCGTTCAGAGTGTACCCAACACCCCCCAAAGGCCTACACACGCACAAAACCTTAATTCGGTGGGCACACATGCTAATGCATGCACACATACATTATTACACAAGTGCATCTTCCACTTACACTAGTGTCTGTGTTTAAAGTCCTTCTCTGAGATGTTCGTGAAGTTCCTGGAAGTAGAATCTACTCCTGCACTCCCTGCCCCTAAACTGCCTGTTTATGACATCAAGCCCCTGAGTGCGCCCCCACCTGGCCGGAGTACTGCTAACACACCTGCATCAGGTATAACGTCTCATAAAAATAGGGATGTGTGATACATTGGTACCATATCGGTTATTTCGTAAAAAAATTTATTGGTACTGGCTCATGTGTGAGTTTATTTTTTAATGGATCGGTATCAGCCGATATTGGATATTTAAATGTGCATGATAATTTCCCCTATTTTTACGTTTAAAGGTCATTTTTTAAGATTTCAGTAAGTTTTCTTAAGTAACACTGTTAATGTTTAATTTTTCTTTTTAACTTATTCAGACAAAATAGTATAGACCATTTGTCAGTTATCAGCTATAACATGAATATCTATCTATAAATATCCTATTCACACTAAGGACAATAACTATAAAGTTTTAATGATCATTATAATTCCACGAGAATAGGGAAATCTACACCACAGCTATAACAATACCAAGATAGAGGAACAATATTGTCAAAAATGCTTTCAGAATGATTTTTTTCCCTTCTGATGAACGATAGAAACATTGACAGCCAATCAAAATCCACCCAACTTAAAAGAGCATTAGCATTTAAAGCGACGGACAGCTACAGCATGCACTTAGACTACGTCTACTTTAATCCGGATACATTTGAAAACGGCGTTTTTGTTTAAAAACTTTCCGTCCAACACTTTACGCATTTTCCGATGTTTCAGTGTGGATGCATTCAACTTACTGCGCATGCGTAAAGCCTCACAGAAGCTCTCTGAGATGATACAGACGGAAAAAATAAATAATAAAGTTATCGCGCAATTCCTCTGGCAGGATCATTTTATTTAGCAAAATATCTCACCTTTACTGATGCGTCCAGGTCGCACTCAGTCACCATATATTTGGTCTAAAACGCAATTGCTCTCATGTATTGCCGCAGGACAGCAAATGTGAGTACATTTTCTGTCATCTTTGCAGGACTGTGATATGAATAGTGTGTAATAAGTAATATATTTTAGCAACAGTGTTAAAGTGAATAGCACATAACAGGCACGGTATGCATGGTAAACATGAATATCTATTGGTACAATACGCGTTACATGGCTAAACTGACGTCACGGATGTAAATACCTCCGTTTTGACAGTCCACACTAAATCGCGAAAACGGTGTTTTCAAATGTATCCACTTTGGAGAGCGTTTTCAAAAACGCCGTCTCAGTGTGGAAGAAAGGCCAAAACGTTTTCAAACGAAACCATATTAATGTGGACAAGGCCTAAGTGTAAACGGTGTTAACGTTATGGTTATCATTCTTTGTGTGAACAGGCCTGTATATTTGTGATCACTTCTAACGCTGCTCATGTTCTTTCAGGTGTTTCAGGCCCAGGTAAGCGCACTGGGGATTCAAACCCTTTCCTGGCGCCCCGCTCTGCTGCCGTACCCCTTCTCAATCCCGCAGGTGCAGGCAGCACTGCAGGAGCTGGGGGACACCTGCTTATGAAGCCCATCTCAAACGCCCTGCCAACGTTCACACCTGTACCTGTGTCAGCTGAGTCCAGCGGTGGGGCCGTGCTGAAAGATTTACTCAAGCAGTGATTGTCCACCTGCACTGCCACTCACAGCACTTTAGCTTATCAGGACACTACGTTCCAGCAGATGGAACAGAAACTGGGCCATGTCACGGATTCAAATATTTACTAAAATGGCTGATTGCCATTAGAATGAAAAAGATAAAGCATCTAAGGGCTGCCCGGGCTCGTTAAATTTGACTAAATTGAGTCCTAAGTTTGACTGAATCAAATTCAGTTTGCAAACTGAGGAAGATTACATTAGCGAATATTCTTGTGACATTATCCCAACATTTATTTAATGTCGTGCAAACATTCAACGTCTCATTTTTAGACAAAGAGAGGTGTTTAATGTTTTTCTAGTGTGTTGAGAGACTGTCTGATGCTGTCTGGCATCCACTACACAAATGGATTTATTAAACTGTTTCCACTTCTGCAAAACTACCTACTCTTTCAAAATCCTCCCTTTTTAAGTGCTATGAATGGTTGGCCGTTTGGTGTGGCAGGTACAATAACAGTTAATCAAGAAGTGACATTTGATCTTGGATTTAGACTGCTGCACATGCTCCCATGCAGTACAAGTGTGCAGTTATGTTATTTATTTGTACATCGATCATCATCATATTTTTCACTGCTTATGCAGTGGGGATAAGCTAAAATGTATCTGCAATATTCAGATTTCTTTCTAAGGTAGAAAGATAGATTATGTATATACAATTTGAAAAAAAAAATATTGCACACATAATTGAAGTATAAGAAGAAGGAATGAGAGGATTAAAGTGTAAAAATGACCTGTACATTTTAAAATGGGTGTTAATAGATTAAAACAGCGGACTCCTAATTCAATGGGTTCAAACCAAATATTTCTTTGAGGCCTAAAATAAAGTGGATTTTTTTTTTAATAGAGAAAATGGCCTTAGTAAATCTCTTTTTGGTTACTATATCTTTCATAACAGTTAGGTGCACTTGATTATATAGATTTAGGATAGATTTATACGTTTTGCGCTGGTGTTTATTTAAAGTTGATCAATCTTTTTGAAGTTTTGAAAGATGGCTCATGAAAGTGATATTCCACAACAGTGTTTCTCTTTTCTGCAGAATAAACTCTTCTCTACATATATTTGCATTTTTCTGTTTTCGCTCTTGTCTTTTAGCTATATTTATTTATTTTTTGAGCGCTCGGCTCTAGTGCTTTTTTTTTATATTAAATTATGGTTCCATTTTAATAATTGGTGTTTTTCTTAAGAAATACATCTCATGATAGCTAATTAGTAATTAATTAGTAAATCCTCTAATCCTGAAATTGTATTTCCATATATTCTACGAGACTTACAGGGGTATGTTGATCTTTGCCTCTTTTTTTCTCCTGCAGACTATGTAATCGCAAGGCTGTAATTTAAAAGTCCTTATGGAGGCAGTGGTGTAGAGCATTATCAGACCAGATTAACCTCAAAAGGGAATGTCCGTCTCTCCCAATATGTCTCCAGGGAAAACCCTGTCTGGAATTCCAATTGTAGTGTAACCGCGTCTAATACAGCGGTCTGTTCTCTGTAATCTGGTGCGTAGATTCTTGGAACATTTAACCAGTTTAAATCTATATTGATATTGACATCCAGTTGTGGATATACAGTAGTGGCCAAAAATGATGTCTGGAGGGGATGTTTTAATGACCCTACAAGTTTGATTAAATCGTCAAAATATGAGGAAAATATTTTATATTTTTTAAATACGAGGGAAGAATAAAACCCTAAACTTGGTCAATGTATTTATCTGACCAAATTATTTGGCAAAAAAAGAAAAGCGGTTTTATTGTACTATGCTACGGAGCCCCTAAGGGGACCTTTGCAAAGAAAATTATATTATGGACTTTCGCGTGCGCACGAGAAACTATCGACCACTTCATTAAATTTTGTTTTGTAGAAAGCCTTTCTTTAAAGTGAATTTCGTTTTGTATAAATTGTATCTTAATTGTAATAAATTTTTCATCAACCAATTGCCTGTATTTAATAAATAAGAAGCAAATATATAGCAGACAATATAGGCGCCGGCGCGCCACGGTCACTTGCATTGCACGAGAACTGGAGCGCATCTCATCATAAATTTACCGAAACTCAGTGTATGCCTCACATACATGAGAATACATCTGAAGAAAGCTTGAAATGTCTTTAAACGAAACAATTCAAAACGAAAAGAAATACAAATAGGCTACTCTCTGATTATGTAATCCAGGATGTGGGACCATGATATTCATTTATGTGATATTCATGCTTTTTTTTTTCCTACAGTAAAGCACAGTCCACAAACAATCTCAAATGCAAACTCCCTATAATAAGACAAATCTCTGGAGGCATGCTCCAAGCACACTCTCATTTCATCCATTTTCCCACATTTGTAGTAATGACACACTAACCAAACCGGAAATTGTAACGCGTGAGCACGCGATAGTTTCTCGTGCGCACGCGAAAGTCCGTATTATTATTATTTTTTGCAAAGGTCCCCTCAGGGGCTCCGTACTACGCAAACAGGTTACAGGTTTTGTTTTACTATGCAAAAAAATGAATAGAAAAACAAACAGCTCACAGAAAAAAAAACTCATGCATTGACTACAACATTATCAGTTATTAATATTTTGTTGGTTCTTGTTTTTGCATGTGTTTGTAATTTGGCGTGTTTCATTGCTTTATCACAAATAAAACAATTGACTTCAAGCACAACTATGCAATACCAAACTACCTTCAAAAGTTTAGGGTCAGTATGTTGTTTTTTTAAAGATATTAATTATCTTGCTACTAATCCTTTTGCTTTAATGCATTCAATTGATCAAAAGTGAAGAAAAGACTTACATTATTACAAAAGAAAATTCCTATTTCAAATAAATGTTGTTCTTTTGGACTTTATTCATCAAAGAATCCAGAAACAAGCATGATGTTTTCCACAAAATCATTACTAACTGATATTAATAAGTGTTACTTGAGCACCAAATCAGCATATTAGAATGCAGCAGATGCTATTGATAATTCAGCTTTGCCATCATTGCGTTTTAAAATATTGAACTGGATCAAATAAATGCAGACTTCATGAGCATAAGAGACTCAAAATAATAGTGTATGTAATGATATGAATGAATGAGGGATTTATTTGACTCTGTTATCATGATGTATTATGTTGCAATGTGTTAAATTCAGCACAGGCAGCTGTATTATGCTATTTCATACAAACATATACCATGTAAACAATTACTTTGCTGTAATGGCACATTTGAATTCTAGAAAGTATCTGTGGTGCTCTGAAGCAAATCCGTTGCACTAGATGGTGGAAACACTCTCAAGGTGTTGGACATAGTGAATGTAAGCAGGTGTCAGATTTTAATGTGAACGTTGCTCACACAGCACTCACAGAGCCAGACAAAATAACCCTGCCCTCACCAGGGAACACCTGCTTCAGCCTCCCACATTCCTTGCAGACATTTTTTTTTCCCCGCTGTTAGATTGTGTACATTTGAACCGTCATAACTCTGCTGTCTGTTTTATCAGCGTCAGATCAAGTCCAAACCTTTTTTATATCTCAAGATCTCCACCCAAATGGGCTTTTGCCCAGAGGGTGTGTTAATCTGGCAGGCTTTGAGCACCCCGGGCCTGAAAATATTTGTATTTCAAAGTCTAATGAATGTCATTAAAGAAATGTGCAGGAAAATCACTGATGCATTTAATGGCCAACTGAACTATTAACTGATGTAACTCTCGAAAAACTTTTCCTCTTCTGCCTCACTGTAGTAAGCCTACTGCCCAAGTTCACTGTTGACACTGAACGGTTGAGTTTATTTCCAGTGTGGCAGTGTGCTGCCTGTTGATGTGACCATTGACTCCATCTTCTTTCCTTTATGCATGCCAAAAAGCTCTGATAAAGTGTCTCAGTCTCCCAGTAGTCTTCCCCGCTGAATTCAGTTCGCATCTGGCTTGCTAGATGCTGCCAAACCTACTCTAAACTCAATTAATCAATTGACAAAAGCAAAAGCAAAGTTAGTTGATATAAAAGGAGACAATAAAAACAAAGTTTGACTGTGTATGTGCAGCCTTCCAGTCAAGTGTGTGGGCCGAGTGTGTTACAGCTCAAAGGTTAGCGGTACAAGGTTATTTCAGCATATTTACACTAGGCAATAGCTAATAAGATGCAGGTCAAGGTGAGACTGTGGTTATGGCCTGCTGTCCAATCACTGGGCTGCAGTGAACTTTTTATATTAATTTCTATATTAATTTCACTAACAGTGCTAGTGCTATATGTATAAGCTATGTTTGTTAATTAAAAACATTTTGTGTTATAGACAATTTTTTTGTAATAAATACTATTTGATAAATACGTGCTCTGTTTTTGACTAAGCCTACTTAATCAAACGCAGTTTGTGTGTGTGTTTGGCGCGAACTTTTTTAAAAACTTTTCTTTTTTTCTTTAAAGGGCCCCAGCCTTCGTTTTGACTTCCTTTGGTCCAAAATATGTTGCCCTGACATCGTTTTACACACCTAGTTAAATTTTAAGACCGTAATAGTTTTGTTTCGTTAAACTATACTGTTTTACTTTACTTTTAGCCTGAACAACTCTGTTTAATAGTGAATTTGGTTAATGGGGTACGCCGGACGCAGTGACTCGACACCAGTACATAGCCTACAGTAGCTCCTTCTAAATTTAAGTTAATTATGCGTCGTTTTATAGACTCTATGCTCGGTTTTCCTCGTTGTCGTCTTCCTTCTCGTTTTGAGTCTGTGGCAGCTCCCTGTGCGCGCTTTCGTTCCAAAGGGGGCTGTCTATCTTTGATGGGATCCAGCTGTTGGCCAAGTGCTCTGGGGGCCCGTTTATTTGCATTGCTAAACAATCCGTGGAGTGGGCCGAGTACGGAGAAATACAGCAAGATTTCTATTTTTTATATATAGTAGGACCCTCCTCTTACTATTGGTCAATGTTCTCACACGTTCTTGCCTTCGGTCGACAGGGCGGCCGCAGTGGGTAACCAAAGCCAAGTGTCTCGACATTCAAGTGAACGCGCGTACGCGGAGGGGGCGCTTTGGGCACTTCATTTTGCGCATTGGGTCCAGCGAGCCCGTAAAGGTAGTAAAACCACAAAGATCAACTCTTTTCCTATTGCGAGGAGTTTACGGGTTGGTGGTGTGACGTTCGTTCCAGGGGAACCACAAGGATCCACATAAACATGTTATTTGAACTACGTGGCTTGAGTTGGTCGACCAACAAAAGGTGAGTTTAATTAGTCAGCTGGTGCTTTATGGCAAGCCGTCTTAGCATACATTACTTACAACTGACTTATGCCACTTATTTATGATTTGCTAAGTAATCCTATATTGACTAGCCTAGTATCTTGACTTTTCATTAGATACTAGAGTGACTTATGTATTCAATTAGTCAATAATATTAATTAATTTGCTATGTCTCCATGCCAGTAGTGACAAGTAAATATGCCATTGTTACTGGTGACAAGTTGATAATTGCCATTGGGGATTTGTAGTTCATTTCTTAGTTCTAGTAACTATTCCAGTAGTTACTAATTATCTAATTTATTATGGACTAGTATATGCCAACACTTAAAATAAAGTTGCTGCCTTAAATTAAGTACAATAAACTTGGATGTTTAAGTAATTTCAACTTAAATTACATGAAACTGACTTTTTAAAAAATGAGTTAAATCTTGTATAACTTAAAAAAAAACAGTTTAAAATTGCTTAACTTATTTTGAGTTAAAGCAATGTAAAAATGCATGGTGTTATAAGTTGTTGATCATTTCATAATTTTTTTGTTTTTTGTTTTGTTTTTACAGTGAATTGTTACTATAGTAACATCAGCTGTGTTTTGCATTACTAGTAATATTACTATTAACATTGTCACTATTGGGATGGTAACTAGTTGCAAATAAATAAGTGTTAGTATGTAATAAATATGTACTAGTCACTGTTGGAATAAGAACTAGTATCTAATAAACAAGACTCTACTAGTGACAAATTGAACAGATATTAGCCACTATTGTATTTTTACTAGAAAATAAGAGCTGGTAACAAAACAGATGCTAGATATTTTTAACGATTTAATGTTAATGTGCATTTTCATAGTACTTTAAAAGATTATGTGAACCATGATAAGTTCGCAAAAATAATCCAACTTTTTGGTCGATATTCCTGGTTTTGAGTGAGCATTTAGTGCTTATGTCAGTGAATGAACCCTTGAAGAATTTCAATGTTTGACATATTTTGTTTTTTGTTTGTAGGATGTTGTCAATTTTAATATGTATCATATGCTGCATTCACTCTGGGAAAAGTCAGGTAAGTGATTTTCTGTTTTTTGTCCTTGAGTCATTCAAGCTTACCACTGTTGTTTGATGCGTTTCGTAATAAATGCTGATGCGTTTCTTGTTCTTTTTTGATTATTTTTACTTTTTCTTTGCTTTTCCAGTGCTGTTGTACATCTTAAGTACACATAAACATATGATAGCAATGCCAAACTACTTCAAAAAGCCTTCTTGCTGCACAGAATGAACTCTATAAAATGTTGTTTATCTTCTGGATTGATTATGAAATCCCCATTTTTCTCCAGTCGTGCACAGATGGATTTACTTATGACCGCCGTGCCAGACAGTGTATCGGTTAGTGGCATATCAGCTGTCGTGATATTATTATGTAAATTCAAGAACTTGAATTTCAAATACAGCTGTTAATGGCATTTCTCACATATACTTTCAGATGTTGATGAATGCCGAACACTGCCAGACCCGTGTCGGGGTGACATGCAGTGCGTAAATCAGAACGGTGGATACCTGTGCATCCCCCGTGGACTCTACTCCCAATCTTACGCCCGCAACAGCCCACGCTCCTACCCTGAGCCTTCCTATCCTGAAGAGTCCTACCCTGACAGATCGCTTGGATATCCTGAACCGTTCATCCCTAACAGTCCTCCTGTGGGAGCAGGCACTGGTTCAGGCCCTGGTCCGAGCTACCCAATAGTGAGCCGGTCCACTCCCTGCCTTCTCGGATATACACTTGGTGTTGATGGCACTTGTGTTGGTAAGTTTTGCCTTATATGGTTCTATACATTTCAGCATCTTGTACAACCTTGTTGATCATGGAGGTGTTGGTTAAAGATGCTACCAGAAAAGGTTGTAAGTTCAAACTCACAAGATTTGTACACATGCCTGGCTTGTTAGGAAGTCTTAGTCTGATTTAACCAAAAATAAAAAATGTATAGATAAATATATATGCATGGACAATTACTATCTTAAAACTATCTAAAAAATGTAATTCAAAGGGCTTTTGAGGTCATCAGAAATTCAGTCAGGTGTGTGGAAACCTTTATCTGGTAGTGTGAATTATCATATATGATAATATTTTCCCATATATCACTCCAGAGATGCAGCCAATGTAATAATATGACAACTAATGACAGATTGGTTTATTAGATTAGCTTTAGTTGTAGCAACTTTTTAAATGTGCTTATACTGTATGCCAGACTGAGATTTTGTTTTGAAAAGTACCTAATTCAGGTTTTGTGAAATGGTGACTAGACTAGAAAATTAATATTGTATCTAATAGCATCTTGTATGTAATGAACAATGTAACTGAATAGAAGCTACTATTATCTAATTAAAGTACTAGTATCTAATGAACAATAAGGCCCTACTAGTGACAAATGGAGTATATTAGTCACTATTAGATCATTTACTAGAAAATGAGAACTAGTAACAAAACAGATAGTTTTAAATGTTATCATGCCTTGCATTGTGTTTTAGAAGAATATGTGTACTAATTATTTGCACATGATAAAGTACCGAATTCAAGTTTAGTTCCCAAGAAGAACTTCATACATTCTGGCATATATAAAGCCAGTTCTTTATAATGCATAACACAAGCTAAGAAGAACTCTTTGAAACGTGGTCAATACTCACTCTGGGTCACATCAGGTTGTGGTCTTATGTTTACTTCATTTTCTGCAATGGGCCATGGGTCTTCTCGCTTTGAAATGAAGCAAAGACTCAGTTCTGTGCTGGACTGTAATTTAGTAACGGCTGTGGTGGGCTGAGTGGCATCTTAAAGACTTCAGCAGAATGAATCTCGTAATTTGGACTGGATCAGTCATTAGTGTGGAACCACAACATACTGTGGAACCTCAGAACAAACTACATCTTGTGAAGGGGCAGGAAGACACACAGGACCTGGCATTCAGCCCTGCTCACTGTTCCAACTTTACAAATACAACGAGACGGTTTTTGAGTTCCTTATTGGCTGTCATAAATCATCAGTTTGTAACTGGCTCTATGTGGTCTGCTTCTGTTGAAGTTGTTGAGCTGCATGTGGTGATATCTCCTGTGTTTTATTGCTTCCATCTAGATGGGTGTTATGTATTGTGTTATCGGAGTCTTTATTTGTGTCAGCATGTTGACCTATTTCACGTGCCATTTGATAAATGGTAGCACAAATAACTGCAGTGCTCTATTTTTCGATATGGTCTGCGGATTTGTCTCGAGTTGGTGCCAGCCTTTGCAGTTAATGCGTTCTCCAGTCTTCTCTTACTCCTCTGAAGAAACACAGTGATAGATTTGTTACCTTTTGAGCCCAAGACGGTCGTGTTATAAAGAAGATAGACGCACAGATGCGCTCATTAATGCGCTTTTGCACGAAATACTTGAATTGAGTAATGAAGATGAATGTTATTTCCTGTGCTAGATTTTGGACACAGAGTAAGGTCTTGTAGAGCCACTGAGACATTCAGTACAGCGGCATTTTAAGCTTGGATTAATCGTTAAAACCCGTAAAGACAAACCATTGCGGTTTCTCAGCATCTGTGGTCGTTCGTGCCAAACGTGAGGTCATTTGTTGTTGAATGAAATCTGTCATTGACCAGCTGTGCAACTTGTGAGCTTCCTTTGTACAGTGTGTGTTCAGTATTTATGTATGTTAAGGGATGCTGTTATGGAAGAGTAACTGTACAGGAAGTGTGTGTTAAACCATTCCATCATTCGTCTTACAGGTATTGCTGTGGTGTTAGCGACGTGTGTGTGTGTGTGTGTGTTTGTAAAACTAGGGAATGCCCACTCCCTGCCAGTGGCGCTAAGATGTAATGGACCAAAACGGTCAACCCAGTCAGTGCCTGAAATGTGTCCATCATAAGTCCCATCAATCCTGTGTTTAGCATCTGTACTTATAAACCTCTGAAAAACAGTTCAGTTCAGTTGAAACTTGAGAAAATAAGATCTAAAGCTCACTTATTATTCTGGAATGTGGATGCTTTGCATCAAAATTAAAGAGCTTAAATTATCTTATTCTAGGTGGGACCTTGAAACAGTTTCAAAATGTTGATTTGTCAAGTTGAAACTTGCCTACTCAGGCTGTGGGACTGTAACTGGTGTCTGTCAGCAAATGGGGAGTAGGTGTAGTACCGCAGACTAATTAATGTGTGTTAGCTTAGTGGGACGTCTGGAAATTGTAGTTTGATGTCATTATTAGCTCTGAGTCACTGAACTTAACTGTACTAACTGTAATGCTATTTTTAAAAAATGTACCGTTCTAATGTTTGGGGTTGGTAAGATTATGTTTCGTTTTGAAAGAAGTCTCTTATTCTCACCAAAGCTGCATTTATTTGGTCGAAGAACAGTAAGAACAATATTGTGAAATATTATTGTACATTTGAAAGCTGTTTTCTATTTTAATGTATTTTAAAATGTATTTCTTTGATGGCAAAGCTGAATTACCCCAGGCTTCAGTGTCACATGATACTTCAGAAATCATTCTAATATGATGATTTTTTGCGCAAGAAACAATATTTATTTTAATCAGTGTGGGAAACTTAATATTTTAAGAAACCGTGATTCTTTTTTCCAGGATTCTATGATGAATGCATTGATTTGAAATATAATATTTTGTAATTATAAATGATTTTACTGTCACTTTTTATCTATTTAATGCATCCTTAATATATATACATATATTATTATATATTATTATTATATACATATATTATTTTCTTACTGACCCCAAACTTTTAAATGGTACTGCAAATGAATTTCATTCATTTACACGTATCAACTATTTATTTTGTACTTACTGAGTGAAGTCAGTGTAGAAGGGTGTAAATCATGCTGAAAGAGCAGCTGGAGATATTTCTGATTCTACAGGTAAAGATCAAATGTTCACATGCTAATGGTACTTTTTGCTATTGTTTTACTATATTTATCTCCCAAAGAACTCTCCTTGTGGCTGACCGCTTGCACTAGACATTCCACACTAAACGTAATTACTACCCTGGCTTGCTGTACACCTCACGTTACTACAATGATTCCAGCTAATTCACATATGCTGTGTGAAGTGTTGCTTGACCGGGCTGCTTGAACTATTGCAGTGGTGGATTGTAAATGCCTTTGATATAATTTAAACAACCAGTGTGTGGCAACAGATCACGGGCATTAAATCTCTGGAATGAAGATGTGCGTATAGAAGCAAGAGCTTTGAGTCGGTGCCAAATTCTTGGGTCCTGGATTGACCTCAACATGTTTGTTCATATTAATCATCTACAACTGCATGCCTGAAAAGTTTAGACATGCATGTTTCTTTATGTTTAATTGTTTTGCTTTAATATGACAAGCATGTCCTGACTTATGAGTATGAATTCTAACACCTGTCAATCAAATGATTTTACAAATTCCCCGCCCTTCTTCTGTTTTGTATTAAACATTTGTGCAATTTGATTTTGCTTTCACCTACAATTTAGAGTGTTATGAACTCAGTTTAACATATTTTAGCATGTGTAAATCCATTTCATAGAATTGCACAGATTTGATGAAGGTCTTCAGATTGCATCTGGGCTTGCTTTTAAGGGATTGAATATCTCTGATATGAAGCTTAGATTTAAAGACCTCAACAACATCTGGTATTTGGACCCCTTGTTAAGTTTAACGAATTGTACCCTAGTAAACTTGTTAAAGGTGCAGTTAAAGTCTTGACTCCGACCACATGAATGATATCATTGATCTCTTTTTCTCTTTTACATACAGACACGTTTATCTCTCTTTCGTTTACAACCATGTCTTTCCTCTGACCCTTATTTAAATCATGTGCAGAATTTACTGAAGTCTCCTTTTGCTTTTCCCGGATCAGATCTGATCCCAAAAATGCTGGCATTCCCAGAATCCCTCAGATCAGACGTGTGTGATGGTACACATGTAATCCAGATGCTGTCCTGCTGGGCCTGAGCGGGTTTTCTGTCTCATGTGGCCTGCATCTCTGCTATCCGACCTGGCTGTAACGATTCCGCCTCATAATAATGCTTATTGCTTAGTGATATCGGTTACCAACAAACTGTGTAATTGTTAAGGATCTGAGCTGCTAACACATTGTTTCAATTCCAGGTAATGCAAAACATGTGACTGTCTTTGTGATTACTGTACAGTAAGGCACTTTCGTTGAAATGTCAAGAGCAAGTGAATGGGTCATTTAAAACTCATTTAAACATGTGCAGTTCCTCAGCAAAGCTGTGTTCTTGTCTTGCATTTGCTTTTTTGTTGTCTCGGTTTCATCTTAGGCCTTTTTGCCAACTTTTGCCTGTTTGGATTATTGTGGCTTAAGCACCTAGACTTTTTGGACTTTTCAGGCTTTGTGAAGTAACTTAAGGAATTTCTGCTCGGTTTGCCAGGACCCATTGCATCACTCTACCCATATAGTAACAGTGGGACTGTTGGCAGCTTTGACCAAAGAAACTGTAATTATCTGGCTTTCACACGGTCCCCAACCCCCGACTTCATCATGCCCTCATCACTTTTATAGTAACATTTGCTTTCTTTTAAAACATGTGACTTCATGGTCTGAGAACCGAGGGTGCTTGTTCGGTTATTTAAGGCATATAATGCCCTCATAAGGAATTGTGCTGATAATGAACGAGCGAGAGTGGAACGGGGAGATAAGAATTCCAGTTTTGGAAATGTGTTGTGTAAGACTAGTTATTTGTGTAAGATGTGATAGTAAGGTTAGATTTATGAGGTCAGGGATGGAGTTCGAGAACAGACCTGCTAAGCGTGAAGTAAAGAACATCGGTCCACTCCACATAGAGCAAGCAATCAGTGGGACAGATTAATGCAACTTCATAAATCAGAAGAGCTCATTGTAAGTTACATACACCAAGGGAAACAGATGGATTGTTTCAGGTGAGTTTCTAAATTGGACAGCGGTGGGAAAAGCACAAGTGAACTGAACTGACAGTGTCTTTCTTTCATTTTTTTTTAGATGTTGACGAATGCGAGACAGAGTCTCACCAGTGTAACCCGACTCAGGTGTGTATAAATACAGCCGGTGGATATACCTGCTCATGTACTGAGGGCTATTGGCTGGTGGGTGGACAGTGCCAAGGTAAGATTACGAATGCCTATAGGCCCTAGTTTGATGTTACATGCTTTAATTAGTGAACTCTGAATGCCAAGCGACACAACATTACATTACACAGTTAGTCCTGTAATAATCCAGTTTTGATGATTTCAATGTTAAAGTACACTGCCATACCAGTACACACAAGTTTAGGATCAGTTTTTTTTAAATAAACGAATACTTTTTTTATTTAGCATGGCCACATTAAATTGATTGAAAGTAAAGATATTAGCCAACAAAACTGTTTTCAACATTGCTATTAATAAGAAATGTTTCTTGAGCACCATATCAGCATATTATAATTATTTCTAAAGGATCATGTGAGACTGAAGACTGGAGTAATGATGCTGAAAATTCAGCTTTGCATCACAGAAATAAATGACATTTTAACATATATTAAAATAAAAAAAAACTGTTTTTTTTTTTTATTGTAATATTAATGATATTTCACAATATCACTTTTAAATTTGATCAACCTTGGTGATCATAAAATACTTCTTTCAAAAACATAACAAAATCTTATTGACCTGAAACTTTTGAGCAAGAGTGTATATTAAAATCAAATTACTTGTTTAACAGTTCAATGGCATTACAATTCCGTTATTAGAATAGTTGAATTCAGTTGTGACAATTGTTTTGCGTATTTAGTGCTCTCTAACTCACCTTTCTTTAGACATTGATGAGTGTCGCTATGGTTACTGCCAGCAGCTGTGCGCTAACATCCCTGGCTCATATTCCTGCTCCTGTAGTCCGGGATTCCTCCTTAATACAGATAGCAGGACATGCCAAGGTGCACACATACACATGAACATACTCGTTACAGTTTAGCTTAAAGTAAAGTTGTTATTCACTAAAAACCTTGACGGATGCCATCTTCTTCCATCCTTCATTCTTCCTTCTTCCTTTAACTCTTTCGCCAGATGTGGACGAGTGTGAGACAACCCCATGCTCTCACGGCTGTTTGAACACATACGGCTCATTCATGTGCACCTGTGACGAGGGCTTCGAGCTCGCCTCTGATGGGACCACCTGCAACGGTAAACAGGGGAGGAGAAGAGATGATTGGAAAGGAGAAAGATAGGGCGTTCCGGTTTAGAGGTTTTAGAGATAGGTTTAAGATGCGTGTTGCCGGTATTTGTATGTGTGAGCTTGTGCTTTGAACAGTGTGTAATGTGTTTACCTTCATCAATACATTGTTCCCAGATCTGGACGAGTGCAGTTTCTCAGACTTCCTTTGTCAGCACGTGTGTGTGAACACGCCAGGATCATTCTCCTGCGTGTGTCCGCCTGGATATTATGTGTATGAGGATGGAAGGAGCTGTGAAGGTAACAGTAAATTTTTATATTTTGTGCTTCTTCTCTAGTGCATATTTGTATAAATGTTTCTTTCGCCTTCTAGATGCACTCAAGGAAATATTTCTCACATTAAACCAATAAAATGAAAATATGTCACACACATACACACACACGTCTGGTTCACTATCTTTGAGGGGACTCTACATGTATCTACTGCACAATTTAACTTCCTTTACAATGATGGTTTTGTTGTTATTGTTGCTGCTGATAATGATGATAACCTGACTCTGTTGTGTGTTTGATTTTGAAGATCTCAATGAATGTGAGTCTGGTAACAACACCTGTACAACAGCACAAGTGTGTTTCAATTTCCAGGGAGGTTACACATGTCTGGACCCTCTTAGATGTGAACAACCTTACATAGAGCTCAGTGACAAGTGAGTTTATGAATGCTGATGATAGACAACTTGTTTGCTGTAATCAAAACATGAAGTCAGTCATTTGACTTTTTGGTTTATTGTCGAACAGATGCAACATGTTGTTACGTTTTCTCTTTCTCTCTCAGTCAGTGCATGTGTTCTGCGGAGAATCCCGCATGTCGGGAAAAACCCTTTACTATCCTGTACAGGCATATGGATTTGTCTTCTGGCCGCAGTGTTCCTGCTGATATATTTCAGATGCAGGCCACCACACGTTACCCTGGAGCATTTTACATCTTTCAGATCAAGTCTGGCAACGAGGGGCGAGAGTTTTACATGCGGGTGAGTGAGTGGGCTTCTGTCTGTATATCTGATGCCTGTTGTAAAACACTTACTCTACCAGTCAAAAGTTTGGGGTCAGTTTAAAAAAAAGAAAAAAAAAGAGAAGCTTATATTTGGCAAGCATGCATTAAAGACATTTATGATGTTACAACATTTTCCCACCATTCTAAATAAAAGCTGTTCTTTTGAACTTTCTATTCATTAAAAAATCCTGAAATAAAATGTACCTGGGTTAAATATTAAGCAGGACAACTGTTTTCACCACTGGTTATAGAAAATGTTTCTTGCGTAGCAAATCAGCACATTAGAATGATTTCTGAAGGATCATGTGACACTAAAGACTGGTGCTTTAAATTCAGCTTATTTTAAATTGTAATAATATTTCACAATATTACAGTTTTTACTGTGTTTCTGATCAAATGAACTTCAACTTGGTGAGCATAAGAGATCAGTTTTCTTTCAAAAACCTTAAAGAATTGTACCAACCCCAAACTTTTGAAGAGTATCGTATATATAAAGGTGACCACTAGAGGGAGCTTTAGGATTTCTGTGGAAACCTTCTGTCAAAATGACTCTGGAGCCAAACCACAGACTCTTTATTGGTCCTGTGTCCCTTAATGAATAAGCTGATGAAATCTTGTGAAAATCAGCATTCATTTATAAAACATGAAGTATTTATTGTCATTTCAACACCTGTGCTGTGAAATGAAATAAAAATACTGTAACACTTTAGTTTAGGGACCAATTCTCACTATTAACTAGTAGCTTATTAGCATGCATATTACTAGGATATTGGCTGTTTATTAGTACATATAAAGCACATATTAATGCCTTATTCTGCATGACCATATTCTACATCCCTTAATCCTACCCAATACCTAAACTTAACAACTACCTTATACTAACTATTAATAAGCAGTAATTAGGAGTTTATTGAGGCAAAAGTCATTGTTAATAGTTAGTTCATAGTGAGAAACTAAAGTGTGACCAAAAATACATTTCTTATTTACTTTTCTTTCTCTCCATCACAGCAAACCAGTAATATCAGTGCAACTTTGGTTCTGTCCCGGCCCATTAAAGGACCAAAGACCATCGTTCTAGACCTAGAGATGGTTACCGTTAATAACGTCATCAACTTCCGAGGCAGTTCAATCATCCGCCTCACAATATTTGTCTCCGAACATCCATTCTGAGGCTTTACAAATGAATGAACCTCTGACCTCTCACCTCTTCATGGCCCCATACCTCCATCATGGACTTCCAATCAGGCAGCTGCATTTCTTCATTGTTTTGTTCTGTGGTTCTGGACTCTCATGTGGTCATCACCCTCTCTGTCTGCTCTCTCGTGGGCGGAGCTTGTGTTGATCTTTGATATTTCATGATGCAGGTTTTTAATTAGGCTGCCTGGCTGTCGCAGTGTCACACATGTACCCGTAAACAGAAGAATATTTATGTTGTGTTTCTTTTGTCTCATGTGTTTGTATTTCCCATTGTGCTTTTTCTTCCCCCAATTGCAATTTCTTTTTTTCCTTTTTGTAAAGCTGGATTTGCACCCGTTCTTCAGCACCCGTTACCCAGGAAAGTTTCAGAAAAACTAATTTGTTTGAAAATTACCATTGCATCTGTGCAGAATTTCCTCTGTGTATCTGTTTTTTATTTGACAGGTAAAGAGAGCCTGGTCAATCAATAAACAAAAATTTGATGACCTGAAATTTTGTTTATTTGTGTTCACTTTTAACAAATTTAGACTGGTGCATAGAAACTTAATGATGGCATTAAAGGGTTAGTTCACCCAAAAATGAAAATTCTATCATTAATTACTAACCCTCATGTCGTTTCAAACCCGTAAGACTTTCGTTCATCTTCGGAACACAAATGAAGATCTTATTGATGAAATCAAATGAGAGCTTTCTGTCCCAGACACATCTACCACTTTGATACTGTTGAGGCAAAAACAAGTAACTAACAAAATAGCATCAGGCATAAGAGACATCAGGATTCAAATTGTCCTTAAAAGATATTTATTCTTGCAAGAATGTTCCCAGTCCATCCACAGTCCAGCTGCAGGTGGAGTGAGACTCAGAGCAGAGGTTGGCCAGCATTTTTATAGTGTTATCTCTTGTCACCCTCCACAGCACAAGGAACAAAAGGGACCCCCCTTGACCCCTCTTGACCCCTCCCCAGCACGGGAATCTCCTTACCTCTGAAATCTCACACACACACACCCTGCAGCTGTATCAATATCATAAAAGAAACTCAAAATACATCCAAAGAACGCATGGCATTCATTTGCTAAATCATTGAAAATAAAATACAAAGAAAAGATAATTTTTTTCCACAACAATTCCTCCTCTTTATCATTCTCTGATAAACAACATAGAAAAAATTCACTCTTGTTTTCTAATCAAACCCATTATACTATTAAATCTTTAAGAATAGAATTAATTCAAGTCTTAATTCAAGAACAGTTATACCCTTCATGTATATCAATACTAAGCCCTAATTTGATTCAATCAAATAAAATCGCAAAACTTTTCTTCAACCATTAATTGGTCAACATTTTCTCCAGATATGTTGATCATCTCGTTGCCTCATGGACGTTCCATCTTCACCAATATGACACTTTGTGTGCTGTTGAAATGGTCTTTTTCCAACGTTGGCAGGAGAGGTATGTTCTAGCGCATATCCTTGATCTTCCACTTTATTCTTCGTTGTGGCGTATGGGGTTGCTGATGAGATGCTTGGACCCAGATCCTTCCAAGATTTTCAAATCCTTACAAGATTTTCCCTTAGATCACGATCGCACCCCCACTGGAATGAGTCATTTACTGTCTACTGTCACCTGCGAATGGAGGCCTTAAGTGATTTTGTTAGTGAGCGCGTGTCTTGTCGTCCCTTTGGTGTGACCTGTGAAATTTTCAACCTGAAACATATCACCGGATAATTTCTTGCTCATTGAATAGCACTCAGGGTCCTTGTTCCCCTGAAAAAAACATTCAACCCATGTTGTTCATGTTAACAAAACAATACAGAATCAGTTCTGTTTGGTTCAATCCATCCTGACATCCTGCAAAATGAAAATTTTAAGTTAGGCATTACACAGGGTTAGGCACTGTTTCTTCACTTTGCTCATGCCATGCGCAAAAGTCTGCATCTTCTGTAAAGAAAAACAAATGTTGAGGTTATTGTCACATAGTTTTCTTTTGTCTGCTGTGCTGCCACATCTGCTCCGGCGTTTCCTGTCAAAACAATTCTTGTTATTAGCACACTTAAAATACAAACAATGCACACAATTAAACCCAATGTCCTCCCAACATTTATCTTCCCACCTGTGCGATGGCTTTCAGCAAATGTGAACCCCTTAGTAAACCAGATCTAGCTGGTTAATACAAATAAAGTTCTTCAAATAAACCCCTCCTGGACTTTTACTGTCCTCATATACCGATGAGGTCAAAGCTAGATAACCTCTCAGCCTGCTGTGAAGACAATGGGTTTAGCCCTCCCCCCCTGGATTTACTGTTTTTCCCACCTGTGAGGCCGAAATGTCTTTGTTTGTGGCCTGAATACAAATTATCCATACTAAAAGTTCAAGGACTCATCTGACCACTTGTTTTACTGTGCGTTCTCTTGTTCCCGCCATGAGCATATTCATCCTCCTCTTGATGCCCAACACCCATCTCGTGCATAAATCTAACATAATAAAATTCTCTTACTTTTATCAGACGCTTTTATCCAAAGCGACTTACATTTCAAGGTACACATTTACATTCTTATCAATTCTTGCTTTCCCTCGGAAATTGAACCCATGACTTTGGCGTTACAAGCGCTAACGCTCTACTGTTTGAGCTATAGAAAACTGCAATATTTGTTAATATTTATTTGGTGACATTTGTTTGGATAAAGTTTGCTAACCCAAACGTTGTCCTTAAGCCAAATTTCTTTTAGACATCTTTCTCTGCCTCTGAAATAAAAATATTACTTAAAACCACAATTTCATCTTCTTATCAAATTGTTTTTTAAGGCAATGGCCCCTAAACCCTATTGTTTGGTCTCTTAATCAGCTGTCATCTACGAACATTCTCCAGGTCATCAATTGGTCAGGTCAGGTCGTGTACACTTTGTCAACGTCAGTACACTTCGTCAACGTCAGTCGAATAACAATCTTCCCCTTTTTACAATACATAACTGTTAAGGGCTCTCTGGATAATCTGATATTTACTTAGCCTACTGTACGTGTTTGTTGCTGTCAAATTTATAACTTTTTCTCAACACATGACTGACGGCTATCTACGACTTCACAATTCTAATTTATCAATACTTAAACCTGTCCAGAAAGTAATTCAAATCTACTGCACATCATGAATGACCAAAATAATAATTAATAGACAGAGCTCGATGATCAATCAACTTAAAGCTCATCCTGTTCTGTGTTGCCTTCTCATCAGATTGACTCACAATCCTCAGCTTTGTGAAATTTCAATTTCAAAATTTCAAATTTGTCATTCGCCTTAACCCATCTATAATGCTAAAACACTTTTTCCAGAGGTTAATGACAAATTTATACACACTATTCAGACAGAACAGTTGTCCTAAACTAACACATACTGTACAAAACATGAATTCACACTCACACTCTTCCCTGACTATGAACCGCTCATATTTCTTATTAATATCTTTTATCTAAAAGGATTCAAATTTTAAATGACATTTTAACCTTACATTTTCCTGTATCTTTTATCTAATGTTTTTATGGCCTCTTAACCAGTTTCAAAGCATGTCTGTTCATTATCCATCTGATTTTAGAAAAGTCAGCTGGATTGTTTTGGTTCATTATCTTATTTTGCTCCAGCTTTCTTTGGCTGACTGATAACAGAAGAACAGACAGAGTACCATCCTCTTCCTCCACTCAAGCAGTCTCTTTCTCTCTCACTATAAGCAAATAATCTTTTCAACAGCCTCCTAGGACTGTAACTAAAATAATCATAGTCATATTCAATCGTTCTATGATCTTTTCTAAGGTTATCTTTAGTTTAAATACTCAATTTACCTAACCTTTGTTTTCCAGAAAATTCTCTTGAGTCATCTTTAGCCACCACCATGTCTTATAGTGGTCCTTTGTCATGTCTAAATGATCTACAGGAGTCAGAACTGACACATTAGTTCAGCATCAACACAAATCTCTGTGTTTTCCTTGCTCATCAGGCAACTAACATTACAATTTTTTTTTTTTTTTTTTTTTTTTTTTTTTTTTTTTTTTTTAACCTGTCTCCACAACAGATAACCACTAGTTCAATGGTCTCTGCTGGCTCCTGAATGCCCATTCAGATCAGCTCTTAACCTATAATTGTCTTTTCTTCAGGGTGTTGTCCCCTGGCATAGTTGCAGACACTTGTCAGAAAAACAAGCCATTCAATCAACGCGGTTTCTGGTGAGTGGTATATAGAGGAACTCACATTTTCTGGGTCAGACGGCCGTAACTTCTTACAGCTCATCTCGCCTCTCAATGGTTTGCTGATGCTGCTGGCCTCACAGTCACCGCTCAACTCTAATACCTTTCTCACATAAAAACACCTCCATCAGGAAATGCCCAGTGTTTTTGCGTGACCCTTCTGTCTTAGGTTGTCCTTTTGGCCTAAAAGATCGTACCCGTCGTTGAAGTAATCACTCGTACACACTGGTAACCGCTTTTTCCCATCACAGAATCTGTGACCGTTTTCTTCAACATAATCTGTTGTTTTCTGGAGCTTAGGAAAAGGCGCATTCAAGAGTCATCAGAGCCATTCTGACCTAATAGTGTTCACAGGGAGACAGGTTAATAACAACAGTATTTAATCACTTAAATTCATTAATCATCTTAAAGGTAGCAACCTGCTTAGATTATAGTCAGTGAATTTAGATCACAATCGTACATTCAGTGTACTGTTACTTCTGTAGCCGGAGCCATCAGCCCTGTTTTATGGTGGAGGCTAAAATCAGACAAAGAAGCGGTCCTAAAATAAACTAGTCAAAAATGTCACTTCTATCATTTAAGGTCTGCATTATTATTTTAAAGACTTCTTTAAAATCATTCAGTTTTACTTTTAAAACATTTACAAATTGTCCTCTAAATTTGTCAAATCTGAACTGCCTGTAGCATGATTTGTTTTAGCTCTTCCGCATCTATGAATCTGTTCAACTGAAACACTGTGCTTTACACAGCCTCAGACAACAGGTTTCAGCTGACATTGAATGAGAGAGAGAGTCTTGAGGCATCAGGACTGGTACACTGCATTCTCATAAACCTTTAACTTCAGACTTTATCTGCCATCTTTTCTTTAACTGTAGCCCATCTTAAGGCATCTTTTCCATAAATTACATGTATTGTAATTTAGACATTACAAATATCCACTCCGAATGAGTCTCTGTTGCACTGAAACTGTGGCAGTTTCAGTTACAGCACATGCCAGATTCAGATAAGCAAACCTGTTTTGGCCAAATCACAATCTTATCTTTTAAAATCAACATTAACAAGCCTTTGTTTAATCAAATGCCTTTTACACATTTTACATTTAGCAACTGTTAATCCTGTAACACTGCTTCTGTTTATTTTATCTTAAAGAAATAATACGAATTATTCTAGTTCTTAATAACAATTTCATTTCAATTTTACTTCAATGTTTTCTCTAGGAGTTTATCAATCTGCTTCTATGATTCACTTTTGAGGCTGCTCCCTGCTTGTGATACATTTTTTGATTATCATTATAAATCATTCATTAGATTTGTCTCTCCATATCATCTAAAACCTTATCAAAGCATTTCATTCAAAACACAATCATCCTTTTAGTGACCGGTACTTTTAAAATATTTTGCAACTCATTTAGCTCATCTGTAATTTTACGTCCACCGGTACTTTTTATAGTTCTTTTCCTTTCAAAAGGAATTCCTTACACTTAATATCTTTCAATCTTCTTAACAACTTTCAAAAGTTTATCTATCAACTTTCTTTTCTCCCTCATCTACTTTTACAGTCATACAGTGCGCATACAGTCACTGAATGACCCAGCTGACTGCAATAAAACACTCTCTGTTATTCTGCCTTTTATCTTTCTAACAGCTTCACCCTATTTTGCACTTCTGAAACATTGTGTTGTATTCAGGAAATGCAAACAGAGCCACTGATAAGTTCTCTGCATTCTCCCCCACTGTCCCAGCTGCAAATTCAATTACAATAGCCGAATCACAATCTTCATCATATTAACACTGATCTACTTTCTAACTCATATTAACACAGACTTTTCTTTAAATTTGTGTCATTTTGGCACTTTCTTTCTTTGGAGCCAGTTAAGTTATTGTTTATCTTTCTAATTACAATCAAAACTTTTACTAAACATCATCTGCAAATCTCTTCAGAGCGTGAGCAGAACTGCTTACAGCATTTGCTCTCTTTTATCTCACTATTTATCAGGACTGTTCAGTTACTCTTCATACAGTATTAAAACTTTAACGTGTCATTAATTTCATTAACACTGGTTTGATAGCTTATTCAAATGATTAGTATGCAGATTCAACTTAATATTATCATTATTCAGTCCCACTTATCTCTACTGTTCCACAGAAACCACAAGATTCCCTAAATCTTGTTCTCGGTCTCTAAATTACACACAGCTATCCTAGATGCTTGCACCTTCAACTCTTGTTACAAAAATATGGCAATCTATTCTTAAATACCCTTGTTTTCATAACATTAATACAATAAAGCATTCACATCGTCATTATTGGCAGAACATTAATTTTCATAAGCGACACGGAAAATCTAAATATTCTAAACGGGTTTCACAAAGTTTCTGTCACACGTGTCTGGGGAAATGATCTCCAACCCATAATTTCCTTTATAAAACAATATATTTCCTTAAATGGCTTAATATCAACAAAATATCCAATCTCTGGACATTTTCTAATTTGATATTATCATCAACAACACTGATTACAAAACAAGTATACATTTAACATTCAGAAGCTGGTTTGAACAAGCAAGCGCTGTTGCTGTACTCCCAGCATAGCTGGACCCTTTAGGTTCAAAAGACAATCGTTTTACTTAATGAAACATTCCTTATCTTTATATCATGTTAATCCCTGTTAATCATATTCAATGCCTTATTTTTATCTAAAACTCACTTTTCATACCATTTCAACTTAATTTGACTTAATAGTTCCATGAACTCTATCGTTCCCTACATGTCAGTTCCTTCTGCATCGACTCTGTTCTCTTTTATCTGCTTCATTCCCATCCAACAATTCACTGTCCGTTCACAGTTTTACACTCATGAACAAACTTCAACAACCCTTTCTGACTAGTAACGGATAAGTTAGCATTTCAGAAAACCCTGTAGGCTACCTTTGTACAATCTCATATGCTCATCATTCACAACACTGCTCAAATCATCAGTCATAACTTTGCTCAAAGTTTCATCAGCCACACATAAAGATTTCCAACCGTTTTTTTTTTTTTTTTTTTTTTTTTTTTTTTTTTTTTTTCATTGCAGGTAGCAGAAAGTAAATCAGCGTATGCATTCGTGTGTGCGTCCTTTACACACATGTTTAACACACACATAACAACCATTCTGTTTTCCCTCGTTCTTTTCTATTGATTCTTTTACGACATTGAGTCTTATCTTACTCAAGGTTCCCACCTCGGGGAAATACATTTACATTTACCACCATCATTATTTCTCCTTTGACAGAAAATTGGTGTATAAAAAATGATCTACTTTACTGTTAGATGACCCCATTTTGGCTGAGTTCCTCTTTTCTGGATTTCACAATTCGACACGTGTCTTACAGAATCTGTCAAACGTCTTCGACAGACCCGATCTTTTACTCCGAGATCGGACGGACCTCTGCTTGTTTACGTTCCACTCAAAGTTTTCTCACGTGCGCTTATTCGCTCGCTCAATTCTTTTTACTTGATTAATTCAACCTGGTCTTGTAATTACGTTCCACTCAAAGTTCCCCCACGTGCGCTTATTCGCTTGACTCAATTCAATGTGGTAAAACTTCGAGTAGAGCACAATCACCCAGAAACTTCTTTTTTACTTGATTAATTCAACCTGGTCTTGTAATTACGTTCCACTCAAAGTTCCCCCACGTGCGCTTATTCGCTTGACTCAATTCAATGTGGTAAAACTTCGAGTAGAGCACAATCACCCAGAAACTTCTTAATCCTGTAACTTTCTCTAAGGTTTACATAAATTTCGAGTAGAACGTAATCATCTCAGCAGCTGTGATTTCTCTGAATCACCAGTGGATCCCCTGTCCACTAACGAGCTAAGTGAGGCAGAAACTGGTCTGCTTTGTCAGATCGATTTCTCCCCATAAAATTTGTGATTAACTCACCTTTCGCTCGTACCAAAAAGCAAAACTCAGCCAATATGGTTCACGTTCACTCACAATTATCAAAATAATTTAACTGTCTCTTACCCGAGATGCTTTTACTGCCTCCGAGTTCTTTCTGAATCCAGTGGGTTCCTCCTGGCCCTGATAGCAGTTTTGGCTCTTCTCTCTCAATTCGGCGAGGTAAGACTAAAGCCTTTTGTGCTTTAGGGTGATCAGTCCGTCAATACGCTTTCTCAGGGCCAGAAGAAACCTCATGGTTCGCACTTCTGACACCAACTTGTTGAGGCAAAAACAAGTAACTAACAAAATAGCATCAGGCATAAGAGACATCAGGATTCAAATTGTCCTTAAAAGATATTTATTCTTGCAAGAATGTTCCCAGTCCATCCACAGTCCAGCTGCAGGTGGAGTGAGACTCAGAGCAGAGGTTGGCCAGCATTTTTATAGTGTTATCTCTTGTCACCCTCCACAGCACAAGGAACAAAAGGGACCCCCCTTGACCCCTCTTGACCCCTCCCCAGCACGGGAATCTCCTTACCTCTGAAATCTCACACACACACACCCTGCAGCTGTATCAATATCATAAAAGAAACTCAAAATACATCCAAAGAACGCATGGCATTCATTTGCTAAATCATTGAAAATAAAATACAAAGAAAAGATAATTTTTTTCCACAACAATACTTCAAAAAGTTTATAAAGAGATCGTAAAACTATGAATTGAGCGGTTTAGTCCAAATTTTCTGAAGAGACTTATTGCTTATAAACATATTTAATTTAAGCTTTTATTCACATTTAAACATTGGTCAGTGGAAATAAATAGAAGCTCAACCAAACCTGCTTGACGCGAGAACAAACCTCATCCTGAAGCTCAAACGTGCTGTGTAAAACACGAGAATGAACCTCATTGGTTCTTGCAGAAGCTCAAACGTGCTGTGTAAAACACAAGAATGAACCTCATTGGTTCTTGCAGAAGCTCAAACGTGCTTTGTAAAACACGAGAATGAACCTCATTGGTTCTTGCAGAAGCTCAAACGTGCTGTGTAAAACACGAGAATGAACCTCATTGGTTTTTGCAGAAGCTCAAACATGCTGTGTAAAACACAAGAATGAACTTCATTGGTTCTCGCACATCAAGCTAACATGCTTGAGCTTCCGTTTACCTCAACTGATGTGTGCGTTGATGAATGTTTATATGTGAATAAAAGCTTAAATTCAATCTGTTCATCATATAAAGCGATCGAGTCTCTTCAGAAAATTTCCTCCTAACCGCACAATTCATATGGATTAGTTTTACGATCTCTTAATGAACTTTTTGAAGCGTCAAAGTGGTAGTTGTGAAGCTGTCAATGGAGGGACAGAAATCTTCAGATTGCATCAAAAAGATCATCATTTGTGTTCCGAAGAGGAACAAAAGTTTTACGGGTCTGGAACGACATGATGAGGGTGAGTAATTAATGACATTTTTCAACGAACTATCCCTTTTAGTGATTATAATTAATAGTAAGGTGTTTAATAAAATGAGACAATTAGGCTATTATAACAAAAGCATTAAAGAGAGAGAGAGAGACGCGAGGTTGGAGCGAGTCACACAAATTGTATATAGGGTTAATTCAGGATAATTGTGACATTTTCCCCCAGTCATCTCAATGGCAAAAAGTGTCCCAATACTGTAGCTACATAGACTTGCCCCGGCGGGCACTAGGACCCAACCGTAGGCTGAAGTTTTGTCGCTCACTGAGGCTTCAGACGCACCTGCTGCACTCGCGAGTTCAGCTCAGAGGTTTCAGCTCCTCGCGGACAGCAGCACAGGTATGTAGGCAAAAGCATGATTCATTAAACACAAACATATATTTTTTGGTTATAAAGGAAAATTGCTTTAATGTTAATTGTTGAAATAATTATAGTTTTTTCATATTGCTTATGTTGTGTATTTCTTTAACTTCGGGCTATTCGGTTTTATACCTCAGCTTACCCCCTGTTGTTAATTGAAAGTCAAATTAAAACTGTGGGGAACTTTTTGCCCTTCCTTGCTCATTTAGGCTATTTTTTGCTCATTTTCAAATGTATTTTATGTTGTAATGTTTTACTTTTGTCCCAGATCTTACTTTGAAAATTCATTATAAAAATTGGTTTAGAACGTCGATAATCTAAATATAAACGGAAATAAATTGTTCGTGAAATATTTATTGTATGGAAATGATTTCATTATGAATGTGCCTTAGTTGTGGGGTCATTTCCACCACAACAACCAATTTTGCTATTAATAAGGTTTGCTCAAACTTTACTTATTTACCAAGGAAATAACAGTGCCAGTGAAAAATATGCTTATGAGGTGAAGACAAAAAAAAAAAAGAAATATGAAAAACCAAGGTCATCAACACCACAAGTGATTGAATGAATTTGAACAAAATATTTTTTATTGTGTGTCACTTCCATTCAAGCTTTAATCCTTAGCAATACAGGAGTCGGATGTTTTAATCTAAAATAATTTCTAACATAATCTTTTCCACCACAAAATTGTATTAAACACAGAACACGTGATGGAAATGACATTGTGTTGGAAATGTTGTGAATTCAGAATTCTGTCGTCAACTGTTATATAATTCTTTGGTTTCTTTGGCCTACATTTCAACTAACTCAGTATTAGCAGACTGTTAGGTTAGGGTTAGTAGGGTAAATTGACATGTACTTGTGTAACCAGTCCTACTTGACACCATTCGGGGTCTCTGGTGTGAGAGGCGGGCGCTCTAACGAGGACTCTAAAGACCACAGCCTCTAGCACACCTCTTGAGGCTAGGGAGTGAGGTTTACACACACCGGCTTATGTCCGTTAGACTCACTCCCTTAAACCTCACTCTCACCCAGGTCACGGCACCAAATGTAACCAGTCCTACTCGACCCACTGTGAGCGGGATTCGAGCGGGGTCTCTGGCGTGGGAGGCGGGAGCTCTTAAAAGCAGGCTAAAGACCGCAGCCGCTAGCATCAGTTGCTAAAGCGCCTCTTGAGATCAGGGTAGTGAGGTTTACACGCACAGCTCTTACTGGCCTATGTCCGTTAATCTTGCAAAGTTGCTCATCTTTCTGTTGTGGGACCATCAAAATAATGTGTTAGCAGATTAAGCAGACAGTCTACTAACATTCTTATGACTTGTAGTTGACATTTAGTTGCAAGGTTACTTATAGTTAGTAGAATGTCTAAAGTAGACCGTTATTTTTTTTATGTGATTGGTGTGTGCAGATCTTCAACATGACAGAATGTGTCAAAAACTGCTGCAGGACGTTTATGTCCAAGGAGAAAGAACCAGAGATTCAGAGTGAGTCTCTCTCTCTCTCTCTCTCTCTCTCTCTCTCTCTCTCTCTCTCTCTCTCTCTCTCTCTCTCTCTCTCTCTCTCTCTCTCTCTCTCTCTCTCTCTCTCTCTCTCCCCCATCACTTACTCACGATTGATGAATTATGCATACACACAATATATATATATAAATATTAATACATACATGAATTATGAAAGATGTATTTTTTTATTTTTTTAGTGATTAAGGTTCGACCTCCTGGTAAATTAACTGTTGAGTCTACTGTAAAGAGCAATGTTGGCTTATCAGAGGATTATCTCCTGTCTAAACTGCCTCCGGACGGCCGGGATGTTCCATTCATCATCCCAACCTTCAAACCCTCCTACATCCAGCCGAGAGGGGCGCAGTACTCTGGCTACAACATCGGGCAACAGAGTAAGCAATATTACTCAGATGAGATTTATATGTTAATGACATTATTTTATTTATTTTATTAAATCACAATTGTGTTTACAAATTTTATATGATTGATTTCAGGTGCCACAAGGAGCACTTATGCAGAAAGGAAGGCAGAGCTCGCAGGAGCCAGTCAAATGATGTATGATTTGAACGTAAACAGCAGTCATATGATCAGCTATGTGTCACCAGGCTCACTGAGACGGCCCACTCTCAAAAACAGACCCAACAACAGCCCTGGCACAGGTGAGATACCTTTAGATCTGCCTATAACACGAAGCCAGACGTTACATGGGACAATATTCCTTCTATTTATTATCTGTGCGTGATGTTTAAAGAGTCCCATTTTACTTCCTCGTAGCATCATTCACCACGTAACTTCTCTGCATGTAACCTCAAATATTGACGTTCCTACACACCTTTGCATAATCCTTCTGTTTTATTCCTGCTCCTAAATTCCCTATTGTTCATGGCAGATTTGCACTGATAATGTCCCAGATTGTATTGTTGACAGGCCACATTCAGATGATTCTAATGCTTTGTTTTCAATGGCTGAGCATGACAAAATATCAAACAGACATTTTTAATGGAATCATTTTTTATACATGACAAAATAATCTGAATCAACAATACTTTTCCTAAGATTAAAATTAAAATGATTTCTTTCACAGGTTTAGAACACAGTGATAAAGAGAGACTCAGTCTCTCCCTGTTCGATTTGTCAAACCCTCAGGGCCATGTACAGGTGAGTTGTACACACACACATGCACGCACACACACACACGTTAGGTTTTCTTGTTTTATGTGGACATTCCATAGACAAAGTTTTTTTACTGTTCAAACTATTTACTGTTATCTTTACTGTTCAAACTGCATATTCTATACCCTAACCATAAACCTACCCATCACAGAAAACTTTCTGCATTTTTACAATTTCAAAAAACATAAGTTGTTTTCCTCATGGGGACCCAAAAATGTTCCAACAAAATCACACATTTCTGGTATTACAATACCTATGGGGACATTTTGTCCCCACAATAGGGAATACCTGAACCACACACACACACACACACACACACCATAAAACTGTATAATAATTTAAACCGCAGCTTTCACGAGCAGCTGAGATCCTGTACACCTGTTCACACATGAGCTATTATTATATGATGTATATAAAGTTTTCAGTGTCACATGATCCTTCAGAAATCATTCTAATATGCTGATTTGGTGTTTAAGAAACCGCAACACATTTTTTCAGGATTCTTTGATGAATAGACAGTTCAAAAGTTATATTAGTTTCTTTGAATTAATTGTATAATTTTATATTTTGGAATAATATAATAATTGTTACAAATAGTAAACATTATATTATTTTATCATTATTTAATTCAGCTGTTGCTGTTGCTTTTGTTACTGGAATTAACAATGAATATTTTTAAATAATTTAATATTTTTAACATTGTTAATATATGAATTAATGACTTTAGTTAACATACATTTTCCATGCATTGTCAGATCACTATTACCATTAAGAACTCTATGAATTACAAATCATCTATGGCACTATTAAGCAGGAGTTTGTGAAGTTTTTATTACAGCTCATGTTAAATAAAGTGTCAGTTTGTGGCCTTTAACGTTTGCATCAATCAGAGCTGATTCAATTCCTGAATTAAATGTTGTGTATATACAGTACACTAATACTTTGCTGTTTAATGATTAGCAGAGCTGTTGTTTAGTAACATTTCTTCCTCTTGTTCCTCCAAGCGTTATGATTCTGTATCCAGTGTCCAGAGCAGCACATCCTCCTTTCAGGATTCCTTTGGGAGCAGCCGTAGTCTAGGTAACCATTCATGACGGAACACTGAAGTCGTAACCGCAGACAAGCGCATTCCAAAAGAACCCTGAAAGTTCCCTTCCAATAGAACTCCCTAGAAAGGGTTCCACTCCACTGTTACCTGGAATTTCCACTACAGTTTCGTTTGTTTGGTTTTCCTTTTGTTTTTTTGTTAGGGTCTTTTTGGACCCTTTAAGTCTCAACAATCTTACTCCCTCTCTCCTCACCCCATGTAAACATATATACACACACACACACACACACACACACACACACACACACACACACACACACACACACACACACACACAGGACAGACAAGATCACGGCCGATTGTGAAATTGTAAAGGGCAGACAGTAATTACTTCCAAATGTTTTCCCTGAGGTCCAGTACACAAGTACTCATATAACTCTTAGAATGTAGAGAGGATCTTTAACATTTACATTTACTATCCACCAAGAGAAGACATATTTTTATACAGTAGGGTTTAAACATCTGAGACCACTAGAGAAATGCTTCTATTTAGCATTTTTCTAATATAATTGAAAATGGTTTTAATTAACACTGAAGTTAATTATAAATAATTTGATCCTAAAAATGTGGTTTGTCCCTATTTTTCTTTATTGACAGCAGCACTGAAGCTGAATATTAATGAACAGAATATTATTTATTTGTTTTAAAGTAAACTATGTGCAAGTCTACCTAGGATTGATAAATAAAATCTGTTTCTGAGATTATTTTTGAAAGCGTGAGATCAGATCTCCGTGTGGAGCAGACTGGCTGTCAGACTCCTTGTGCATACAAAAATCTCACTGGATTATTACAATTAATGGCAAAAGGAATGTTTGAACATGTAAACTGATATTTCCCTCTGACACACTACAGCAATATATATATATATATATATATATATATATGTATGTATGTATGTGTGTGTGTGTGTGTGTGTGTGTGTGTGTGTGTGTGTGTGTGTGTGTGAGAACATCTGTTAAATATCTGTATACATTCATCACACATATACACTGATAGACATGTTGACAATATTTTGGATTGATAATATTTATGTTTCTCGTGGCGTGTGTGTGTGCATAGAATCCATCACTCTGTCTGGTGATGAGCGGGATCGTGAGCCGGGAAAAGTGTGTGTGCACCTGAAGTATGAGGAGGCGGTGGAGCAGGTGTGGATCACCTTAGTGAAGGTATGATTTCAACCAGGAGAGGCTTTGCTAGTCTACAACAGACCATTGTGTCCCGTCTAGAGACCAGCTGAATGGAGCCTCTGTGCCGCTGTAAGAGAGCTTTAACAAATGATCACATTTCCAACAAGCTATTTTAAATCTTTCGTTTTCAAATAATTGAAAAATAACTATGTCTGTAGATGCCTGTCTTCGCCTCTTTATTTTACACATAATTTGATATCAAGGGTATGTGGTGGAATACTGAAATCAAGCATCATATAGTTAGCACACTGTTTGATCTCATATTTCATAATGCTTTTTTTTTCTTTTTTTTTTGTCAGTTATTTTCTAATACAATTTTTTTTAAAGGTCCTGGCTCTCTTTCCTCATCTGAGAAAAATCCCCTAGTTGACATACAGTGGTTTTAGTGGTTATAAGAGCTCATAAATAGTAGGCCTACATGTTGCTTTCAGCCTCACTTTACTGTTTCTCAAATTTCCTCCTCTTTGGTACTTTTTCTTAGTGTACGGACTTGAGTGTGTATACTGAAGGGGTGGACGTGCAGAAGATTGGGGTCAAAGGGGTCATCACCATGACGAAGCCAGTGCGATTTAAGAGCACAGTCAAGGAAGCATCAGCAGTGAGTGAAATCCAGCAGCCATAAAACTACAACACCTATGATAATATAATTGCCATATACTGAGCTCAGTTAAACCCTGCTGGTAGATGCTGGAACTACAACATCTGCTTTATAAAGTGCCTTTCTCCATTGACAGCCTTTCAAAATAAATTATTTTGCAAGCAATATACACTTTTGGGTCAGTAAGATTTTTAAAAGAATTGAATACTTCTATTCAGCCAGAAAGTATTAAACTGATCAAAAGTGAGAGACAAATTTGTAATATATGCTGTTCTTTTGAACTTTCTATCAATCAGAGAACCCTAAGAAAATGTATTACAGTTTCCACAAATATATTAAGCTGCTTTCAACATTGATGTTGAAATGTTTCTTGAGCAGCATATTAGAATGATTTCTAAAGGATCATGTGACACTGAAGACTGGAGTAATGATGCTGACAATTCAGCTTTGCCGTCACAGAAATAAATGACATTTTAAAATGTATTACAATAGGAAACAGTAATTTTAAATTGCAATAATATTTCCAGCGCCCCTATTTTTGAGAATTTTCAGAAAATGACATACCCAAATACAAATGTCTGTAGCTCTTAAACCCTATGGTCCACATTCATAACTCTGATCTTTTTTTAAACTAGACACTTGAAACTTAGTTACACAAGAGTCATTATAACTCAAAGTAGCATAGGAACAGAATAAAACAAGGTCAAATTTACATGAAAGTGACTCACGATTTCTTTGAATTAACTTCACTTAGGGAAAAATGTATCAGACTTTCATGTTAAGGGCCTGAAAACACCATATAGATAAAACTGAATGTCTGACCATGTTTAGATTCAAATCTGAGGTTGATACTCCCAAAAATGTAGTTTCTGTAAGCTTTTATTCAAGAAAAGTATAGGCGTCCTTTCCAAAATGCAATTTGGAGACTCCAAATGGACACCTGTCACCCAGCCACTTTAAATAAGGAGTAAACACTATATAGGCCTACTAACAGTTACATACATGTATATCAATTCAGAACTGTTCTGCCCTTCAAACCACACAAGAAAAAAACGATTTCAGCACAACATTTGAACATTTGAACAAAATTCCCTTTATTTTGAACAATTCTAATAGCAAAAACAGTGATTTCTCACTACATGTATAGACATTCCAGAAGTGATCGTTTTCAAACTAATGTATAAAATATATAAAAAGAAAACAATAAATGTTTTAGAACATTTGTAATGTAACAAACGTGGTTTTTACTCAAATAAATTGCAATAAACTGATAATTATAATGAATATCCTATTACTTTCTGCTGCCCACGGGCCGCTGCTTATTAAGAGGTTAAAAACAGAAAAAATTAAACTTTTTCAAACCCATATTTTTCCCCCATTGAATCACAGACCTCTTTGATCGATATAACACAAAAAGTTTATTGAGATTGGCTGTTATGTCATCATTCAAATGAACTTTGATGAATTATTCAGCCCTCCCTTCCCTCCTGTGTTTCTCGAACAATGAACATTACGGCGAGACTAAAAAAGTCCCACACAACCAAAGATGCATAAAAAACATACATAAAAATATGTAGAGCGTGCAGTATTGTTTTATTTTACTTTGCTTCACAGATTAAGTTTGTAACTAGTTATCCCTCAGTATATTGTCTATTTCTCTTTTAGGAAACTGTCTTCATGGAGACATTTGTGTTCACTCTGAACTTAGAGCAAATCCGCAGATCAGCACTGGTGCTGCGCCTGCAGGCTCACACACCACGTAAGCGGACGCTGGGGGAGTGTGTGTTATCTCTGCGAACCCTCGGACCGCAGGAAACAAAGCACTGTCTGGAGTTCAAGCCTCACTCTAAAACACATGTGAGTCTTCATCTGCTACATCTCATTGTGACCGCACGTCTAGTCCCAAATTTCTTTCCCTTACAGGTTCTTCCTGGTTTTGTCTGTAAGATTCTTTGGAAAAAATCTTAAACTTCCACCTGCAATTACCTACAATGACCAGATTAAACAGCTGCTCTAGTTCTGCCCAGGCCTCTTCTGTGATATTTAGGTCACTGGGGGTTCGACAGACAGACAGAGCTCTCAGAGAGGAAGAAATCAATATACCAGCCATTTCAATACTGCTGAAAGCCCTTTTTGAAGGAATTATCTAGACCCTTAAAAAGCGGATCTCTCCGAAGCTTCCTGTTAACACACACAGAAACAGAATGTTTACTATAATTCTTCAAGTATTGTGGGCAATTCAGAATTTAATTGAGAATCCATTTTAGATTCCTGATTTTGATTTAGAATTTGTGTACACACACATGTATTCAAAAATGTGTGGTTAGTAAGATACAAAAAAAAAAAAAAAAACCTTTTATTCAGCAAGCATGCATTTAAATTGATCAAAAGTGACAGTAGAGACATTTATAATACTGGCGAACATTTCAAATATATTAAAATATTAAACAGTTATTTTAAATTGTAATAATATTTACTAATATTGCTGTTTTTACTGTACTTTTTATCAAATAAATGCAGTCTTGGTGAGAATAAAGCATTAAAAATGAATGTTACTGACCCCAAACTTTTGTACATTAGTATACATGCATATATATATATATATATATATATATTTAACAGAATAAACAGATATAACAGAATGTGTCACATTATCATCTTTATACTTCACATCTCACTGTAAGTAGGTTAGGCCCTGTTACAACATTGTTCAGCCTACAGAGAGCTGCCATACACACAAACAGATATCAGATTTGGCACAGTGTATAATTTTGAAAAAATGTGATTTGTGTGTTTTGCTTGTGTGCGTGGAAAATAGTATTTTATTTTATTTATTTTTTTGAGTACAAAGTCTTTTTCTCACTAGTGGGGTGTTTGAAATGGACTGAACTGTTTAGAGGACGTTTTTTTTTCCAAATCAGCAACAGCTGTTTGTGTGTTCCTGGGTCAGAAATTGGTTTGTGTCTCACTTATAAATCAGTGAATAAGTCACAGCAGGTATAGTCTGCCCTAAAACACACACACACACACACACACTCAACCGTACACAGAACCTAAACCTAACAGGGATTATTGTGTGTGTGTTTCTGTAGGTGTGTCACGCAGAGCTTCATCTGGCCTTGTGCTTCCAGCCAGTGAGCAGTCGAATTCAACTCCAGATCCTTAGTGCTCAGAACCTTCCGTCATCTTCCTCACCGCTCACACAGAGTGAGTCCTATTATGCTTTTTTACATTATCAACTATCTTTACTGTGTAATGTGTCTGTTTGAGCATGAAAAAGGGCTGCAAAGTTACAAAGTCCACTCCAAAGGGTGTTTTTTTCCATATCAGTTAGCACTGTTTCTGAACTCCCTGAAACGTCTTGAGTTTTCTTCTGGGAACATGCACGTCTCAATATTCCTCATTTAAATAATTCCTTCCCAAAGCATACGCAAATTAAAGGGGTCTAGGCCTTTTTTTTTTCTTTTTTTTTTCCTCAGTTAATTGTTGTGGAAGAGTGAATAAGACAAATATGACAATGCTGATTGTGCAAATGGACGTTCTCTTTAGGTTTCTTTGTGAAGGTTGACTTGCTGAGTGAGGGTAAGGTCTTACTGAAGAGGAAGACGAAGGTGATGAAGTCATCAGGGAGGCATGTTCAGTGGGAAGAGGTGCTTCACTTTCCCATCACCAATCAGGACCAGAATCTGCAGCTGTCAGTCAAACTCTTCAGCCGTAGCTCTGTCCGGAGAAAACACCTGCTCGGACAGGTCAGTTTGGAGTGTATATACATATTACAACACACTACATTTAGTATGCATATCAACACATGTTTAAATTTAAAGTTGATTTATTTGTTAAAAATACAATAAAGACACTGCTATTGTGAAATATTATTACAAATAAAAAGAAACTTTTCTATTGTAAAAATGTAATTTATTCCTGTTATAGCAAAGCTGAATTTTCAATAGTCTTCAGTGTCACATGATCCTTCAGAAATCATTCTAATATGATGATTTGGTGCTCAAGAAACATTTATTATTTTTTGTAGAAACCGTGATAATTTTTTCCCCTCAAGTTCAAAATAACAGCATTGATTTCAGATCTAATTTTTTGTAATATCATATATAGATTTACTGTAACATTTTACCAATTTCCTTACTTTTCCTTATCAACCCCAACGTTTGAACAGAAGTGTATATTCCGTAAGTTCCTGTCTTTGCGTGTATTCCTTCATTTTTAGGTCCTCTTGGGATTTGACGGCAGTTCACCTGAGGCAGTGGAACAATGGAGGGATTCAGTGACTCATCCTGAAAAAGTGGTGACGTCATGGCACAGAGTTACTCGACTCTAAAACAGAGAGGATGAAGAAATTAGATTTGTGATTCAAGTGGATTTTAAATGCAACTTCTAAAAAAGCCCTTTTTTTAATCTTTGATTTTATTTTAGGTTAAAAAAAAAAAGTTGGGAAGAAATCACCAATTTAAATGTATAAACTAAGTGAGTCTGAACGAGTCGCACCCTCTGCAGATCCTAGTGTAGCTAATCATGTATTAAAGCTGTTTGTAGATTTTACATTCTCTGTTCTTTGTGTAACTTTGAGAACATGCAATTGTCTATGTACAACTTAAGTAGCACAGATTCAGGAACAGGGAACATACAAAATACCATTATGTGCAATAAAACGCGTTATACATTTTCCAGTATAACATGGCCAAATAAAGAGCAGCCTTTATTTGGTCAACGTTTTAATTACTTTAATTACAAAATTCATTAATCAAGTATTATGTTCAGTATTCTTCTCCATCATCTCCATAAAACTGCAGCACTGCTGAGTTAATGCCAATCTGTTCTCTGTGTATAGAAACAGATATTTGCATTTTCTGAGCTGTTTGGTGATGGTTATTTTACTTTCGCTAGCTCTCAGAAAAAGACAAACTTGTTTCAAAGTGCAGTAAAAACTCTGTTGTTTGGGGAAAAAAGCTTTTATTTTTAGGAAGTTTAGAAGGGTTTGTATTACATGTCCCATTCAAATGGAATTCAATCCTTCAATTTGTTCCACTATTTCCTTTCACAAGCACAAGAAAAAGGGAAAGGCCGTAAGAGAGTACAACAAAGAGACTTTTGTTAACACATTTTTCTTCCCTGCATCCTTTGTGCTGCCCTTAATTCAAGGTGACCTAACTTTCTAGGCCTTTTCATTTCTACGAATTTATTTTTGCACAGGTGACACTATAGCTTGTCTAAGAGTGTTCATTGTATTCATGTTTAAGTATATTGTGTTTAAGTAATGCTGTAGTTCTGTGGACATGTGATATTATGTAAGAGATATTTTAAAAAGCAAATATTTTGTATGCATCGACTGTATGTTGTACGCATACACAAACATTGTTTGATCGCAGTCTGGCATACATGATGTTACAGAAATAAAAAAAAGAGATCAAATTGCTGGAAAAGAGTCAGTTGTATGAAATTGTCATGGGACTTTGTGTGAGTATAGGTTCATAAAAGACACTTTCATTTATGTTTTATATGATTTGAAAACTGTACTATGACTTGATAACAGTAGGCCTATATGGTAATTTATTGGCATCGTTCTCCAAACCCAGAGGAAACACTATAAACAGACAAAGTGTTTGCACTCCTTTACTTCTCTGATTGTGCGGCTCTTTAAAAGGTTCTTCTACATCCGGGTGTGATTTCATTTACGTCATAACTTACGGGATGGCTGTTTGAACAGTGTTAATGGTTATATCTGAAGACACACCCCCAGCACCCTGCAGCTGATCTTTGTGTGTGTGAAGGTATTTGTGTAATGTTTCGTATCGATAGCAACCACACAATCAATTACTAAAAATGGTCCGTGCAACAGAGGACTTAAAACACCCTCAGCAGCAAAAGTCAAGCGACAAAATAAATAATAATAAACTTAAAATCAATAGAAGAAAGTCAATATGGCAGGAATGTTCTTTCCTTCTCTCTGGCACTCACACACAAACAGCTGTGACCACGAGGGATGTGTGCCTATGTGTCTCCTGTGTGTTTCAATTAAAACTGGATCAGCAGGTCCGGGATTTTTAGCTCAGTATCCAGGATCTGAAATCCTCACAAACTTCTTTAAATTACAAATTTACACATCTGCATCGTAACACTGCTAGCTCTCCAACAAACTGTTTTACAATGACATAAAATACGAGCTGCTTTAAAAAAAAATTATGAATTGATATTTTGATTCACAGTGTTTAACATTTTCTGAAGTTTCCATTAGTATTAGTACCCTAATCAATATATAGGCTATAGAGGGAGACCTGGGATGAAAGTAACACCTTTTGTTTGAGCATCGGTAACTCAGTGGTTGTTTGTGCTATATCTCTCAAAATTTGATATATAGGTAGCCACATTTGTCTGCTACAAATCAAGGTTATTTTCGTAAACGAAAACTGAAACTAAGACTAAAACTATTGGTCAAAAAACATTTTCGTAAACTGAAATAAAATTAGAAATTCATAATAAATGAAAAACTAAAACTAAACGAAACTAACAACAGTTACTGAAAAACTAACTGAAATAAAATAATAATTAGCAAAAATAAATAATCGTTTTCGTATTTAATAAGCTCTTTACTTTGGTGGAAAGTCTGACCGTTGGCTGTTTAGGGAAATGCCTGTAAATTGCGCTTCACACGCGTGAAGTTGCTGAGGCGATTAACCGCTGTCCTGTGACGCGCTCAATGAAGGACCAGCGAACACAGTCCTAAGCGGCTGTTCATAAAGGATGCGTCCGTGGCAGTGGAATGGGAAATAATAACTCAAGGTAATGAGACGCAAGTTGAACTTCTTTTAACTTGAGCGAAGCGTTTTTAGAATGTCCTTTCATTTGCGTGAGAGACGCGGGTGCAACAGCAAAACAAGTCCGTCAAGCACAAAAATACCTTTAATGTGGTGATGTCATGCTTTCATGAAGGTTGACAGGCTGAAAGGTGCTGTTGTTATGTTTGTTTTTACAAAAGATTTTCTGCTAATAATATTGTTATCCATGTGGAGACATGTCCCGGGACACACACACACACACACACACACACACACACACACACACACACACACACACACTCACTCACTCACTCACTCACTCTCTCTCTCTCTAGACGTAATGGTTTATATATTGTACAAACTGTATATTCTGTCTCCTTACACTAAACCACTAAACCGACCCCTAAACATACCCATCACACACACACACACACACACTAACCTGACCCCTAAACCGACCGATCTCACACACACACACACACACACACACACACACACACACTAACCCGACCCCTAAACCGACACATCACACACACACACACACACACACACACACACACACACACACTAACCCGACCCCTAACATACCCATCACACACACACACACACACAAACACACGCGCACACACACACACACACACACACTAAACCGACCCATCACACACACAAATACCCATCACACACACACACTAACCCGACCCCTAAACCGACCCATCTCACACACACACACACACACACACACACACACACACACACTAACCCGACCCCTAACATACCCATCACACACACACACACTAAACCGACCCATCACACACACACATACCCATCACACACACACACTAACCCGACCCCTAAACTGACCCATCTCACACACACACACTAACCCGACCCCTAAACCGACCCATCTCACACACACACACACACACACACACACACACACACACACACACACACACACACACACACACACACACACACACACACACACACTAACCCGACCCCTAAACCGACCCATCACACACACACACACACTAACCCGACCCCTAAGCCTACCCATCACACACATTTTCAAAAAAACTCATTCTGTGTGATTTAATTTAGGCCCACAGTGACACAAGTCCCCATGAGTGTGTGTGCATTCAGGTTTAAGTCCCCACCACGATAGAAAAACATGTACACACTCATGCACACCTCACACGCTGCAAAGATACTTCATTATTTAATCACACTGGCTTCACAGCAGGTTGTCAGATTAATTTAGCTGTTTTTTTTTGTTGTATGTACCAGTGTCACTCTGAAAAAAGTAAACTATGTTTAACAAGATTTCATCTTTAATATGAAGTAGTTTGTCTGTATTTTTCATCGTGTTTTTTTTTTTTCTTGTATACTTTTAAGTTCCATTTATTTGGTGCTTTGTTCAATCTCAAACCATTATTTTTATTATTAAGATGTCTGCACAAGAGTTAACTGTAATCTCGGCAAACATTAAACTTTGCTGAAATTGTGCGTCTCGCTTTGGTCTAACCTGGAAGTGTTCTGTTTGCTCTGCTAAACTATAATTACTAAAACTAAAACTGAAACTAAATAAAATAAAAACTAAATAGAAATGTGTTTGCAAAATAAAAACTAAACTAAAACTAACAAAACCATTAATGAAACTAACTAAAACTAAACTTAAATTTAAAGCAAAATTGAAAACGATATTAAAATAAAAACTAATTTAAAAAAGCAAAACTATAATAACCTTGCTACAAATATAACTCACTTTGACATGTACAACACAATCACAGATTATGTGAGATAATGTCAAACACAAGGAGTTCCGCTGTTACAACCTACCCCACTATTGTGGTGAGTTGTAACACTAGTTGGGGATAATGTAGCACTGAGAGGTCATTTGCTGAAATGGGATGCACACAATCAAAATTTTGCAGTTTTTAATAAGTGAACAATTTCAAGTAACAAAAAACATTTTATTGTATTTCTTTAAGGGCTTTAAATTTAGCACAAAACAATTGCCGTGTGTGTTTGTGTGTGCATGCTGTATTCCTGTCACATAACAGTTAAGTCACTGACTATGTTGCCATCCACCTATTTTATGTGCATTTTGGGATATCACATAAAAAACGCTGTATGGAAACGCCAAGATGCGCATAAATTCTTAAAATGTGCCCAAAAAAATCATATGTGCTCAACTGAGGTGGATAATGTGTTTATTTGATAAGAAGACATAAGCATAAACTATGATGGAAACATATTTACCACATAAATCCCTCAATGCGCAACAAAAACTCGAGTCTCTATTTTGTCTTAACAGGGATGTGATTGATCACTGGAATTATCATAAGGGGTTGGTTGTAACATTTTTAATGAACTGTTATAACTATCTCCACCCCAAACAGCCATAACTTAGCTAACTGTTTTAGCATGTGGGTTTGAAGTTAGCATGAATGCAAAGCATCAAATTGTAGAATTAGCTACTTTAGATTATGCAAGTCAAATAACTGTACAATGATTGGGCAAAAAATTATCTTAATAAAAATGGTTACTTTGCAGAAAACTTTCCTTGGTCATAAAATGTACAATGTTGCTCACAGTAACATGCCACTTCTCCTGTGAGCTCAAAAAGGTGATGTGAGTGTATGATATTGATGACATCAGTATCATGTCATCTTTACCATGGCTGGTAAACTCACATTATGGGGACAAAATGTCTCCACAAAGATGGCAATATCCGAAAGCCTTGTCCTTGTGTGGACATTTTTTGGTCCCCATGAGGAAAACAGCTTATAAATCATACTGTGATGTAAAAATGCAGAAAGTTTTCTGTAATGGGTATGTTTAGGGGTATGGTTAGTGTAAGGGGATAGAATATACAGTTTATACAGTATAAAAATCATTGCGCCTACACTCTAAAAAATGCTGGGTTGTTTTAACCCAATGTTGGGTCAAATATGGACTAACCCAACGTTGGGTTAAAAAATGCAGTTTAAAAATGGACAAATTGCATTTTGGACAAAATAGAAAATGGACAAAAATGCAATTAAAAAATGGACAAATTGCATTGGTTACATTAAAAATGTAACCCAACGGCTGGGTTTGTCCATTTTTAAATTGCATTTTTAACCCAACGTTGGGTTAGTCCATATTTGACCCAACATTGGGTTAAAACAACCCAGCATTTTTTAGAGTGTATGAAAAGTCCCCATAAAACATGAAAACACAACAATGTGTGTGAGTGTGTGTGTTTTAACCAAGGCTTTGCAGTGTTGTCTGGTAAGTTATACCAGTCTGGTATTACTATTTTCAGGTGTAGCCATGTGTTCTGAGATGTCTAACATAACATTTAGTGTAGGCTACTGCCATATAATTTATTTTACTTCATGAGACAGTTTAATTTTCAGATCATTCTCCCACAAACAACAGAAAACAACTACGAAGTCCTACTCAACTACTAGTCCTTCTCTCAATTGCTGTGCGAGATCACCATCTAGTGCTCTACAGTAGAAGTGAGTGAACACGAAGAAAGTGACTGAGGTTTGGCCGTGTTCCCGCCATTAGTTTACCAACTTTTTACAGTTCATGTAGGAACATGGCCGATGATTTTTATATGATCAACACACATATTGTGTAAGATTGTCTCAGCTCAACTATGTCTGCCAGCTGGCAAATTCCAGTTTTAGCCATGTCGAAATAGGCCCTATGTCTGTTTATTTTTGTAAATAAAGAATGTGTTTAGTTTGTTTTGTATGTATACACTCTTAAACATAAAGTTTCCAAAAGGATCACAGAGATGTCATACATTTTTGGTTCCCCAAAGAACCTTTCAATTAACAGTTTTTAAAAGAACCATATATATATATATATATATATATATATATATATATATATATATGAGAAGAACATTTAAAAATCTAATAACCTTTTTCCACTATAAATAACCTTTTGTGAAATGGAAAGGTTCCATGGACGTTAAAGCTATGGAACCATACTGTATGCCAATAAAGAACCTTTATTTTTAAGTGTAGCCTAGGCTAATTTAGTCAGTGATACTTTTCTTTATAATCCGTGTACAGAATGCAATATGCTGAAAAAAAGTTAAAAGAAGAATGTGTGCAGAGTAGCCCCCCCTAATTCAATACTAACATTACACAGAATTAGGTGAGCACAGAATGTGCTATGTACATAATACAATCCTGACTTTTTGACAAAGTCGTAATTAGTTTGGACTAGGCTAATGGAACAAAATGTTAGGCTAGGCTACATTAGATTACATTTTCAAAGTTATTTCCATCGCAAAATTGCACTGCCATAGCAACAAACATCCGGTCACTGAACTGAATCTCACCTGAACAATGACTCAATCTGACTGCGTCTGTCTTGACTCATGAAAACTGTGCCTTGTGGCAATATGAATTTCCCGTGTCTGTGTAGAATTGGCTGTAAATTATAAGATCTAAAAGAATCACACTTATTTGATTCTATCGGACTTTAATCAAACTTTACAAGTCCGTATTATTTAATCATTTATCAATTTTTTTTATGAATTTAATTCTCACCCATCCCACGCCCAGCCCAGGCAAAGTTTTGTTGCTCAGTGATTGTGGGGGGCGCCGATAGGGATTGCGCACAATGACGCACATTACAAGGAATTTCTGCGGCAGCTATAAAACACCTGAAGTGCTAATACCTGCCTAGTGAACCTACACTGCTGGAGTTAACATGGGCAGCGAGTCAGAAAATAACGGCGTTCTTAAAGAGGGTTTTTTGGTGAAAAGGGTGAGTGAGACTCTTTTGAACATTTTATCCATATACACATATGGCAAATTAATTCCTACTTGGATTATTAACAAATTATGTTCGTTTTTAAAGGGCCACGTGGTTCAGAACTGGAAAGTTCGTTGGTTTGTACTTAAATCGGACAAGCTTTTGTATTATAAATATGAAGGCGGCAAACGGGATTCCTGCCATCGAGGGACGATACATTTGATTAACTGCAAAATCACCTGTCCTTGCCTGGAGTACGAAAACAGACCGGTAAGTGAGAACAGTCAAAGTATTCGACGTTTTTTTTCCCGGTTTTTTTAGGCCTATACTGTACAATAGACTAGTGGAATTTTACAGTCCTCTGTTAAGGAGTAGGCTATACAACAAAGCGATATTTGGTTTAAAGATTATGTTTGCACTCAGAATTCTAGGATAATCTCAAGCAGTGTTTGAGAAAGATACTTTTTAAAGTAACTTGTATGTAGTCTAAGTTACTTAGTCTTATCTGGGCTTGGCTTGCTTGCTTGTTTTTTAATAACAACAAAAAAGTTATATTTTTAGAAAATGTAAAGGCCATTACACAACAAAAGTGAAATGTAGAAGCCTCAGGCTGAATGAAATTCAAATTCACACCTGTTAATGTTAATTATTAATTAACATTATTATTTAATTTCAGCATTAATTTGGTTATATGCACAGTCCACAAACATATATGATTGGGAAGTGGCTTATCAGTGGTCTAGTTCAGATTACACCTTGAACACTAAACCAAACACTGGGAGTGTCTCAGTGCTTTAAACGTTCACAGCCTTAGGTTACACTTCATATGAATTACCTTTCATTATTTTGTTTCGCATTGCTCACATGCACTAGCATGTCAGGAGCACAGCTTTTATTTCCCCCAGTGTATCTTTGCAATGTCTTTGATTTATATTCCACATTGAGTAACAGCTGCAGTCAATGCCAGGTTCAGAGTGATGGAGTTTGGCATGTTTGTGGCAATTTCCTTTATACGTTCTTCTGGCGCAAAAAGTGCTGCACTTATCACCGACAACTTAAAATGTATTGTTTAGGGTGTGACTGAAGGCTGTTGTCATATTAACCACATTTTACACCCTGTAGTTGGTGCTGAAGCTGCAGACCAACACTGCAGATGAGCACTTTCTGGAGGCTTGCATGAGGGAGGAACGTGATGAATGGGCATCAGCGATTGGTGCAGCAATACAGAAGCTTAACCCACGTGGCGCACAGACCCCCTCCCCATCACAAATGAAAGGATCTACGTCACTCCAGCTTCACAATGTCAACCTCAGGTAGCTATGTGTGCATTTTGTGAAAAAAAAAAATATATATATATATATATATGCGAATATGTGTTTGTGACTCCATATCTAAACGTATATCTGTATATCAGTCAGGTGCTGGACTCCATGTATGATGTGCACACTGGTATCCGGCTAAGCAGTCATGTTGAACAGGGCAGCTCTTACACCAACTGTTTCTCAGGTCAGACACTCATTAAAGCATGAATGTGCATTATTAAAGAAATTATATTCTGTCTTGTTAATGTTTACGTTTACACTGCTGTTCAAAAGTTAAGGGTTGGTAAGATTTTTATTTTTTTTAAATGTTTTTGAAAGAACGCTTCTATGCTCACCTGCATTTATGTGATCATAAATACAGTAAAACAGCAATATTTTCTGTTGAATAACTATTTTATATCTTTATGCTTTAAAATGTAATTTATTGCTGTGACGGCAAAGCTGAATCTTCAGCGTCATTACAGTCTCCAGTGTCACATGATTCTTCAGAAATCATTCTGATATGCTGAGTTTTAGTTCAAAAGAACAGCATTAATAATAATAAAAAAAGAACTTAGCCTATTTTTGAAATAAAATAGGCATTACTGTCAGTGATTGCTTGCTGAATAAAAGTATTAATTTCTATCAAAAAAAAAAAAAAAAATCTTACTTGCCCCAAAGGTTTGGCCACCATGATTTTGCCAAGACAGACGTGTTCCTAGATCAACTTTTGCTGATCCTTTAACAACATTCCTGTCTAAAAACATAGTCCTAACCTGATCCCTACCCCTAAATCTAACCCTACTCATAACTTATCTCTAAATCAAAGGGAAATGATAGGTGAATAAGAATGGTGGAAACTTAGTTATAAGACTAAACTTGACATTAACTATAAACCTATCCCTCAAATCTGATTGAATGTTGATCCAGGAACATGTTTTTCATGGTGAAATCAGGTTCACCTACCTTACCTAACCCTAACCTGAAACAATCAGTCTCTTTGAACAAATATGTTGAGTGAAGGATTCAGTCCCTTGTTGCCACCTACTGGTGATATAGTATAACCTGCAGAAAGAGTCATTTGTCACTACTCGCTATACACATGCTGTCAGTCTGCCTGGAACATGCAAACACATAGAAGCAGAGTGAATCAAACTATGAACCGATCCAGTGCTGTTGGTCTGTAAAGTCAGCGCTGGTCAATCAAAGTCAAAGATCAGAAGTGTTTCATATTTGTGTGTGTGTTTGTGTGTGTGCAGGCTCAGCAGTGGTGGATTGGCTTGTGTTTAATAGGCTGGCTTTAACCCGTGTGGAGTCAGTAACATTAGCCTCTGCGCTGCTGGATGAGGCCTCCCTGCGGCCCATCGGGATCAGGAGCGCAGACGCCCTCCGTAACGCTGCTCTAGGAGAACAGTTCCTCGATGACTCCTCTGCACTCTACTGCTTTGTAAGTTCCAATTCTATTCCTTTTTGATTTATTCTTTACTCAACTCTTTTGAAATCACATCATATACTAGATATAAAAATAAGTTGTCCTAATTAAACCGAACAAATACGATTTCTCAAACAGTCCCAAAGCTTCCAGAAGCGAGGCAGTGTGAAATCAGAAAAGTCTCGGTCTGTGGTGGAGCTGAGTGGAAAGGTGGTGAAGAGAGGTTACCTGCTCAAACAGGTGAGCACTCTGCTGAAATTGGAGGTTTTGAACGGAACTTTAGGCTACTTATTTGTGGTGCTAGCGGTCTGTGTGTTCACTCACCTGTTTATCTGTGTGTCAGGGGCACAAGGTGAAGAACTGGAAAGTAAGATTGTTTATTCTGAGAGCAGAGCCTGGTTTCCTGCACTACTATGACCCCAGCAAGGTGAGAAGAAGGCTGATGTTCTATATATATGCTAAAGTCTAAAGAAATCATGTGATGTTTATTTTTGTACTGACTTGTTTACTTCCTGATGGCCACCTTTCTCAGGATGACATCACTCCGGTTGGCGGTATATCTCTGCGTGGCTGTCTGGTGTCTGCCCTCGATGATAACGGCACACCGTCAGGTGAGTCAGACTTCTATGAAAGTCTCTGAGGTGTGATGACTGCCTGATCCCACAAATGAATATTTACAAAATAATCACACATATTAATCAGAATTAAGGAAAGACTTAACTACTGCCACTGACTAAAAAATACTAAACAGTGATTCAGGTCTTGTTGTCTTGGTAGCAGCAATATTTACAGGTAAATACTGTGAACACAGAAACTAATGGCCACTTTCTTGTAATCTTCAGGTGTTAAAGGTAAAGTCCAGGGGAACCTCTTTAAAATCATCACTCAGGTGGAGACACACTATTATATCCAGGCTCCAACGCACGAGGAGAGGATGGACTGGATCCAAGCTATTAGAAAAGTGACTTAATTATGCTACACGTCGCACTTTCAAACAATAACGCTTATAGTTCATTTTTGGTATTGTTATTATCTTCATTGCTATTGTTAACAGTGTTAGTATTGGTATTGTTAGCTAATTATATATTTTTATGTTGGGTATAGTGCAAACAAAATAAAATATATACAGTGTTATACAGCTGCTAAAAATTAAATATGAATAATACAAATATATATTAATTATTAATAAAATGAATAAAACACATGGGGCCAGCATGAGACCTCATTCTAGTTAGCATATAGAATATTTGAATAGAATTCAGATTTTCCAATTCAGATAATATTTTGTGCATGAGTTAATGTGTGATATATTTTAATGTGGTAAAGCTTATACATTCAGTGAATGTACTATGAAAGTGTAAATGATAAGTGAGTTTGTTTTTTGTCAAATTTTGTCAAAAAAAAAGAAAAAAAGTATTTGAATAATTGTCATTTGGCAATCATGTCCTTGATGTCCATGTCTGCAGTTTTGCTATGAACCATTAACATGTTTTTACCTGCCTTCTGTTTGTCTACCAAGTTGTTAGTTAACAGAACTGACTTCATGTCTGACTTGCACAAGCCTGTTGATTTGTTGCTATGGTTTAAAAACACACACACTGTGCCTGTGTGTATGTTACTCTCTCTCTCAAATGCCCAAAAACACATGTCGTGTTTTCGTGTGTTATGGGGACATTCCATAGACATAATGATTTTTATACTGTACAAATTGTGTATTAGATCCCCTTAGCCTACAATAAGTCTACTCATCACAGAAAACTTTCTGCATTTTTACATTTTCAATAAAAAATAAATAAAAAAATTACTTACTATGATGTATAATGGTATGATGTGTATACCCCCCCCCCCCCCCCCCTCCAACACACACACTTGTATATGTAGTTTAAAACCTACCCATCGCAGAAAACTTTTGGCAATTAAAAAGAAATTAAAAACAAAATACAGTTTAGTATATATATTTTTTAAGCCATTTGGTTCGAGAAAGTATCGAATACCCATATCATAATGTACATTTGTTTCCTCATAAACCATACAAGGACACACACACATTAAATAAATCCAATAATCAGATCTTTTTAAAAGTTCTTTAAGAAAAGTTTACTGTTTACAGTACATATTGCAATTATTAGGTGTTAAAAGATATTCAAGTAAACCTTTCTATGAACCTAATCATTAAAGTTATTTTATACATGCTTCATTTGCAGCATTAAGTGTTTAGATTGACAGCACCAAGTACAGGCTCCAGATGGACTTTGAGTCCTTTTTCTTCAAACCAATTCAATCGCAGCGAACTGCATTTTAAAGTGAACATTCAGGTGTCAGTTATGAATGCTTATGTTAAACTGTTATGCGGTACATTCACATGAACAAAAGATTAACAGAAAAACTATTCTCTTAGGAGTTATTCTGTTGAAATGATTTAACTAATTTTTCAGACAGTCAAACAAAAGCATGTTGTTGTTGATACATTCCTGTAGCTCAAACAGTCAGGCATGCCGCTAGCAATGCTAGCTTCCTGGGTTAAATTCCCAGGGAATGCATGAACTGATACGATTTATAATTTGAATGCAATGCAAGTTGCTTCGGGTAAAAGCATCTGCCAAATGTGTAAATGTAAATACAAATGAATTTGAACATCAACAATTACTGCTACAGCACACCTAAAGTCTTCTACGTATAAGTGCATCTAATGGAACAAATGAAGGCACTTTTGCTTCTGTATCAAAGAGCCAAATAAACTAACTAATATATCTAATAATCACAAAGCAAACAAAAAAGTTAGATAGTACATTATGTATTTTAAAAACTATCTTCTATCTAAACTAAGTTAATTCATTCTTAATTTGAATTTTGATTGGAACATTGGGGATATTTTCTTCTACGAATGTGTCCAAACAAACACAAAATCATCTTTTAAAATGCTAACAGGCTCATTTTCCACCGCAAATAAAAATAACTGGAGAAACTGTAAAAAAATCGCCAATTAGCCTATACCAAAAGAAACACAGATCCAACTGAAATGAGTTGTAAAGATTTCAAATTAACTGATGGAGGTCTGGAACTTTACAACAATTGTGTACAGTACGCTCAGGGTTATAAAACCTTAGTTTAGTTGCTTCTATGATTAGTCTGTCATTATGGCAGGCGATTCCTCTCTTTCTCAAGCCACTTTGGTGAGCTGTAGGTCTCCGTGAACTCTAAGAGCAGTGAGAGATGCTAGCGGAGTCAATCTGTGAGAAAAACCACACAACGGCTGCCCATCCACCAGAATACGGAACTGCTGGTGCTCGCACACAATCTCCATCTGGGAGAGATAAAGAAGGAAACAACATTATTGTGACAGAAAGGTGTGAGATTACCAAAGAGTTTAGCTTTATCAGATGTGATCACACCCTCCAAACACACACTCTAGTCTCTACCTTAAAAGGCTCTCCTGGAGCAAAGGGGAAGAAAGACAGGGCCGTCTCTGAAGTGCCCCACTGTCCTGAGAGACGAGCGTTACGAAGCACAGCCTTTTCTGAAAAGTTCACCTTTAACTCCAGACCCACATCACCCTCGATTTCCTCATCCCCCTCTCCTTTAGACTGGCATGACACTAACACTATCATACTAAAGAGACAGACGGAAAAAAAAAACATGTGGGGATTTTTAACATCGGATTTTGCAGGTTTAAAGCAACACTAAGGAACTTTTCCTCTTCGGTCGCCCTACAGGTTGGAAGCGGAATTGTCCATTACCGCTGTCGTAAATAATTTCGCCGCCCGCAGCCTACTGTCGCACGCACACTCGCTGTTTATCTAGCACCGGCTTTGGAATGAACGATGTCCACTGACAAGGTAGAGTATGTTGCATTGCGACATCAGAAACGAAGGAAAACTAATGACTATTGTAACGCTTGACGTAAAGCAAGTCAAATTTGTAGTTTTCTTATGTCTCATTCGAACTACAGAAACGCGACCCGGTTTGGCAAACTTGCATGGTGTGGTTATAGCAGATATAGGGCTGCAAAGCGAATCCAGAAGTGCCTTTCACCCTGTTACGACTTGATGAACCACTGATACGATTTTGGAAACATTATTTTAAGGTAAAAAATGTTCCTTAGTGTTGCTTTAAGAACAAACATCATTTTAACAGACCGAGTCAATTGCATGGAGTTAGTGTCCTGCCCTTTTGATCTGGGACGCTACATACCAAATCACATCATCAACCATTAGTTTCTGGATAACCCTTGCCAAATATGGCCAGAATTCTCCTTTTTTTCCCCTTCTAGATCTGACCAGTTAAGCCTTCATGGGAAGTGAAGCTTTCCCACGCTGGCAAAACAGAAGTGGACAATAACAGCTGGAACACACGTGTATTGCACTATATGTGTAAAAAAGTTAAGATTGAAAACAAATGTTACAGTAAAACCTTAATTGTAAGGTTCCTTAACATATACACAAAACATCATATCTTACAAGATGATACATATAAGTATGCATATAAGTAAAAAGTATAAATTACCTTAATTTGTGGAGAATTTTTTTTCTTGCCAGAATTCCCTTCTCAAATGACATGTTTTATTTAAAACGTTAGATATGTCTTATATATATATATATATATATATATATATATATATATATATATATATATATATATTTATTCTATTACAGTATACTATATGACATAAAATGCATAACATAACATACTGCAATGCACTACAAAACACTTGATTTCTTCTGTGTATTCACGGTTGGCACCCATGTTTTCTTCTGGTTGAATTCCCGAGACAACTGGCTCATTGTGTAAACGCACTGAAGGCGCGTCTCATTCTCAATGAACCGAGTCATTCAGGATGCGCGATGTGACAGTTAAAAAATGAACGCATGAAACACAGACAGACAGGTGTGTCTGATACCAACCTTTTGGGCTGCTTGTGAACAATACCCATCACTATCAGCCTCATGGTCGGCCGTAGACCCCCTTTGATCTCTCCAACATAGTCCTCCTCCTGCAGGAATAGTATTTCACTGTCATTCAAACATATGATGCTATACAGGCCAGGCAAAACCCGAATAATTAGCTATTTATTAATGTACTGATTTAAAATCAACACGATTTCTTAAACCCAGTGCTGCCAGACAATAAGGAAAAGAAAAGGTTCTCAGACCATTCTTCAACCCTTTCTCAGTTTACAGTTTATTCGTGCAGATTACCGAGTCGCATCATTTATCAAGTCATTTATATGACATATTAATCAGCGTGGTCAAATATATTTAAGCTCAGCGTATACGTCACTGTTTCAACGCAATTTACAGTCTTATTGGCTGATAAACTATAAAATAATCGTCATCATACTTACGTTTCGGATGTTACCCTTATCTGTCATGCTTTCTTCTGTCGCTTTAGTTTAGTCGTGCAGGTGTTGCGTTTCAAGCGCGAGGACAATAGCTGTCATGCACGGGATTGATCATGGCAGAGCGCGAGACCGGTGTTGAATTCGCGAACCCCGCCTCGCGCCGCCGCGTTTCCATAGAAACCAGCACAGGCAGGGAGTGATGATGATGATGATGATGACAAAAATACAGTAGTGACTTCAGCAGATTTCAAAATAAATGAATGAATAAAGTATATTGTTCAATATAAGAACAAGTCGCCATAGGCTAGTCTTGTAATTCCACACGGTAAACAAATATTTTAATGTGGTTAATGTGGTTAATAATTAATGTGGTTCAGATAACATAATGCCTAATATTTTGAGTTTCTATTTATTAAACCAATCTCCTTCATTGAATGAACTAAAAAAAAATCATTTCAATGAACTTAAAATTGTAAGGCAACCAGGCAACTTACCTTTTTAAGTAGGCTATATATAACAACATGTATCAACAATACACATATTTTACAGTGGAGAAATAGCCTACGAATAGCCTATGTAAAACTAGGTAGTAAGTTTTATTTGAATTCTGCATTTGAATAATTACAATGCATAACCTCATACATTAAAGTGAACTTTTATTAAGATAAACACTAATTCACTTAAGTTCATATAATGGTGGAATCACAAACATGGACAACACACTCAAGAGATATAAGTCACATGAGGTGTCGCTATTGTTTCACATTCCCATCTAACCAGTCTGGCACTTTGTTTCTGCAATATGTTTTTACCACCCAGAGAGAGTTTCCAGGGCTTATAAGCTCCATATTACTGATCAAATTTCCCTGTGTCAGTCTCAAGGTTGTCTCATACACAAGCATGGCTAATTCTGTCTGTAAGTACAATTTCTCATTGCTTTCTCAATTCAAATAAAAATAATATAAATAAGAAATAAGACTGCGGCCATCACGATGTAATGTTTAAATAAACACGTGACATACGCACATACCTGTTCAGCATTCATGACACCAACTTCATAACTGAATGAATGACTGTGCTTCACACTTTACATCTACGTTTAGAGACTGTAAAAGGGTTAGACGCGTCACTAAACATTTTCACAATAAATCCATAAAATGTCAGGTCACAACAACTATCCACCAGCATATAGAAACAAAAATAAAAAGTGAGGGATGAGCCACAGGGATTCAAATATTAAAACAAAGGCATCCTAAATTGTCTTCCGCCAGAGGTCGCTATAGTGGATCAGAAAAGTGAATCCTCCTTTTGCGTCGCATTCAGATCTGTCAAATCGTACAGAATGTGTAAGAATTTAATTTTCTACTGAAATTTAATTGGAAATCAACTACAGGAATAGCTATAAAATGGTTTTTAAAATTCCTTATCACATTGGCCCATCCTTCCAGCGCTTAGAAAAGTATCAGGTGACTAACAGTTACATCAGAAAAAGACAGAAACGCCTTTATATTGGTAATAGTTACATATGAATAATGAAACTTAATGTCACCAAAAATGATATTTATTATTTAATTAGAACTCCAGTCCGTTGTGATAGGCTACATGTGATGCAATTTCATCTACCCCCCATATTTCATTTCTATTGTTTTGACCCTTGAACTGACAGCTCCTGGATCAGCTGATTGAGTCACATGACTCGGCTCGCTCATGGCCACATACAGCTGATGATGGGATGCGCATTTGAACGCGCTGATCTCTAGTGCGAGATAAAGAAGGACAAGCCCAAATCGTAAGTGCTAATTTAACGAAATACTTCTTTCTGTACACCAGCGTAAAACGATGTGCAGAATTTTGATAGTGCAGTCGATTCCCTACCCCTTTCCTAGACTATATTAGGTCGGCACTGGGCAGTGTCTGTTGTTTTGCAGTCAGTATTTCACTTTTAACAGCTGATATACATAAACGAAAGTTTGAATCACACTGATTGCAACGTAAACACATTATGGAAGTCGTCAAAAGCCTAAATGCTGACATGTCTTCTGTAACTTTAGAAACATGTTCTTGCTCTTCTTCTCACGTGAATCACTTAAGTCAGTACAATTTGGTTGATTTTGGAATGTTAGGCTATTGAATACATATAATACAATATCTGTGTAGCAGCAAACGGAAATGTCTTATCAAAAAGTGTGCTTGTATTTTGCTTTTGATTTTATCTCAGTTATTATGGTTACAAAACCGGTGATGATTTTCTTTCATTTTCCACCACCTCTAGTCTTAGATGTCGAATACTTCATAACACACCCGAGGCCAGTAATCTTTCCGTGGACCTCAACAGACTGCTGAACTATCGGACTGTCTATCATGCATCCGTTTGGCCGTGAAGAAGAGACCTCCAGACGGGAGCTCTTCGGTTTCTTCACGCGGTGTTTGCGGCGCGGAGAGTGGGAGCTCGCGGCAGCTTGCGTGCGTCAGCTCGGCGACGAGCGCGGAGATGATCCACAAAGCCCGCGGGACATCGTTAAAGCCATCGTTACCCACCCATATCTGCTTAGGTCAGTGAAACCCTGACCGAAATCAACAGGAATGCTTATTCAAGTCATAATAAACCACATGAGCCTATGTCGAAAACAATGTAAACAAATACATTTTCCTCTTTCTGTGGATGTTGCTTACTGTAGTTATAATATCTATTTATGGTATTTTGGCGGAAACTGTGGTTGTATTGGTAAATGTTTATAAGTGGTACTCAATCTCATTATCGAGAGAGTTCAAGAAACTAAAGTTGAGAGATTTTAAGAGACACATCTGTTATTTTTCTGTTTATACACAGGTGGGAAACAGTGGGCAGCCCTCACAGATTGGCCTGGTATTGGCTCCAAGTCCTGGAGAAACGGACTAAAATAAAGGTGTGTGCTTTCTGTGTGTGGATATAATTTTCCCATTGATGCTTCTTCCATCAGGAAGCACTCATCTCACTTGCTTTTTCTAATTCAAAGTATGGGTAATTCCTCTGCAGGTGAGCGGGTCTGTGAAGAGAGAACTGGAGTTCTTGTTACTCTTAGAGGAACTTGAAGATGTCCCACAGTCTGTACTTAAGGTAGGACTATCACCAACTACTGTATGTTGCCTTCACAGCCCTGACACTGTTGTAACAACTTTATGGCTTTATGTTGACAAAGCACAGATTATTTCCTTTGAACTTTGATAAGGCTCTACTTTATAAGTTGTGCATGTGTGCACAATTAAGCTAGACATGTAATAATGCTTTCTTTTTGCTCTCTTTCTTCCATTTCAACAAATATTGAATACCCTTTCCATGTTTAAGAGCCCAAACCAACTAACTTTGAGATAAATCACATTTAATTAGATTTTTTTTTAAAGTTGTGTGTGGTAATAATCTACTAATATAATTTTCATTGCAAAATTCCCAAATGCCGAATTGCAAATGAAACAACAAACAAATTCTTATTTTTGGCTAAAATTCTGTCGCCCTACATTTATTCTTGTACGAGAAGCCGTTTCACTCAGTTATATGTCACAATAGGGTAGAAAAAACATTCACAATTTTCATTTCATGCCATCTTTAACTTCCAAAATAGTTCATTTTGTTCCTCCACTTTGTCCTTTATCTTCCATAGGAGCTGCATGAAGCCTTCCTGTACTCTGAGGAAGTAAAGGGAAAGATTCCAGGTGATTCTACTCCTCCACTGAGTGCTGCTGTTCTATCCTGCTTCCGTTCTCTTTTAACCCGCCAGCAGCCGCGGCTCTGCCACTCTCTCATCAGCTTCCTTCAGCACGCGGGCCACTCCAGAGACCATGCTTTACAGGACGTCTTCATCCAGCACCTCACCGTGAGAGTGAGCGTGCCTGTGGAGGAGAGGAACGAGAAATGGGTGGAGGAGGTGTGTGCGGTGCTGGCCTTAGCACCATGGGGGTCCGAGAGGTCAGGTGCTGAGCTAGAGACACTGTGGAAGGGATTGTGGTCGGCTAGAGAAGGGCTCATGACGGAGGAGAGGATTCTGGGATGTCTATTGAGGCCACAGGGCCAAGCTCTGTTGACTGCATACAGCTCCACAGCGCTCAGATTGCTCAAAGAGAAATTGCTGGCAGAGGCTCCACACACACAGGGTGAGTCAGATAAGTTTACTGTAGTCATGCAAACAACCAGGTAAACATTCACATTTTGTAGCCTTAATAATGTCATATTTTTTCTATGAATCATGTAGCCAAATCCTGACACTGTAACACCAGTAACAGATTTGTCTGTTTTGTTAAAGGGATAGTTCACTTTGAAATTAATTTTTGATATGTTTTAGCTTACCTCAAGGGCATCCAAGATGTAGGTGTCTTTGTTTCCGCAGTAGTTTCAATTTTGATATTTTTAGGTCAAACCGTTCTTGTCTGTCAGTCATATAATGCAGGTCTATGGTCACTGGCTCAAAACACAAGCACAGAGTCCAAATTAAAACAATTCCCCATCGTCCAAATGAAACAATTCCCCATCATAAGTACACATTGATGGCCTAAGACACGAAACGAGCGGTTTGTGTGAGAAAACGAACAGTATTTATAGTGTTTTTACCTCTTATACACAGCCACGTCCAAGTGATCTGATCTGACGTGTACGCAGACTGGTGCATAGATATATACACTAGATGTCGCCTTGTCTACAGCAGTTCATTGGAACGAATGTGTTTAAGGCGACATCTAGTGTATATATCTATGCACCAGTCTGCGTACACGTCAGATCAGATCACTTGGACGTGGCTGTGTATAAGAGGTAAAAACGATATAAATACTGTTCGTTTTCTCACACAAACCGCTCGTTTCGTGTCTTAGGCCATCAATGTGTACTTATGATGGGGAATTGTTTCATTTGGACGATGGGGAATTTGTTTTTAATTTGGACTCTGTGCTTGTGTTTTGAGACAGTGACCATAGACCTGCATTATATGACTGACAGACAAGAACGGTTTGACCTAAAAATATCAAAATTGAAACTACTGCGGAAACAAAGACACCTACATCTTGGATGCCCTTGAGGTAAGCTAAAACATATCAAAAATTAATTTCAAAGTGAACTATCCCTTTAATGATCAATAGCCGCTTTTCCATCGTCGAGCCGAACGGTTCTAAGAACAGCAAGGAACAGTTCCAGTTATATTTACACTTGAGCCTGGTACGACACGGCACGATTACAAACCGCTCTCGGCCCGGAACCGATTGGCTAATCGTGCTGAACCATGCTGGTAGAATGCATGTTGTGACGTCGCAACTCAGGATTGGTCACTTGTCTGTTGTCTGGCTACCGGTTTCTCTGTAGCTGGTTAACTGCGCTATTTGAGCAACATAAATACAAATTAATAATAAAATTAAAATAAATATATGATCATCCTCCATAATGGTCGCTATTTACATCTCATATCGTCTGTAAACTCTTGCATTACCAAGGTAACGATAGATGCATTAAAGATGCTGCTGGGCCGGATCGGCACGGAATGAACTGGTTAAGCAAAAAGAGCGGTTTGGCCTGATGGTGGAAAAGCGGCTAATTTGTTGGACGGATAAAAAAGCATTTGGAGACCTACGTCACACTTGAAAATGTCACAAGTAGGCAGGCAGACACATTCCCGTTTACACCTGGTGTTTTAATCCTTCTCTTTTGTCCACTTTCGACCACTTCTGTCCTGATTTTATTTTATTTTTTCAAGGGGATGGTCTATGGGTGGGTAAATGTATGGGTGTTTTTCAGATCTTTTGATCTAATGGACAAAATAAGCTTGAGCAATTTACGCAAAGGAGACGGTGGAAAAACATGCGGAGAGCAGCAGCTTTCGTTTCTGCTCTGATAGCCACAAGACCATGCTGCATGTTGTGAGTGCGTGTTAGAAATCAGGAATGATGAGAGAACATTGTTTAGTACGTTTTTCATCTTTAAACCAAACTTGGATCTTCAGTCATCAAAGTTTAAATCCCATCTGGCTAGCGCGCTTCCCATAATGTTTATGCATTAGGTCAGTAGACAGAGAGTAGGCGATCTTTTGTAGATGTTCGAACACATTCGACCACATGAGCGTCTAGACTACGAAAGTAATCCGGTCAAATTCGTTTTCGACTACCTCTGAAAGTGGATCAAAGTGGACAAGCTCAAAAGACCCCGTTTACACCTGTATTTAGCATTGTCCACTTGTGATCTGATCTACCAAAATGCTTAATCTTTTATACCAGGTGTAAACAGTGCCAAAGGGTTAATTCAAGTATTTATTTCTTTAAAAAAAACATACTGACACCACTCTTTTGAACAGCATTGTATCTGGAACCAAAAGCTAGCTAGTATTTAAAAGGTAAATCTGAACCACCAAAAATACTGGTATTGGTTTCACCATGCATGTCATGTTTTAAGGAAGTGAAGGAAACAGACTGTTCGTGGTGTGTTTGCCACCTCCTTTACTGTTGACTTAACACTTCTGCTCATGTGGTCCTAGTTCCCTCCGAAAATGTTCTCAGTTGTCACACCATTTGCATGAGATAGTTTTTTTGATCAGACATCATTTTTTGTGTTCTTGATGCATGTCTGAAACTCATCTCTATTCCCTTCTAGTTGACTTGCCTGATCTGGAAAGGGTCATGCTTGGCCTGTGCTGTCATGGTGACAAGCGTTTGGTGTGGAAAGCCATTTATTTTGAGTGTTTGAGCAGTGGAAAACACTTTCTAGAGCAGGTCTTGGTAGGTGTACACAATCAGGCAAACAGTAGCCTGCAAATAAGTGTGTATATCATTCAAATGTAATTTGTCATTCTTTTTCTGCACTATCACCACTAGCTATGTTTCCATCCACCTGTTTTTATATGCATTTTGGAATATCGCACTATTATGCGCTCAACTGAGTGGGATACATTTTTTTATCCAATAAGAAAACAAGCACATGGAAAAACATTTACCATAAATTCATTTTGGGACGGCATAGCTTGTTGCACTGCATCTGAAATGCTGTTTTGCTCATTCTGAAATGCCTGAGCAATGTCTGTCGTCAAAGTGTTTCAGTATAATTAGAACTGTCTTACATGACTGCATTCCCAAACAGCAGGCATTTCGCATAAGCTAAATGTGCAACTTTGGATGGAAACATAGCAACTGTCTTATAGTTAGTCAACAAGAGTCAAGTTTCTTTCCTTTAAAAAAAAAACATGTATAAAAGTGTATAGATGAAAGCAACTCAAAGTTTCCTTTAGTGGTATAATTGCAATAATCCATCTGCAAATTGTTTGCAGCTTACTGGTTTAGATCTCATAAAAAGGGAGGAATTCTCCAAACTGGAAACACTGTTGCAGACTGAGTTTCAGCCTTTGTCCCGTCTCTTGTTGTTGCTGGGCTGGACACACTGTCAAAGCCTGGATTCTGCCAAGAACCTTCTTAGAGTCCTGCATCACCAACAGGTTTGTAGCCATATATTTGACTGTCAGTACAACGTCTGGTCCATTCTGCTGATTATTCTGGCCAAGAACATCTCACTAAGACAGATATTTCATTGATATGTACTGTATGAGTTGATAGAACAATAATAGACTGGTGTGGCAAAAATAGTTGCACAGAAATGTTGTCTTCTGACCAGCTACACAGTAAACACTAAAAAATCATTCATATCAGCAACCCAGTATCTTGGTAACACAACATTGTTAAAGGGATACTCCACTTTAAAATGAAAATTCTGTCATCATATACTCACCCTCATGTTGTTTCAAACCTGTATGAATTTCTTTCTTCTGCTGAACAGAAAGGAAGATATTTAGAAGAATGTCAGTAACCAGACAGTTTCTGGTCTCATTGACTTCCATAGTAGGAAAAAAATATACTATGGAAGTCAATGAGACCAGCAACTGTCTGGTTACTGATATTCTTCTAAATATCTTCCTTTCTGTTCAGCAGAAGAAAGAAATTCATAAAGGATTGAAACAACATGAGGGTGAGTATATGATGACAGAATTTTTATTTTAAAGTGGAGTATCCCTTTAATAATAGAAAAAAAAAAAACTGCCTGAAAATGGCAATGTCAGCTAGTTTAGTCATTTTTTGTTTAAAATAACCTTCTTTAAAGGCTTTCAATTCCTGAAAATGTTTGTATAGGCTAATAATCCTACAGTTACAAGAACATATACTTCAAAAATCCCCTCCAGCTGAGGTGTGATCATGACATGCACTTCTAAAATATGCCATGTTTGCACATGCAACACTTGTGATTGTGAGCATTTAGTTAGTCTCCATTTCAAAGCTGTGGCCTGGAGATATATTATATATTTTTTCTGTCTTTTTTTTCTTATATATGTTTATTTATGTGTCATATGTGAATGATTACACATTAGTTTATTTAAATGAATGAGTAAGCCTTTTCTTTCTTTCTCTCTGTAGCCCCAGACCACTGATTCAGTATTGAGTGAGTTAGCCTGCACTCTGTCCTCTCGACTTGCTGTACTGGAATGGTGCGATCAGAACAATCCGTGAGTTAAAACACTGTTTGTACATTTTCACATAAAAATAATTTCTCGTTATAGATTATTAGCTATTTGTTCACCTTCACTACAGTTTAAAGGTTTGGGGTCGGTAAGATTTTAAAATGTTTTAAAAGAATTCTCTTATGCTCACCAAGGTTACATTTATTTGATACAGTTTATTTTTATTTTCGGGTGACCTAACCCTTTAACTGTCGCTTTTGATCAATTTAATAATGCTTTGTGGAATAGAAAAACCTTACTGACCCCAAACTTCTGAATGGTGGAGTATGTTCTTTTTTTGTTCACTGGTATGCATACTTACACAGAGGGATATCCCATGAATCCTTGCTGAGTCACTTACACATGCTGGACCATCACTCTGCACTGTATGTGCTGCACTGCCTGACACCCCTTGCCAAGTACGAGGAGCACAAGGTGCTTGAACTACTGCAAAGAACAGGTAAAATAATCATGCTGTCACAGGGGGTTCATTTAAATTCACACACATGCTGAACATTAAAATCTTTATTTCTCATTTGTAGGAAATCCTTCATTAGTGGACTCACCCAACTTCTCTGTCCAGCGAAACATCACTCTGTTTCAAGGCTTCTGTGCCATGAAGTATGCCTTGTACGCCATCTGTGTGAACGCACACATGCATACCGGCTGCCTGGACTGTGAGCCTCGGCATCAGCAGCAGACAGAGGCGGGACAGGGGGAGGAGCCAGCTGAAGGTGACCGCTGCTTTTTTCCTCTAGGAAAACAAAAACTTGTTAGATCAACCTTAATAAGCTCGTGATAATACACTATACCAGTTTAAAAACGTTCATACATTAGAGTGAATTTAATATGATCTTTCCATTTAATTTTCACATTGAGCAAAAATATGATTTAATCACCAAAATTTTGCTAACTACATACTTCCCATACTCTTATTTGTGTTATTTCATAGTTTTTATGAATTCATTGTTCTAAAATGTGGGCAATAGTGAAAGATTTAATAGGTGTGTCCAAACTTTGATTGGTAGTGTGTTTCTTTTTTATTTATAGCTTTATTTTTACATGATTAATTTTGTAATTTTTTAAAAATACATTAACAAAAACATTTCATTGCATTATTTGTATTTATTTATTATGGTTTCAATGATTTACTAAATGACATGGTGCAGGAATTCGGTAATTATTCAGTTCATACATCGTTGTACCACTTTTTGCAAAATATATATATTTTTTCTGTTTAGTTTTTATAAGAAAATGGACAAACAAAATGTGATGTTTCATCCTTGCTCTGCCCTTTAATTTCTTACTCTTCCCAGGATGCTCCGATTTGTTACAGCACTACCTATCAGAATGTCAGCTGTACCTAGAAGCTGTTCCGGCATTATTCCGTTTGGAGCTCTTGGAGAACATTTTCTCCCTCCTCTTCCTGTCTGACACTGACTTCAGCCCACAAGCAGATCAGTCTAGCACCGGCCCAGAAGCCCAACCAGACACAGAGAGAATAAAATCAGACAGTACCAAAGGTGTGAGTATGGCTGAGAGCATCTTAAAAGTAGAAAATGTTGAAAAGATGGAGGGATTGAAGGAAGAGGTCCAGGATGGAGAGTCTGATCAGATAAACCCTGAACTGGGCCACCTGACATCAGGGTGTCGGGGGTTTCTGGTGGATTTGAGTGTGATGGAGCGGATTCTACGGCTGGTGAGGGAGGGCTTGGAGGGTGTGTGTGGGGTCGGGCAGGAGGACGGCAGGGCGCTTGCGGCCGATGTGGAGTTGGCAGAGAGTCTGGGGTGTTCTGTTACTGCGGAAACATTCAGTGCCCGGTTACAGAGATTGTCTAAATACACAGCAGAGGCCCAATGGAGACTGCAGATTGTTACTAGTAACAATGGCAATGGGAATGGTGAGCAGTTTTATGTAGGATTTTGACATTCTTACTGTGTGTTTATTTGAATCAAAAGTGACAGTAAAGACATTTATAATGTTACAAAAAAAGATTTCTGTTTCAAATAAATGCTGTTCATTTGAACTTTTGAAGAATCATGAAAACATGTATAATGGTTAATGTATCACAGTATTAAGCAGCACAAGTGTTTTCAACATTGATGATGATGTTTCTTGTGCACAAAATCAGCATATTAGAATGATTTCTTTCAAAAACATAAAAAAAAACATTTGAACAGTAGTCTTTGTGTTTACGTTTGTGTTTATAGATGGCTTCTACCTCCCATCTCCACTCCCCAGTCCGGCACTTCCTCTGAAACGCGAGGGTAGTGGCAGCAGCAGTTCAGGCGTACGGAGGAGGAGAAAAAACCACCGGCATCGCTCTGAACGTCCCGTCTCATCTGAACGACAGAACGGGGAGGTCAGCACCAGCACCTCAGGTCAGTACACACACACACCTACAAAAGCTTCCTTACCACATCATGGCTAAATACTAATGTTGATAATTGTTCATGCTGCCTTGCAGACGGTGGTGTGTGTGTTGGAGCCGCTTGCCGTGGAAGTGAAGCGTGTCCGTGTGGTGGACCTCACAGCTGGCTGGTTCCTGCGATGCTCTCCCCTCCTGAGTCTCTCCTCATCGCATGCATACGCAGAGGCAACAACATAGAGGCCCAGCAGGTGAGATATGATGTCATAGATGATGGTGAGATTTTTGAGAGGTCTGTAAAGAAGCAGAGCCTTAAAATGATTGGCGATCCAAGCCATATTCTTTATAAGGAGTATGAGCTGATGCCCTCGGGCAGGAGATATAGGGTACCGACCTGGAAGTTATAGGTATAAATTATCTCTAATTCCATGATCAATTAAATTATTGAACAATAAGTAATTATTGGTGTGTGTTGGTGAGGTTAGATGACGTGGAATGTGTTGGCTATTGTGTAATGTCTTAGGTGTAGGTATAGTGTATTAGAATTGTAAATGTCATTTGTAAATGTTATGTTTTGGGTTGTATGGATGAAGTGTGACTGCATGGTGGATTGTTGTGTGTTGACCTGCTAGTCAGTGTTAGTTCAGATCCATGTTTTTGGGCTTTTTAAATGCCGTGTGTATGTGTTATGTTTGTTTATCAGGTGATTGCTATGTATGGTTTGGAGAACTCTGAGTGTGCAGGTGAACTGGTCTTTATGGACCGCTACCGGGAGGTTCTGAACGAGCTGGCTCAGGTGGAACAGAAGATAGAGAGCCAGTCACTTTCTTCATCTTCCTCGTCTTCAGAGGGTATAAGCACAGTGGTTGTTGCTCCAGTGGGCAGGACCAGAATGGGCAGCAGCAGCAGATTCACACTTAAGAGCATTGGGAGCGCAGCAGCTGCAGGTATTACACACACACACATACACACACACACACACACACACACACACACACACACACATGAATCTAAAGAGAAAATACCACAGACTTCTATTTTGCTATAATTTCTTAAGGCCAACCCCTTAAGAATAAAGTGGGCCATGTTATTGTGAATTAAGGATGTCTGTAGACCCCCTTGTTATTTTTCTTTCCTCAGGCATGGCTTTTTATTCCATTTCTGATGTGGCTGAACGTTTGCTTAGTACCCCAAGCCGGCCGATACCCTGTCTAGAGGACAGCTACTGGCTGTCCCAGTGCTCTATAGACTCCCCTGACCTCGTACGACCCCTGGTGGAAGAGTTTAGCCCTGCAGCTATGGCGGCCTTTGACCTCGCCTGCTGTCACTGCCAACTGTGGAAAACTTCACGGCAGCTGCTTGAGACCGCAGAGAGAAGACTCAACATCTTTCTGGAGGCCAGAGGTGAGATTACATCAATCAGCTTTATTTGGGCCATCCTTATTGCTGAGCCCTGACTTATTTTACATATATTTTTCCTACTGCAGGTGTACGAGTTGATGCAAAGGTTCCTCACGCCAACGGTATTAGAGGCTTCCCTTCAGTACTGCAACAAATCAGCAAGGTCCTTAACAGAACCTCCGTCAGCAAAGGCACAAGTAAAACAGGTCTGAAGTACTTCACACTCATGCGCACATACATATTTTTTAGTTATTCTTTATATAACATCTTTATTTTAACGTCTTACTCTCTCTAGATTGTAATGGAGAGGAGAATGCTGTTTACTGCCCCTTTGGCTGTAGTGCCCAGGAAGTGCTGCTGTCTTGTCATTTAACATTAACGGAAGAGAGTATGGCCTCTCGTCTAAACCTGAATCAGCGTTTAGAGGTCACGCTTCAAACCCTGACCTCTGCCACCAACACCTCAGGTACTAGCAAAGTGAGCTAGCCATTGTTTTTGTGCTTGTTTCAGCATGCCCTGAAACTTTATGGCACACTGAAAACCCTCAGTGTTTCCTTAGTAGCCCTTTTTCTGGCATAGATTTACATTGACTCAAAACATTTGATGTTTTGTAGCTTATTTTCAGTAAATGGGAGGGGCTTTTTAATTCTTCGTTTTCTATGGCGTGTCCCCTTTGAATTTAATTTATTCATTTTGTCATCTTGTGTTCCCATGTAGTAGACGCTCTGGCGGGGAGCTCTCTCCTGACAGCGCTGGCCGAACAGGCTGGTCTCAAGCAGTCTGAACTGGATTCCCACCCGGTACGAACTGCTATGAAACAACTCCTGCAATATCTGGACCAGCTCTGCCCGTTTGAGCCTGACAGCGCCCCTGGCAGACCAGATTACATACGCAACTTCCTCGATTACGTCAACGTGTTGGCTTCAGTACTGGTGCGCAGTTTATGGTCAGAGGGTAAGACCAAACATTCTAATAAACAGAATTATTAAAAAGTAATGTCTATAAAGTATTATGAGCTCTGAGTCTGATATTTGTGATCTGATCTCAGATCAATCCATGGAGGTGAAATTGGGAAATCCTCTTTTACTATTGCTTCAGTCGCCTACCCAGCTCCTCTCTCTCCTTCTGTTCGACAGACAGGTGTCACCTGACAGGTAATGAAGGATCTGTCTTTCCTGAAAGTGCTGGACTTTACAAATGTACAAATATTTATCATCAGTCATATTCTTTTCTCTTTGCAGGGTTCTTTCTCTCTTGCAGCAGGAGCAGTTGCGTTTGAGTGTGCAACAGGTTATAGTTCAGCGCTGCTGTGAAACTCTCCCTCTCTGGGATTCTAGGGCTATGACCTTTTCTCAGGGGCAACCGAGGATTGCAGGGTTCAACTGCGGGGCGTTCTGCCCGGCCAGCATTGCCTCAATTTTCCAGCAGCACGCTCAGGAGTGCGCCCCTTCCCTTGATCTCTCTGACCTTGCTACATCCTCTGACCCTAGCTCTGAGTCTGAGGTCTCACTGGAGGACACATCTGCTACATCCACAATCCTCTCCACCTCTCCGCCCTCACCATCTTCATGTCCTTCTTCTTTTCTCCTCACTCCATCTGCGCTGTCTTTTCTGAAATCCCGTTCCCCCCTTGTTGCCGCGCTGGCCTGCCTCAGCGCCAGTCGGGGTGGCGTGATCCGGGCAACTTCCTCTGGCTGGTCAGGCTTGCCTTCATATTTTCGCGGATCTGGACGTAAAGAAGCAGTTTTGGATGGAGACCAGATCGCAAGAGAAGGGGAAGCCCTGCTTAAAAACTTCCCGATCCTGAGAATGTACCTCCGGTCCATGGCTGAGCCAGTTCTGGGGGTCTCGTTGGAAGCAGAAGAGGGTCTTGGGCTGGCTCTCTGTGGGAAGCCCGTCGTGGGAATGCTGTTTTCTGGCCTGCAGGGCAATGCAGCGCAAGCAATGGCTGCTGAAGCATTCCAGCAATCCCTAAATGTTGGCGATCTGAACAGAGCCCTAGAGCTCCTAGAGCTTTATGCACAACCCTGCAGCCAGGAGGGGGCCCTCCGGGACAATCTACTGGCATGCACTGCTCTGCAAGGTAAGATTCCTCTCAGATTTACAGTACCTGCAACCGAATCTGGGATTAAATATGACAAAATAGCTCAGAGACTGTATGCAAAAAATGCCTAGTCTATTCTATTCTGGGTTTTGTGACATTTTAGTGACCTGCAACTACAAGGTATCTTTATTCTTTTTGTCTGCATTGTCTTTATTCAATATCTTTTAGGTGGGTGATGTTAAAGTTGCAATAAAACTGAAGTAGGGACATCTTTTCATCCATATTGCGATGTAAATGGATTATCAAAAAAGAAAATCTATAGAGCAAGGACTTGGTTCTATGCACTGGTTGTTGATTGGATGTTGAGATGTGGCACTCATATGGAGGCGAGCTTGCAAGGGCAGGGTTTAACTAGACTAAATGATAGGAGAAGGCCTGCTTACATTACCAGAGAGAAGTCTTTTTTTCAGTTTTGACATTTTGATTAAATACTACGAGGTGTTAAAAAAAAGGAAACATTTGCACAGATGAATTTTTCACTAAGATCTATAAAATATGTTTAGAAAATATACTTTAAATTTGCAGCTAATAAAAGTGTCTTTTGATTTGGGAAAAACGCCTTGATTGTTATGATATCATGTGCATTATTTGCAACATCTTTTATTTTGTAGGTAATTGTTCAGATTGAGAAGTCATTTAAATCAGTTGATTCAGTATTTGACAATTATGTTGTGTTAAAAATATTCCTTGAAGGTACAAAATGCCCCTGAAAATAATATATTTCTGGTGGGCATTGTCCCATAAATAATACAAAAAAAAAATCTTTGACAAGACTATAAAAGAGGAAGTTTAACAGGTAACTGTGTCTTTTTGTAAAGAAACCAGCGGTGTGGAGCAGTTGTTTCGGGTAAGGGACTGGGAGCTGCGTGGACGTGTGGTTCTGCAGGGTTTGGACCGATGGCCTTTACAACACTGTTTAGAGTTGCTGCAATTCTGTCTCAGTGACCAGAACACCCAGGATCCTCTCCGAGAGCAGCTTCAGCAGAGGAAACAGGAGCTGGACATGTACCAGCGGGTCAGTCTGACACAGCAATTCTCTACTGAAACCTTATTTACTCTTGTGGCCAAAGGAATTCTCTGTTTAGCAGTTTGCTTGTATTTTATGTTGCAATAACTAAAGAAAATCTTTGACACTTTGATGTGCATAAACATGTCAGCATGTCAACAAGAGAAAATTATACCATGTCATCTTCTGTCTGTGTTTATAAGCTCCATTTATTTTCAGATTGCAATCAGTGCAAGTTTATGCACACAACTGTAATGGCCATGTTTTAGAAGTTGTCTGATGACATGGTTTTGTTGTTTAGATGCTGAGTTTGGAGCTACCGTTGCCATGTGAGACGTGGCAGGAGTTGAGGGAGAAGTCTACAAAGGATCCTGAATCTGTCTTCAGTTTAATGCTGGAGGCCAGGGTGAGATTATAGAACCATTCAAATAAAACAATCATTGATTTGGGCATCACTCAGAGCTACGACTGAGATGTCTGGTTGCATCTAAATTATGTTTACATTGTACAGGGTGGGCCATTTATATGGATACACCGTAATAACATGGGAATGGTTGGTGATATTAAAGTCCTGTTTGTGGCACATTAGTATATGTGAGGGGGCAAACTCCTCAAGATGGGTGGTGACCATGGTGGCCATTTAGAAGTCGGCCATCTTGGATACAACTTTTGTATGCATTCCCATGTTATTACGGTGTATCCATATAAATGGCCCACCCTGTAGTATATTGACTCGACTGTACCAACAATACGTGGAGATTAATTAGCCTTTTCCACAGTTTTGTGTTTCTGGCTTCCAGATTGGTGCTTGCAGGGTAAAATTATTTCCAATAACAACAATTGGCCGAGCCTAACAAGTATAATTTGGGTGTTTGTTCGAATTAAATATTTAGAAAATGTTTGAACTGCTGTGGTGCTGAAAATCCCACAACTGTGACGAAGACCCAGGACCGTATTCGCTATATTATATATCTATATCACTATATTACTATATTTTGAGCCGGCTTCAGGCCATCACAAATGCTAGTTTGTTTAATTCTAAATGGTGGCACTAATATTAAGTAATTAATGTCATTCTATGTGTGTTTTTGGTGCGGCTGCATTGTTGTACTCTGTGAAAACTTTTCGAATCTGGTCAATGAATTCAACAAGGGAGCATAAAAGAGGTTATGGAATTTGAACTTTAGTGACTCTGCTGTATGTCTGCAGCTGTTTACATAAGACCAAAATGCTTTCTAGAGTATAAAACAGGAGATTAGAGTGAATTTGGGTAACAATCAAGTCATTTTGTGTGAAATGGAGGAGGTTACGGATTTCAGTAACCTGTTATACTTCCTTGTAAGATACAGTGTCCCTGCTGAATATCTGCAGCTCTTTATATCAAAAGTGTTATTTAGATAATAGAATGCTAATATAATAGGTGCAGACCCAGAGCGCAACTAACTTGTACCCTGTGCTGTGTAAAAAAGGCCTATAATGCGAATGATCAGTTTGTGTGTTCTCAGGAGTTTGAGTTGTGTGGCCAGTGGGTGCAGCTGTATTCAGTTTCTGATCAGTCTCGAATGCAGCTACAGACCGAACACCTGCTATTCCTCCTAGAACAGAATTACACAGAAGATGCTTTTCAGGTATGTATATTTTATGATTTCTCTTGGCTTAAATTTTTGTATAGAAACATATGAATACCCTATATCTGTATTGAAAAACTGTATTGTTTTTACTCTGTCAGTGACTTGGACCCAAATTGGGCCTTCCATATGATCCACATGAAAGCATATACTGAACACTACCATTCAAAAATGTGGGGTCTCTTGGCTTTTGTAATGTTTTTTTAAAAGCAGTCTCTTATGCACATCAAGGCTGCATTTATTTGATCAAAAATACAGTAAAACAGGAATATATTAAATATTATTAATGTAACTTTTCTGTTTTAATATATTTTTAAAATGTAATTTATTCCTGTGATGGCAAAGCTGAATTTACAGTGTTACATGATTTGGTCCTCAAGAAACATTTCTTATTATCAATGTTTAAACAGTTTCAACATGCTGTTTAATATTTTTGTTGAAACTGTGATGCAATTTTTTCAGGATTCTTTGATGAATAGAAAGTCCAAAAGAACAGCATCTATTTGAAATGGAAATATTTTATTACATTATAATTTAAATGTCTTTACTGTCACTTAAGATCAATTTAATGCATCCTTGCTGAATAAAAGTGTAACTTTCTTTAAAAAAAAAACTGAACTTTTGAACGGTAGTGTATATTCCATATGAATAGATGTGAAATTGTCTGTGAAGTTGAATATTTTGCAGCTAAATGCTAAAGACTCTCTCTGTACCCAGCTTTTGGAAGCTCTTTCTGATTCGATGGGTTTGGAGGTTAGTGAGCGAGCCCTCGATCGAAGACCTGGATTGGCTGCCTGTCATTTCCTGTCAGATTACCTCACCCTACACTTCCAGAGTCAGATGACTCTTGCTCGGAGACGCCACATCCATGCCCTGCACCTTGGCTCAAAGGTATCAATGTTTGACCTAATCAAATAACACAGATTCAGTTACCAAAAAGAAATACTCTCGACACAATAATACGTACCTGTCGCAGGTTCTACTGACTCTGCCGCAAGCATCTCGTCAGGATTATTTTTCCCTGCTGTCTGATCCGCTTCTCATGCTGGAGCAGCTACTGATGAATTTGAAGGTAGACTGGGCCACCATTGCCATCAGCACTCTACGGAGCCTTCTTCCGACTCAGGACGCTGGCATCACAAACCAAGACGTTGACGCCCTACTGGCAGATTATGCCAGGAAGGCTCTTGATTTTCCTTATGCACCCAGAGAGTGGTCGCGTTCTGGTGAGTTGGAGCAATGGATCAATTCATTGCTATATTGCTAGCTGAAAACAAACATTTATGTCCATTCTTTGTGTTATTAGAGATTTGAGATCATTGTATAAAGCATTGCACCTCTGTTCTCCCTCTCTTCTTCTGTCTCAGATTCTGTCATTAGTCTGCAGGATGCATTTCTGCAGTGTCCAGCCCAGGAGAGCTGCCCATCTTCTCCAAGCCACACCCCTCCTCCATCAACAGGTATAAGCCACACCTCTTTCATTGACCACACCTTTTCTTTCTCAGCCACACCCCATTTAGCATGTAACAGCACTGGGGGGACATCTAGCTTTTAATTACTGGTAATAGTAAAATAGTTCAGTATGTGGCATTAAAGGCTGGAATACATACACACCATTTGAAATTGGGACAGATTTTAGGCACCATTTTAGACTGGGCATCATGCACTTAACAACTGAGCATCACATTAACAAAGTCGTTCTAAGTGCTGGAAAACACGACATGATTTTTGCCCCGATTTACAATCTGGAGAAGTCGATGCTAACTGTCCATTGAATGCGCACTTCAAAATCTCTAGTAGTAGTTCACCTGGGTAATAATTTTCGCGTACTGTTTTTCGAATACTACGTATTCTGGCATACTACATACGTTTTTTTGCATACTGTATAATAGGGAAGTATTCTATTTCGGATGCAGCGTGTGTTCTAAAATCAGATCAATCAAACGCATTTGATATCATCCAACTGGATGGAATCTGGAATCTTCTGCTGAACACACAAGAAGATATTTGGAAGAATGTCAGTAACCAAACAGTTGATGTACCCCATTGACTTCCATAGTAGGGAAAAAAATACTATGGAAGTCAATGGGGTACATCAACGTTTGGTCAACATTCTTCAAAATATCTTCTTTTGTGTTCAGCAGAAGAAAGAAATTCATTTAGGTTTGAAACAACTTGAGGGTGAGTAAATGATGACAGATTTTTCATTTTGAAGTGAACTATTCCTTTAAGGGGCCGTTCACACAGAAAGCACATTCATAAGAATATTTACTCCATAAGAGTCTTGCTAATTACAGACTTGCTAAATCCAGTACTCTGGAGATGCTTATTGTTATCATTATTCTATGATGACCCCATAGTTTAGTTTTGAAGTCATGTTTGCACACATTTATTTTTCAGGCAGCACACCCATGCACACACCCTCCAGTGAGAGACGTCCCAGTGAGAAGAGGATCCGGCAGCTGGCCACACCTTTCACCCCTCCGGAGAAAACACCTGAGCGCAAGGACTGGATCCCAGACCACAAACAGCACATCTGTATGGTCTGCCAGAGGGAGAGATTCACCATGGTGAGAGAGACAGTGTGAGATGGGTTGTGAATAAGCGTATGTGATAGGATTAGGTCCTGCTGTGATTTCCTGTTCTGTTAGTTAGGCATCTCTTTAAGAATTTAAGTCTTAACGTAAACCTTATCCTGTGTCAGTTTAACAGACGGCACCACTGCAGACGCTGTGGCAGGCTGGTGTGTCATTCCTGCTCCAGCAGGAAGATGGCTTTAGAGGGCTCTGAAGAGCCTGTTAGAGTCTGTGACCAATGCTACAACTTCTTCCACACGGAGTAAGCACACATGCCTATAGCACATTTCAGAAGTGCACAAGGGCTACAGGACTTGTAGATGTTAATAGGGTTGGCAACTGAAAACCGATTGTTCGAGAGTAGCACGATTCCCAATTGCATGACTCGATGAGCTGATTCTTTTTAGTGAATCAAACACGTACATCTTACAATTTATTTAAATCAGTGTAGTTACTGACTGGTTGTTCATATGACAATGTGTATTTAACAGTGTGTATTCCAATTATAGGATTGCATTTATGTCACCATTATAAAGACTGAAAAGTCATTATAAAGTCTGTGTAAACAATAATTGTTTTAAATGGATTATCTTAATGAGCTCATCATTTGACATTAGTTACATTTCTATTTTTTGCAAATACATTACAAGATTTTTGGTTACACTTTATTTTGAGGGTCCACTTTAGACACTCTATACTATCATACTCTGATATATATCCTATAAGTATATCCAACTATAAGTAACTTTGCAGCTACATTCCAACTATCTCTCAGTATTAGTAGACTAGTAGATTTTTAGTAGACTGTTAGGCTAGGTTTAAATGTTAAGGTTTGAGTTAGTTATTTTAAATATATTAAAATAGAAAAATCTACTAGTACAAATATTTCCCAATATTACAGTTTCACTGTATTTTTGATCAAGTAAATGCAACCATGGTGAGCTGAGCATAAGATATTTCTTTCAAAAACATTAAAAATATTCTTACTGACCACAAACCTTTTCTCTTATGTTGTGTTTATTGCAGCTCAGATGAGGAGCTTGATCAGGGGGAAGGTAAACTTGTCATACACACAAATAATGAGTTTTACATACATTTCTTCTGGTTGAATGGAAAAATGTTGGTGCCTTTATTCAGATGATGATTACAAGATTATAAACTAAACTTTTCTTAGTAGCTGGCAGCCCTGCATCCATTGACGGAGTCCTGAATGGGGTTCTCAGTCTGCCTGAGGTTCCACGAAAGCAGTATCGCCTGAGTCCAAACCCAGCAGAGAACCAGCGGCTGAAGAGCGAGTTCTACTATGAACAGGTGTGATTTTCTACTCGCACTGGAGCTGAACAATTGGTTGTTTTTTAAGGAACGATAGTAAAATAAATCTTTGTATTTTCATTTACATTTCTTAACAATGGACACTTTGTGTGTTGAAGGCACCCAGCGCATCCCTGTGTGTCGCTATACTGACGCTACACAGTGATCACGCAGCCTGCGGGGAGCAGCTTATTGGCCACTGCCGCTTACTCTCGCGCAAACTGACCAATCCTGAGGTGGATGCGCGTCTGCTGACAGATGTGATGCGGCAGCTGCTGTTTAGTGCCAAACTGATGTTTGTAAACGCAGGATGCACCCAAGAGCCGGCACTCTGCGACAGGTAAGACACACACACCTTTACTTGTGTAATGCGAATGTAATATCCGTTTAATTTTAAAAGCCTGAACTGTAAGAGTGAGGCAGAATCAAATTTATAAAAAGTCTCTTTGCTCAACCAGGCTGCATTTATTTGATCATAAATACAGTAAACATTGTGAAATATATTTAAAATGACTATTTTCTGTTTTAATATATAATTTTTTTTTTTTTTTATTCCTGTGATGGCAAAGCTGGATTTTCAGCAGCATTTTGTCCAGCCTTCAGAGTCACATGATCCTTCAGAAATCATTCTAATGTGCTGATTTGGTGCTCAAGAAACATTACTTATACATTTATTATTATTCTCAATGTTGAAAACATGCATTTAAAATGTTGTGCTTTTTACATTTTTTGTGGAAACGCTAATACTTTTTTTTCAGGATGTCTTTAATGAATGGGAAGTTGGAATGAGCAGCATTTATTTTAAAGCGAAATCATTTTATAAAACCTTATAAATGTCTTAATACTCAAATTTTTAATCCGTTTAATGCATCCTTATTTTGTATGAATTTTGTTTTTACTTTTACTGACCTCAAACTTTTGAATGGTTATGTATCTTTATTTCACTTGTCTTTAATTCATTCTTCTCTCTTCATTCATAGCTACATCAGTAAGGTGGATGTGTTGAAGATCCTGGTCAGTGCAAACTACAAATACATTCCGTCTCTGGACGATATTCGGGAAACGACTGCAGTGACGCGCCTGCGCAACCAGCTTCTAGAGGCCGAGTACTACCAGCTGGCTGTGGAGGTGAGACTATTCACTCAAGATTCAAAGTAATAGTTCAATCAATGACAAACTCACACTCATGATGTCTTTGCCTCAGTGGAACACAAAAGCAGGTTTTTCATGCCTGTCTTTTCCAACAAGTGAATGAAGTTTAAATAGCACAAAATAAATAACAATTACCAATCTAGTTGCGTGTCTTGATTTTGGGTTCAGCTGTTTTTCTGCAATCTGTTTTTGTTTATAATGCTCAGGTGTCGACTAAGAGTGGACTGGACCCGAACGGGGTTTGGCAGGCGTGGGGTATGGCGTCTTTGAAGGCTGGAAATCTGAGCATGGCCAGAGAGAAGTTTGCCCGTTGTCTCAAACCATCAGTAGATCGGAACCAGCTCAACAATGGAGTGAGACTTCTGCAGGAGATCGTTCAACACCTGGAGTCCACAGTCAAACCTACTCTTAGCACGGTAATGCTACGCCCAGACCCTTAAGACTGGACGGGCATCTTGACTTTCCTTACAGGATGTTTCTAAACACATTGTGTGTTTTTGTTTGATATAGACGGTGGATGAGGACATCTTGGCTTCTTTGCGTGAGCTGGAAGAGGCTCTCTCTGATTCTGCTCCTCTAGATGGTGCAGAGAGCAAAGTTCAGCGGTCTGGATACTATCAGGAGTGTCTGTTTTACCTGCTCACCTACGGCACACACTTGAGCCTCATCAGCTTTTACCTGCGCCACGACTGCCTGAGAGATGCACTAACCCACGTACAAAACAAGGTTCTGCCAAGTTACAGAGCACTTTGCATTATTGTACATTTATTATCAATAGGATTTTGTTTTATTTTTCAGAAAGAATGCATTCATTTGAAAACATTGTACAATAAAGACATTTATGATGTATATTTCAAATAAATACAGATTTGAAAATTCTCTATTCATAAAATAATCCAGAAAAAATGAATGCATCACAGTTTCCACCAAATTATAAATATAGAAACTGTTTTCAACATTGATAATAGTAAGAAATGGGGTTTTTTGAGCACCAAATCAGCCTATTAGAATGATTTCCGAAGGATCATGTGACACTGAAGACTGGAGTAATGATGCTGGAAATTCAGCTTTGACATCACAGGAATAAATTACATTTTTAAGTTTATTAAAATAGAAAACAGTTATTTTTTTATTGTAATAATATTTCATAATTATGTTTTACTGTATTTTTGATGAAGTAAATGCAGCCTTAGTGAGAATTCTTAAAAAAAAAAAAATAATTCAGGACCAAATCCTTTTTAGAGGTACTAAATATGTACGTTTGTGTTTATAAAGTTTCTCTCTCTCTCTTTGTCTCTGTCTGTCTGTTTCTAGAAGTGTACAGAGGATGTGTTTCTGGAGGGCATCTTTCAGCCCTGTCTTGAACGTGGGCGGTTGGGGACTTTGCAGAGTCTGTTAGAAACTCTGGACCCCACACTGGAGACTTGGGGCTGTTACCTTCTTTCAGCCTGTCAGTCACTGCAGCGCAGGGGACACTACCACTCTCTGTACCAACTCCAACAGTTCATGATGGTACCAACACACACACACAAACGCGCACACATTCTCTCTTTCTCTGTAAGGTCTTCATCAGCATGCTGTTATTAAATTTCTCCTTCCGTCTCTTTGTAGGATCACGTTCGTGCCGCTATGACGTGCATTCGCTTCTTTTCTCACGGTGCTCAGTCCTACCTGCAGCTGGGAGAACAGCAGCGCTGGCTGATCCGAGCCAAAGAGCACCTGAGAACTTACCTACAGGAACAACAGAGCCGGAGGAAATCACACAGCTCCTCTTTCAGGAAGAAAATGAGCTCCACTGATGTCTCAAGGTAATAAAAGGGGGGAAATTAAACAGTACTATACTGTACACTATACACAGTAATATAATTAAATACTATTTATTTTCATTATGTATAACATAAGTGTTATTAAAATATTATATAGTCAGATATTGAAATACAGTTCCTCATTATTTTGGCTGTGGTATGTTGCAGACACGTACACACAATCGAGCTGCAGTTGGAAGTGACACGCTTCTTACAGCGCTGTGAAAGTTCACCATCCAAGACAGCTGTAGGCTCCGCCTCCACAGGGAACAGTGGCCCACCCACTCTGTTTGGAAACAGCCCTATGAAGGTGGACGTGGCCTGCAAGGTGAGCTAGGAAAACACGCTCTTCTGTACACACAGTTTTGTCCTTATTGTTGCGTCCCCTTCCATATGTCTGTTTCTAATGGTGCGGTTACATAAGTGAAATTTCGGTGCATTGTCTAATATCAATAGTGTAGCGATGTATGAATCCTGCTCACATAGAATTCTTTCGGCTTTTCAAAGTGGAACCAAATGGAACCCATTGTGAAATCTTTCACTCTCGTGAGAACACTTCCTATTGAAATGACTGGATTTCACCCATGAAAATTCTCAGAACAACAGTAAATGTTCTGCGATAAAGCACACGCATAATTTTGTAGATTGCATTTAAAAGAGTTCTTCACATCTTCATTTATAAGATAAGAATCATTCTGAGTGGAAAGAGGTAATGGTGCATATCTATTCAAATGAAAAGATTATTGAAATAAATCAATATTTTTTTTGTTCTTTTCTGGTCTGTATTATGTGCGTATATTCTGTTTGTAAGTGTTTAACTGTAAGTATTTCCATGAATGGATTCCACACATTTCAGTTTGAGATGATTGCTTGTTTTGAATCATGCAAGACTAAAGAGTGTGTGCGTAATGCATTTTGTAGGGAAAGAGATACTGTATGCATGTGGTTAACAGCATTAACTTCAGAAGCAGTGTTATGTACATTAACTGGAAAATTATCCTATTTCCTAACATATAAATGCACATCATGCTTAAAGTGCTGTATTTTATATTTGAATGATTTGACTATTTTTCATGCTGAGATATAATGTATCAGATAATCAGATACCAAAAATTCAGATGTAACAACGCATGTAACAAGATCCAGTCTATGCCAAATATCTGCACTACCTTTTAAAAGTTTGGGGTCATTGAGAATTAATTAATTAATTAATTTTTAAATATTTGACATGTTTATGTTATTTATTCCTGTGATGAAAAGCTGAATTTTAAGCATCATTACCCCCAGTCTTCAGTGTCACATGATCCTTCAGAAATCATTCTGATTGGCTGATTTGATGCTCAAGAAACATTTCTTATTAATAATATTAATGTTGAAAACAGTTCATATCTTTGTGGAAACCATGATGCATTTTTTTTTCAGGATTGTTTCTTGAATAGAAAGTTCACAGTAGTTAACAGCATTTATTTTAAACATTGTAAAAGTCTGAATAAAAGTATTAGTTTCCTTCAGAAATCAATCTTACTGACCCCAAACTTTTGAAGTGGTGTACATATAAAACTCAAAACTGGTTGGCATAAATCTAACCTACTATAGATGAAATCTGATTGAAACAAACTACAGTATAATCAAATCTGGCTGCATTTTGCACAGGTGATGCTGGGAGGCAAGAACATTGAGGAAGGATTTGGCATCGCATATCGAGTAATACAGGTAAGAGTTTATGACACTTCTGTTATGGTTTGAGTCCTTGTCTCATTCACATCTGACTCTGGTTTTCTTTCACGTGGTGCAGGACTTCCAGCTGGAGGCACTGGCAGTGTACATAAGGGTCGGCCAGCGCCTGGTCCGGCAGCGCCATTACCCGTCTGTGCGGCAGCTGCTGAAGTGTGTAGGGGAGTCTGGGACGGCCTCTAAACACGACTGTGACGCCATTGTGCTCAGCTGTGTCTCTGTGGCTGATAAGAGTCCTGCAGATGTGAGTCCCCAACCTAATGATCTCTTTCTACTCCGATTGTGTTTCTGCTTTGTATATATTTGCATGTATAATTTTATAAAAATAAAGAATTAAATATAAACGTGTTTTTTTTTTTTTTTTTCTTGGTTCAGGCTAAAGAACTAGAGACCCTGATTCTGGAGTGTAAGAGTTCAGAAAACAAGGTTAGGTTTCTTTTTTTTCTCAGTCTATATTTGTTTTCCTCTGACACACTTCCTTACCTTCATTCACATTATTTTCTTTCTCTCTCTCTCATTGTAGATAAAGGCATATCTCCAGTGCAGTAAGCTGCGGGCAGCGTATCTCCAGGCTGTGAAGCTTGAGCTTGTAAAGGCGACACCTTTAGTACAGGATGTGATGCGGGCCGCTGAAAGCTCAGGTGACTCTGTCATGCACAACATCTGCCGCCAATGGCTTTCGGAGCATCATGAACAATCTTCACGGCAACAACACGCCAACAACTGATAACCACTACCAATCCCTATTGTGAACACCAAGTTATTCTGCTCTGCTTTGATTGGTTAGAGTGAAATAATAATATGCCAGGAAATGAATCACCACTGTGCCACTTTTGCTGGTCTCTATCAGAAAGAAAACTGTCCAAGGTTACCTTTAACAGGGCCAGAGATTAAATTACATTCACATCTGTGTACTTCTTCAGTATTTGACTTGGCTTATTCTCCTACCTCAGGAAAATATATTTTTCTTTTCATCTATGTCAAAAAGACTAATCACTGTGTCTAAATCTCATCCTGATGGAATGAGGTCATATGGTAGTAAAATTACTCTGCATGTGCCATGATATTAATTCTTATTTGAGTTCATGGCAAGTTTACAATGCTTTCTCTATAAATTTAGTGTCTCTTCAGCCTTAAAAAAAAAAAAAAAAAAAACCAAGGCTGTTTATTCTGGTCCTCACTGAGAGATTACACTCAGATGTGATTGAACTACAAAAAACGTATTATTAAAAGGGAAGGTGTGATTCACAGGCATTATGATGAGTGAGCTCTGTGAACAAACATAAGCAGTATCTTAGATATTGCAAAACTTAAACTAACAGTTACAACGGGAAAATAAGGGATTCTGGGTAGAACATGGCAATTTGAAATATACTGTATCAGTAAAACATTGCTTACGTGTTTGTCTATAATACAAATTACCCTACAATTCACACCCTGAAATTATGTGCACTCTTTATGAATGTGTGTGAGAGTTTGTGTGTGTATATACTGTATGTTAATCAGATTAAACTGTCACTGACCCTCCTGTAATTTGTTTTATAATGTGGAATATGTATAAATGTTATTGTGTAAAGTAAATCTCTTTTTAGGGATATGTTAGCCAAGTTTACCCAAAAATGAAAATCTTGTCATCATTCACTTCATGTCATTCCAAACCTGTATGACCCGTTATTCTGCAAAACATTAAAGATGATATTTTGAAGAAAACTAGTAACCAAAAAACATTGGAGCTAATTGACTTCAATTGTATGGACAAATAAAACACTGAGACATTTCTCAAAATATCATCTTTTATATTCCACAAAAGAAAGTCATACGGGTCTGGAATGACACGATGGTGAGTGAATCATGACAGATTTCCTTTTTTTGTTGAACTATCCTTTTAAGGGACTATGTCTGTTTTTCTTTCTTTACAGAATAGAAAAAAAAAAAAAATCGGAACAAATTTGGTTTACAGAACCTATGCGCATATTAAAATGAATAAAACTGTTACAGAGATGTTGCCAAAGAGACAGATGTACTCATGTCTGAATCCAATTAGAGTGACAAAGAATGTCTCCTGAAGGGACATATTCATTTAAAATGAGTTAATAAATATGTTAATAAAGCTATTTTAAAAAAAACAAAACAAACAATACTGACTTTTTCTGGTTTCACAGACAGGGCTTAGATTTATTAACGTGCCTTAGAAAAAACATTACTGGTGTGCATCTTGAGACAAAACAATAGCATTGACATATTTTAAGATATGCCAGTGCAAGTTGCTTAAAACAGCTTAAACATGCATTTTAGTCTGGGACTGGGCTTAAGCCTTGTCTGTGAAACCGGGAGATGAAATAATAAATCTCAGTTTTTAGATTAATTTTGTTTGAGTTAATTTTTTGAATACTTGTTTTGATAATGAACCTCTTGATCATAGTATCAAATATCTGTTCATATTATTTGCAACAATATCCTTGTGTATTTGTATCTTTTAGCAAATAAAGAAAGGAAAATACAAAAATGACACTTTTTTTTCACTGTATATATTTAAATATTTATCTCTGGTCATGATTGTTCCACAGTAGTTAAAAGCACATCTGTATAAAAGACTTCAATATGCAGCTTCATGTGAGAATACTGAGATGGGAGTTAAAGCAGCGTTCAAAATACAAACGGTGAAATCAAAATTCTCCACAGATTTGTTCTAGAGTAGAAAAAACTCATACTTGCTTGTCACAAGGGCATGATAGAAAATTGGCGAAAAGGCATAAGATGGATTGTGCTATTGAAAGCATAGATTAGAGAAAATGTACATAAGTGTTTCAAACAAACCGAAGCAAAACATAAGAAGTGGTCACTGAAAATGTCTAAGAATAAAGGGTGGAAGAGACATTAAGCGGGTCAAATGAATGTTTCAGTCCCACTCAATGCCTAACAATTCACAGCTTACATCCCACAGATTCCGTGCCGTCTCCTCACTCCGTCCCTGAGGGGCCACAAAAGCTGGGACACAATCACTGTGTGGGAGACACAAGGAGAGAGAGAGATGTTTAATAATATGCCAATACCAAATGAAATGCATGAACTGCAATTTTTATTTGTAAATAATCATTTAAATATTAGTCTGTTTTAACATAAAAGGCTATTATAACTTCAGATGAGTTGGAATATATTGAAAGCACTGCTTAAAAGGGATAGTACACCCAAAAATGAAAATGTGTCATTCCAAACCTGTATAATTTTCCATAGAAAACAAAAGATGATACTTTGAGAAATGGTTTGGAAATAATGATAAGGTGAACTATCCCTTTAACAATTCGTTTATGGTGTTTGACCCCGCGTCCCCGTCCCCATCCATTTTTGTATATGAATAACAATGTTCAGGATATCTTAAAAAATGTACCTTCAGCATCAAGCAACTGTTCTGAAGTGTGCTGTACCTGAAATGTTTGCCTGAGATTGACTGGAGCTCCTCAGCGACGGCGCAATAGACGGACGTTTGAGCTCCTTCCTTCGGGGTCTTGAGGAACATGGAGAAGACGGCAAACAGCAGCGACATTGCAGTAGAATGACGCACCAGCTCCGACCTCACCGTCCCCGGGTGCAGAGAGTTCACGGTCACATTCGACCCTGATAAAATACAAGTCAAACTGACATTTGCTGCAAAGCAGGATACAGAATGTACTATTTCTTTTTTTCCTTTTAGATCCTTGTTTGATCCACAACAGCACTCACCGTGGAGCCTGCGCGCTAGCTCGCGTGTGAAAAGCACGTTGGCCAGCTTGCTCTGGCAGTAGGCAAGCCCGCTGTTGTAGCTGCCCTGACTGTGCAGGTCGTGGAATCGAATCCAGCCAAAATTATGTGCCAGGGAAGAAACAACCACGATTCGTGATGGCGCGCTACGCTTCAGCAGACCAATGAGGAGATATGTCAGCAGGAAGTGACCTGAATGAAGAGGTGCAGGCGTGAGTCCCCTCACTAAACCCACTGCAGACTATAGGGGGTCTGGTAAAACTCAATGGCCTCAGGGGAGGCAAGAGAGACCAGGCCTCCCGCTGTAATTTTACTTTGTTACATTTTGTAATATTTGCGTAAATACAAGTATTATTCACACTCACCCAGATGATTGACCCCAATCTGCATCTCAAAGCCATCGGCCGTTTTCATATAAGGACACATCATGACACCAGCATTATTGATGAGGATGTGCAGGTGATTTACCTCTAAATAAAGAGACCAAAACACATTAACTGTAAACTTAAATATCTGGGGCTTGGAAGACTCCTTGTCTGAGATTGTTGATATACTGTATATGAGTGAGGGTGGTTGAAATGCATCAGACATAATAAGGCAGTACCTTGCAGGAATCTCTGAGCGAAGGCCCGGATGGAGCAGGTGTCGGCCAGGTCCAGTTCCCTCACCTCCACTTTAGCTCCACCCACTCGTGTACGGATTTCTGTCGCCGCCTCTTCACCTTTCTCCACATCACGACATGCCAGAATCACACGTGCACCTGTTGGCAAACAGGTCTGAACTGTTACTTCAGCTGTACAGTAAGCCAGTTTATTTAAACTGAATTAATTAAATTAGTTCATAAGATATAAGGTATTTAGTAAAGGTGTTGAGGAGTTGGACAGACCTCGAAAAGCTAAATCCAAAGCTGTTTCCTTCCCAATTCCTGAGTTTGCTCCTGTGATCAAGGCAACTTTTCCATCTAACCGTGCTGTGGATCGACACATTCCTCCTGCTGCATATTTCCTGCACAAACATGGAAAGTTAATATAAAAAGATTTATTTATCTATTACATTTCATTTTTTATCCTGTCTTGTATCAACGGTTCAGGCTTGTGGTGGTGTAATGGTGTGAGGGATATTTTATTGGCACACTTTGGACCCTTAGTACCAATTGAGGATCGTTTAAATGCCACAGTCTACCCGAGTATTGTAGCTGACCATTTCCATCCCTTTATGACCACAGTGTATCTTCTGATGGCTACCTCCAGCAGTATAACGTCCCGTCACAAAGCTCAAATCATCTCAAACTGGTTTCTTGAACATGACAATGAGTTCAAATACTCAAATGGCCTCCACAGTCACCAGATCTCAATCCAATAGAGCACCTTTGGGATGTGGTGGAACGAGAGATTCGCATCATGGATGTGAAGCCAACATATCTGCAGCAACTGCGCGACACTATCATGTCAATATGGACCAAAATCTCTGAGGAATGTTAACAGCACCTTGTTGAATCTACTTCACGAAGAATTAAGGCAGTTTTGAGATTGGGGTAGGTACCTAATACAACTAGCAAGGTGTACCTAATACAGTGGCCAGTGAGTGTTTATGTGTGTGTTTATATCTGATATATTAAACACCAGCTCTCACTGTACAACACAGCAACCCACACGTAACCATTAAGGGAAAGTCTTGATTCATAATTGGAAATGGATTTTTTAATGTATTACGTTTTTTCCTACCAATGTGCCCAAAGATTTAAATATCAGAATATCATAAAACTTCCCCATTGTTAACTATTGCTTGAAGTTAATGAGAGCTGCTAAAGCAAATGTAATTTTTTTTGGTTTAAATTTTTATTTTACATTGCACTCTCAAAAAGCTATTTCTTGCCTATTACTTGTATAATAATATAAATTATATAAGAATTATCATATAAATTATATATTACATATATAACAGGCAGTCTCAAACTATGATTATATACATTTATCCGTCCCACTGGAGCCAATGAAGCAGCGCGTTTACGCGGAGAGGCGGGGCGATCCGCCCATGCTGTCATTCTATTGGTTGGTTTCTAGAGCAGATCATGTCAAGAGGAGGCGGGTCCACCAAGAGGCAACCTGTCCTGAACATTCATCAACACTGCTGATTGCGGCGCTCATTTTACAATCGCTAAATAAAATCGTGTAACGTACAATGTGTTATATTAAAAGGTCGAGTTCGGTTAGATTAACAGTGAATGACTATTTAATATAGCAGTAATTATAAGACTGGACTGTTTTACACTGGGCTCTACGCTTCAGTGGCTACAATGCTTTCTTTACATTCATAGACTATTTCTGTCTTAGTCTCCCACATCATGTTCTCATCTCTCATGAACATTATGCTCTTGTTTTACAGAAAGAATGAATGTTTTCATGCATAGTCCTTTTATAATAAATAAGACTGAATAGCATTTTCAAATCTTTCTCTCCCCCCCAAAAAAAGAGAGGCAGTATTGCTTACCTGATTTGAGGGGACAGCAGCCTTAAAATCAGCGCGACCAGCCCTAAACCAGCCGCAAACACTACGAGCATAAGCATCATGACACTGTGTGCTTTACTCCCGTCTGTCTCTGTCGGTGTGAATGTGTTCAGCCTCCCACTCACATCTACAGCTGTGGTCCCAGGGAATGATGGGATTGTAGTTTCCATTGTCTGGACAATTTATTCTGAATATTCATTAATGTATTGCTGTTTTATTTTAAAATAGTTATTTTATTTGCACGTTAATGTTTATTTCTAGGCTATATAATTCATCTCTCTCTCTCTCTCTCTCTCTCTCTCTCTCTCTCTCTCTCTCTCTCTCTCTCTCTCTCTCTCTCGTGTGTGTGTGTGTGTGTGTGTGTGTGTAAGAGAGTGTTGGTGTTTTTCTAGTATTGTAAAATGGCAATAAAAATGTTTTGAAAATGAAACTGAATCGTTTTTCAGGAGCTAAAATCAATAAAAGGAATGTGAACACGTGATTCTTGTTTAATTTGGGTAAAGCCACGGTACAATCTTAATAAGTCGTTTATGCAAGATAATTACGGATATATGTGCGCTTTTTCAGTCTGCTGGAGCTTCGACTGGCGATCACATTTTCAAAACCAGTTTATTTGTGTTTTCTGGAAAATGTAATTAATTAAACTACAGATCCCACAATGCATTTCGGACGCAAGCTGTCTATATGTATGCCCTGTTGAACTGTTACACATTTTTGTTAGATTTTGCAATATAACCCATCTTAAATTATAATTCATACACGTACATATTAGTAAATCACTGCTTTTTAGGTGTTAAGATTTTTTTTAAATAATGGCTTGGGTCTTTCGCTCCCTTTTTGTTTTCAGGCTAAATCAAAACCACCTATAATCACGAGGTCCGACACGGAAGCATCAGCTGCTGTCCCGAGGATCTTGTTATTGCCTGAGAAGCCGATTTTATTTTCATTCTCATTTATTCTCATTCTATTTATTTCGAAAAGTAACGTTTATTTGCTTTAGGCTTCGTTAAAATCGCTCGCAATATGTCTTCTGAGGAGCTTGAAAAGCTGCATGAGATGTATAAATCTCTATATGAAGAAGTGAAGTTGATGCCTGAACGGGTGCAGAGATGCCAGGGAGGTGAATAAACGCTTTATATCTACAACTGAATCATGACTAGAGAGTATTCAGACAGTTTAGTGCTGGACAGAAATATGGTTTGGGTATTTTGTAAGCATACGTTTTTGCTTTTTAGTCTTATATTAGTCAAAATTGTTATTATTGTTATGTCTCAGGTGGCTGCAGGTGGAAACTGTAAGATGTCAGTCTCCCCTGATGTCTCCCATTGTCAGTTGTCTGCCTTGTGTTGTTAAGGTGGCTTTCTGGACTAAACCTATCTTTTTCACTCTTTTTGTTTACCAGAGGAAAGGAAGAGGATTGTCAGGGACTTTGATGAGCGTGTTTCAGAGGCTGAAGAAGTGGTATGTTACAATGTTAATTTTGATGTCAGTATTCTTGATTCACATTATAGATTAAAGTTTGCTCACAATCTTAAAACTGTGATTACTAGGCCTAGAACAGTCAAATTAAAGAGTCATATTAATTTCTATAGAAAATCCTAAACATCTTCTATAATTTAGATTATTAAAGGGTTAGTTCACCCAAAAATGAAAATTCTGTCAGTAATTACTCACCCTCATGTTGTTCCAACCCCGTAAGACCTTCATTCATCTTCGGAACACAAATTAAGATATTTTTGATGAAATCTGAGAGCTGGCTCACTCCTCCATAGACTTCTAGGTGACCGAAACTTGCTGGGCTAGAAAAGTTATTAAAGAGATCGTTAATATAGTCCAAGTGACTACAGTGGCTCAATCTGAAGTTTATCAAGCGACGAGAATACTTTTTGTGCGCAAAAACAAACAAAAATAACGGTCACCTAGAAGTCTATGGAGGAGTGAGCCAGCTCTCAGATTTCATCAATAATATCTTGATTTGTGTCCAGAAGATGAACGAAGGTCTTACGGGGTTGGAACAACATGAGGGTGAGTAATTACTGACAGAATTTTCATTTTTGGGTGAACTAACCCTTTAAATAAAGAATAGGCTAGATTTTTTTTTTTTTTTTTTTTTTTTTTTTTGCAATCTCTATAAAATATTAATCTCAATAAAAAACAAATGACATTTGATTTGGCAGCTGTCATTGGCTTCAAGCAATAGTTAACGACGGGAACGTTTTGTGATGTTCTGATATTGACATTTTTGGGCATTGACACAGTACTGTTGCATAAAATGTACTCTAAAAGAGTAGGAACCCTGGTGAAATTTACATGACATTTGAATTTTCATGCAAAGTTTTTTAGAAACTTATTAGGAAACAAATTTATGTTCTCTATAAAAACCGAATGACATTTGATTTGGCAGCTGTCATTGGCTTCAAGCAATAGTTAACGATGGGAAAGTTTTATGATATTTTGATATTATTGACATTTTTGGGCATTGACACAGTACTGTTGCATAAAATGTACACTAAAAGAGTAGGAACCCTGGTGAAATTTACTTAAACCATGCTAGGTTTATTAGAAATTTAGATTCAGAAGCACATTTGTTATGGTGTCAGCAGATAGGGTGGAGGTTGGCAGCTCATTCCACTAGAGAGGTGCAGAGAGGGTGACAGGTTTGGAGATTCAGTCTCATAATTGTCATGAAAGCTTTGATTTACGTTGCTCAGTTTGTTTGAAACAGTTTGAGACACCAGGTGGCAGTAGTGCTTCAGACAACCAGTGAATATCTGCCTTGTTAGGACATACAAACCAGTGCTGTGTTCTGAATCAGTTACATTATTTTATTATTATTACATTAGAGTGCGTTCACACACAACCCGTAAAAATCCCGTAAAGACACGTGACATCAATGTGACTTGTAATGTCTCAGCATCGTCTTAAATTGCTTATGAGCTGCGATTTGTGCAAACCACGCTTGTGCATTTTTTTCTCTGATTTGATCATAAACTTGCGCCGAATTTCGACCCCTGCCAAATTATTACCCCCCTAGTATTGGTAGGTTTAGGATTAGTTGTAGGGGAGGGGTTAGGATTAGGGGTGGGGTTAGGATTAGGCAATCAGGTACTGACTTCAATGAGGGGGGTAATAATTTGGCAGGGGGTCGAAATTCGGCACAACACCAGCAACATTGCCGTATTCAGTCACGCGCACTTTGTGAACAAAAGCTGTTCACAATACTATTGTTCTATTGTATTGTTGTTACTATTGTGTGTAACATATTACAATTATTTATTGCTGTAGTAATAACAATACACAGTACACTAGCTAATTAGTGAAGTTTGGGGTCAGTAAGATTTTGGTTTAAAAAGAAATGTATACTTTTATTCAGCAAGGGCACTTTTAAATAGATTAAAAGTGACAGTAAAGACATTTATAATGTTACAAAGGATTTCTATTTCAAATAAATGTTGTTCTTTCTGTTCATCAAAGAATCCTGATTTTATTTTGTTTACTGTTTTCAACAATTTAGCACCAAAGCACCAAATTAGCATATTAGAATGATTTCTAAAGGATCATGTGACACTGAGCTCAGCTTTGCCATTACATGAATAAATGACACTTTAACATGAATATAGAAGTTATTTCAAATTGTATAAATTATTTCACAATCTGAGTTTTTACTGTATTTTTATTTAAATGAATGCAGCCTTTGGTGAGCATGAGTCGTAGTCTCAAACTGACTGAATGTGTGATGTCTCTCCTAGCTTCAGGGCATGGAACAGGAGCTGTTTGGCGCTCCGTCATCCTTCCGAACCCCCATGTCAACAAAGATTCGACTGTACCGGCGAGATTTGGCCAAACTGCAGAGAGACATACGCCTCTCAGCAACACCAGGGTTTTCGAGTCACCTTGGAGACAGCAGACAAGGGATATATGCTGCACAGAATGACCAGAGTGTAAGTCTTACCAGCCCTTCATTAGAAAGGAGTTCGCATAATATTAAAGATTCTGTCATGAATTACACACATTCACATGCATATGAAAGGGTTTGGGTTAGAAAGTTATTGTTAGCTATTGTTGTTTAAATTCGAGCTACTCTTCCTTGATGACACTCAAGTCTTGCTCAATGGTACAATAATGGTAGAGAGTTTCTACATCTCTCCAGTCAGATCTAGTTTTCAACAGGCTAGAACTGGTTACAACCCATTACCACAAATGTGTATCCCAGGAAATTCATAGTACATAAATATTTTGAACACTAGAGATCTCTATCTTCCCCCCTGTGTGTTTTTTAATGACACACCTTGCCAGCATTCCACAAGTGTTATATAAGCTTATGTATAAGACATTGTGATTGTGTGTTCTTCTTCAACAAAAAAAGGTACTCGTTCTTCTCGGTTTGTTTTATTTCATTGATTGATTGAGCGATTGAGGTGAGTCTTAAATATGCATTCAAAGTAATTCATTCTATTTATCATGTTATTAAAAAAAATATGTCATTCCACACACGCATTTGTTAACAGTGTGAGATGCAGGTTCACTCCCTACCACTGTTCAAACAAAGATGCCTGTTGCGCTGGGGTGGAATGACTTTTTTTTTTCTATTGCGCACGCAGGAGGTTGCCTTGAGCAAGGTCATGCAGTATGTCCCAAGAGTCCTGTTGCTGAACTCTCTGAAACTGAGGAAGTGAATCACTTGTTTGATTCAGTGAAGGAACAGTTACTGCTCACTCTTTCATCAGTCATTTTCCCCCATTCATTTTTTTCTGGCTTCAGTCGTTCTAAGCCTGGAACCAAACCAACCAGCAGTGAGAGATCAATTACAACATTACATAATTTAAGTTAATAAAGTATTTGAAAATCAGACAAAAATACAAAGACTTCTCCCATTAAGCATTATGAATCAAGTCATTAAACCAATAACACTGACACTGGTGTTCAAATGTTTGGGATCGGTAAGATTTTTTTATGTTTTTAAAAGAAGTCTCTTGTGCTCACCAAAGCTGCATTTATTTAATAAAAAAACAGTCATATTGTCAAGTCAAGTATATTTGTATAGCGCTTTTCACAATACAGATTGTATCAAAGCAGCTTCACAGTATTTCATTAAAATAATACAAGGTTTGTTTCTAGTGGAATTTATTGATTGATCAAATTAAATATCCCCATTGTGAAATATTGTGAAATATTATTACAATTTAGAATAATGTTTTCTATTTTAATACATTTTAAAATGTAATTTATTTTTGTGATGCAAAGCTGATTTTTTTTTAGCATCATTACTCTAGTCTTCCGTGTCACATGATCCATAAAGACATTTAAAATGTAAAAAAATTGTACACAACTGTTTTCAACATTGATAATAATATTGATAATTTGATTTTTTGAGCATCAAATTAGCATTTTAGAATGATTTCTGAAGGATCATGTGATGTCTGTTGTTGTAGTATTATCTGTATCTGATGTCAGTTAACCAGATCAGTAATTATGGCTAAAGACGGACACTGGTATTATAAGTGAGAATGCAGCAGGTCTCAGTTAAAGAGTTACTAATTGTTGAATTGTTATGTTTGTTTTTGCAGACTCATCTTCAGTCACAACGTGCTTTGCTCATCCAGGGGACAGAGTCTCTAAATAATGCGTCAAAAAGTATTGAGCGAAGTCAACAGATTGCAGCAGAGACTGACATGATTGGCACAGACATCATTGAGGAGCTTGGAGAACAGAGAGATCAACTGGACCGCACAAGAGACAGAGTGAGCAAGAGATATCTACGCCATTCCACCATTATTGTTACTGTTGAACAAGCCTAGAATGAATTCACTTCTTCTCTCTTTCTCTTCTATCACTCCCTCATCAGTTGGTTCACACTGGAGAGAACCTGAGCCGCAGCAGGAAAATCCTGCGCGCAATGTCCAGACGGTGTGGCTTGCACTCTTACGAAACACATTTTACATCACTAGAATTATTTCCACATTTATTTCTGAGAATATACTCAGTCAAGCCTTTTCCTTCCCTGTCATTTCAGACTGGTGACGAACAAACTGCTACTGTCAGTCATTATCATCATGGAGCTGGCCATCTTGGGGGCGGTGGTCTACTTGAAGTTCTTTCGCAAGTAGGCAGAGGCACACAAGACTGTATAAGACTCCACCTCTCCCCTTTCTTCTTCCTGATGTTCACTGGTGTCTGTCCCGGTGACAATGTACTGGAAGCTTTCGTGACTGTGAGTGTCACATGGACATAGTATGGGCGGTTATTTTAAGCGCTAAACTGTATTTAGCATAAGTAGTGCTCTCAGGGTGAAAAGAAGATGGTGACCATGGTGCATTCAGACTGCTGGAGGATCAGGACTTGTATAAAGAGGAGAGATGGCCTTACTCCCTCCTTAGCTGTCTTAATCAAGGTGCCATGGTGATCTAGAAGATGTTTGGACAGATGGATGGTGTAAATGAAGCAACCAGTGAAAAGAGTGGAAAAAGAATATATATATAAATATGCAATCTATCTGCATTCTTATATACATCAATCACTTTAAAGGGATACAAAATTATAATTCTGTCATCATGTCTTTCCAAACCTTATTTTTGTGTCCCTAAAGAAAATCACTGGGGTCCAATTGACTTTCATTGTAATAACAAAAACATTCTTCAAAATATCTTTTGTATTTTATTGAAGAAAGAAAGTCTTACAGGTTTGAAGAAACTTATGACAGATTTTTTATTTTTGAGAGAACTATCCCTCTGACTATTACTGAACTTTTAACTTAGTGATCTGAATTACATTGTGTACAAGTGTTAACGTGGCATTAAAGATAACAGCTCGTGTTTTTCCTCCACTCAATCAAAACAAAGCTGAGTGTGCTCCAGGCCAAGAGAATGACAGCTATACACATGCACGTCACTTGCTTCATAAGCCGTGGTTGGTGGAGAAAGGGGTGTGTTTAGCCTTTCAGATACGGGGGTAGACATTACTGTAAACATGATGGAAAATAAGGTGACACGAACACCTGTTAAAGTGGAAATACCAGTGTCCATGGCTGTCAGGTCACCTTGACATATTGACATGTTGCCAGCTGACTGCTGGACAAAACAGCAGAAGTATCAGTGGAGACCAGTCATTCGCGATCAAGTTTGTGAGTGATTTGAGGTGTGAGCAGGTCAATCACCTTTTACATGTTGTTTATGATCTGCATCTATAATCCCCATCACATTCCCCAATCATAAGCAGGTGTTATTATCTGTTGAAGGGATTATAAATGGGGCATTGCCGGTGAATCAACTGATTACAGCTTCAAATCAATCACAAACCCAAACAAAAAGTCTATTTGTAATTGCATTAGGCGGATTACTTTATTAGGGGCGTTCATGAAAATAAACGTCATTGTTACCAATACTCAGGGTGAGGGATTTGAACAGTTAAATTGAGCCTAACTTATAGCCTTCCAATTAATTGAGTATTAAATCAAGATTAATCCCTTATAGAAACGCTCATGTTTTGTCATACAATGACAGAACTGATTAATTAAAAAAATGCAAACATGAAAAGTCGGGAGTGTGATTATAAGGTGTGTGTATGTTCCAAATACTTTGTGTTTTAATGTAAATAAAAATGAAGATTAATTATGTTTGATTGCACAGCCTAACTGATTAAAAACTGCGGATCATATTTGCCAGATTCAGTTTTACTATTTGGCATTATTCAGCACCCATCTAAGAAAAACAAAGCATAACTGTTTATTATAAACTTTAGGTATTTATTTAATGTAAACATGGTTCCTTTAACCTGTTTGTTTATCTTATTTTAAGAAAGGCTTCAGTTTCTTTATTACTTTTTCTCTTGCTGAGGTTCAGGGGGTTCTGAGCTTAATGGACCTATTATGATAAGTGTCTTTATAAGCCATCAAATAAAACCTAATACCTTAGCATTCTTGATTACAGGCAGAGTATTAAATATTATGTTATGCTTAAGAATATGGGCGGTATGATCAAAATTCTGTTTCATGGTATCAATGACTAATTCTATTTCACGGTAACAGTATATTTCACAATATACCGTAGTTATTAGGGGCCAAGCACTGAAGGTGCGTAGGCACCTATTGAAATTGTTGGCGTTCTTCTTCTTCCGCTCTGGGAGTCTATGGGAGCCCATTGAACCGCTTACGGGAAAGTTATCAAATTTGGCACACTTATAGCGGCGGTCTGATCTGTCACCATAGCAAATTTGAAGTCTCCAAATTAATTCCTCTAGCGCCACCAACTGTCCAAAGTTTCACACGTTTATGCGAATAACTTTTGAACCATAAGGGCTAGAAACAAAATTGCTCTAGACGATTCGATTGCACTCTATGACGTCATTTTCCGTCATGAAAATTTGACCGCCATTTTGAATTCTCTGAAAAACCTACTTTTTTCGAACTCTCCTAGACGGTTTGTCTGATTTTCATGAAAATTTAATCCGATCTTCTTCAGACAATGATGGAAAAAGTTATTAAAAGCTTTTTGATAAACCCAACCGTTATTGAATAACACGCAAACTAATTTTACGTAGCGCTTGCGAAAACAGACGTAAGGCTGTATCTCCGCAACGCTTTATCGTATTCAGACCAAACTTGGTACATGTCATCACAAGCATGACCTGAGGCTACATGCAGCGTTTCGGCACAGCGCCACCTACTGGTCCGGGATAACTCTTCTGAACGGTTTGCCCAAAAAGCAGGGCAATGATATCCAATCGAATGATATTCAATTTTACCATATCAGCCATTTTGAATTTTGTGCTAAAATGCTATATTTTTAAAACGCATGAACGGATTGTTACAAAACTTGGTATGGGTCATCAATACGATGCCCTGAAGGAGCCTGAGAAGTTTCGGACCAGCGCCACCTAGTGGTAAAATCCTTTTTTTCAAACGCTTATAACTTTGGATGTGGTCAACTTATTTTCACGGGAGTAACTTTTTTCCAAACATGCTAGGTTTCATCTTACGGTTTGTGTAGCGTTGTGATTTAGCGCTTAAAACATTTGCCAATATCTTCAAAACCGTTTGACCGATCGAGACGAAACCACCATAGGAAAAACGGAAACATAGGTCGCTGGCTCTTTGATAAGGCCCAAATGCGAAAATATTGATAGTAAGTGGCATAAAAATGCAAACAAGGTCAGGTGTGGGTCATTTTTAATGTGTTTATACATATAAATATCTATAACTCCAAAACGAAATAAGATATTTTCACCAAATTTGACACACTCTGAGGACACATAAAAAAATAGTGGGATTGTGCCTCTTTTTAGTGCTATAATAGAACAAGACATGAAATTGCCATTGACCTCAATACAGTACTGTGATATAAAATGCTATACTTTCTGAATGCATTAGCGTATCGTTACGAAACTCGGTATGAGTCATCGGCACCATGCCTTGAATGTACTCAAAACAGTTTCAGGGCAGCGCCACTTTGTGGTAAAAAAAAAGTTATAACAACATGTTACAATGCTAATAACTTTTGAATAAATCTTTCCTATTGTAATGCCATTGGTTTTAAGGTTTGTCATTGTCACCTCACTCTGACCACACTACATACATTTCGTAACTCCGCCACCTACTGGTCGAAAGTGATAATCCATTAAATCATATTTTTAGTTAACATATATGTTTTTTTCAGCCATTTTGCCTAAATTCATCTTTAAATGTCTTTAATTGCTCCTTACTGCAGTTGGTCTGACACTCCCAGCCATGTTGGCATGTCTTATCGTCTTCTTTGCGCTTGGCCCCGTTAATGGCTGCTTGCAGCTATATTTTATATCCTCCTGGGACCCAGGAATAGACTTTTGTCCACTGTAGTGGACATTTTATTTTAGTGAATTTCTCTGACACCATACATGTCACAATCTGGGTGTCCTGTAAAGAGCACATTCAGTACTTTTCAGAGATACCAAATGTTTGGAGGTTTCACCATGAAAACAACTTATCCTTGGTCTTTAAAAATGTCTGACATTAATTTAGTGATCAAATGTAGCATTCTTATGGAAATATGATAATATATTGTAATGATAATTTAAATCGGACTACTTTTCAAATTGTATTTGATAAACCAACATCTCAGGAAAACGTTATGGGGTTTCAAATCAAAAAATGACTTTCTGTTACAGAACAGGGCATTGATTTCATACTTGTCCACTGTAGAGGACAGGACTTAAATCATGTTTATCAGGCATTTTGGGAGACACAACAAGTGAATATGGAAATAAGTTATACATCAATATTCCTATGAAATATTAGATATTATTAAAATGTTGCTAATTATTACTCCAATTATTACACTAATAGATACATTGCATTAAATGGGAATATTAATGTATGGCCATTTTACCCACATATTGCATAAAGTAAAATGGTGCATCAATTCATTCCGTTATATCTTTCATAACATATTTGAGAATCATCTATACAAATTTTAGTTAAAATAAATCCTGAAACCCCAACATTTATTGGTGATTGAAAAAAAAAATATATCCAATTGTTTTTGCCTATACATATAATTTCATGTCATTTTAATTTTTTAACAACTGAGTCCTGGTGTCCACTACAAAGGACATATAGCATAACATATGAATAAAATATCATTTTTCAAAAGTGTTTTTTTTTTTTACCATTTGACATGAAAAAAAAAAAAACTAAATTAAAATTTTTTTTTTTTTCTGGGTCTCAGGAGTTTAAATGTCGTTATTCTGGAAAATCGACAAAAAGGGGGTTTATAAAATAAATAATCTCAGATACTTTCGAAATTAAAAGTACTTCACCTTCTGTCTGTGTGTGTGTGTGTGTGTGTGTGTGTGTGTGTCTGTTCCTCGCATATCTCTCGAACCGTTAGTCCGATTGATTTCAAACTCGACAGGTGTCTCGCCACGGGCACGAGTAAGTGCAGTGCCAAGTTTGACATTGTTTGGATGAGAAATGCAAAAGATATCGTTAAATATATCATTTTTAAAAGGTTGTGGTTTAAAAATAAACATTCTGACACTAGAGAGTTGTATCGGTCAAAGAAGCCCCGAGAAGGTTGTGGTTTAAAAATAAACATTCTGACAATCTGTCAGCTACACTGTTTACTTCTGAATATTAGAGTTTGGTTCCAAAACGTGATAAATCCATTTTGATTAATTTGAGTAAAAATGTGTTTTCTTTACCAAGAAAGTGGCAAGATGAAAACCACTATTTTCTGTTTCAAACTTTCACATAGCATCTTTAGGTTATAATATCATAAAAAAATTCAAATCCAGATTTGGATTTTCAAAGATTTATTATAAAAACGGATTATTTTTCCCCAAAAATGCAATAAATTCATGACACTTTTTTCTTCAAAATGCTATCATATTGAAACTGTTGAAATCAGCCGTCGCTAAGAAATATCTCCTGAACTTTTTTGACGGCGATCAGCTCACAAAAACTGATTTTGCACGGGCACTTTGCACTGCTCCCTGAATCGCGACGTGCTTATTCATTTGTGGATGTAAACTGAATCTATAAGTCAGCTATGCTGTTTACTTCTGAATATTATATTTCATTCTGGTGCGCTTAACGTTATCGCTACTGTGTAATAGTAGCCTATGCTATTCACCAACTAAACATATCCTATTCAATGCGTTCACAGTCTCTTTCACGGGCATAATTTGTAGTTCTCTTACGAGAGGTTCTCTCGTATTGCGTAAGCTAGCTTACGCTGCGGGAAAGTCTCCTTTCACGAGATACTGAAGCCAAAAATTATCCTAATTTTTTAAAACTTGTCAACGCAGTGCGGCAGCCTGCAGACCTAGGGCAAGCGAATCGCGTGCCCATTGGCTGCTCTGCGGCAACTGCAGCAGCCTATGGCTGAGCCTTGCGCGTGACGTCACGTCCAATGAGCGCGCTTGGCGCGCTTAGTGCGTCACAGCCCGTCATTAGGGGTGTGGCTTAGCGTATATAAGCAAGGAACAGAGGCTGCTTCGCTGATTTCTGTCTCTTCAGCGAAGCTCTTCGCATCGCTGATCTCCGAGGAAGCCGCCGTTGAATCCAGCGACCAGCACGCCGAGGATCTCAGCCTGAGGATGCCGGCCGCTCGCCGCCTTCAGCCTTCCCTGCCTGCTGCGCCATCCGGCACATATATCCTTTTCTGCTCTGTGTTGTGTGTGTGTGTGTCCGCCGCGACACACTTGCATCTAAAAGAGCGCGAGGCGTTGTTTCAAATGCCTCGCACATCCTGTGGCTCGTGCAGAGCCTCGCTCAGCGACGGAGACCGCCACGTGCTGTGCGCTCTCTGCCTGGGTTTTGACCACGCTGTTCGCGCTCTCTCCGAGGGCGGCTGCGAACAGTGTGAGGAGTTACCGATGTCGACCCTACGGGCTCGACTCGCTAAACTTGAAGAAACTCCATCTTCTCCGGCCGCTTCTTCCGGGCCACGAAAAAAGAAACGTCGCTCTCAAAGGCCGCCGGAGCTGGACGCTACAGCTGAGCGCTCGCCGGAACCTCTCCCGCGAGCCTCGCTCTCTCCTTCCCCCCCACCCTTCTCCGACGCGCAGCGGCCGGCCACTGCCCGCACTGCCGTCGCCCTGGGGGACGATGCAGATGATGCCGCTGACAGCTGCTCTCTGCTCGCGTCTGACAGCGAGGAGTGGTCGGGCTCGCACCGCTCCGCCCCCTCGACTCTGGAGTCTTCTCGAACCCGCGCTAGTGTTGACGCAGAGCTTCTCCGCCTCCTCACTTTAGCGGTCGAGAGAATGGGACTGGATTGGTCCCCACCTAAGGAGCCGGAGCCCAATCGCCTTGACGGGTTTTTTCTGCCTAGCCGCCGCCCTGCGCCTGCCTCTAGGTCAGCACCCTTCCTGCCTGAGCTCCACGCCGAGCTCTCTAAGTCCTGGAACGCTCCGTTCTCCACCAGACTCCGCTCGCCAGTCTCCTCGGCTCTCTCCCAGGTGGACGGAGCCGCCGAGAACGGCTATAACGGCATCCCCGCCGTTGAGGATGCTGTGGCAACGCACCTTTGCCCGCCGTCTGCTAGATGGCGCTCAAAGTCTGCCCTGCCGTCTAAAGCCTGCAGGACCACCTCAGCTCTCGCCGGCCGCGCTTTCGCCGCCTCCGGCCAGGCTGCTTCCGCCCTGCACTCAATGGCTATTCTTCAGATCCTTCAAGCCGACCTCCTCCGTGAACTGGACGAGAAGGGCTCGGATCAGTCTGCCTTTACCGATCTGCGCAGCGCTACGGATCTCGCGCTGCGCGCTACCAAGACCGCTGCTCAAGCCATCGGCAGATCCATGGCCGCGCTCACCGTCATCGACAGACATCTCTGGTTGACGCTCGCGGACATGAGTGAGTCAGAGCGCGCTGTGTTTCTCAACGCACCACTCTCGCCCACCGGCCTCTTTGGCCCTGCGGTCAGCGGAATTGTGGATCGGTTCTCTGAAGTACAGAAGGCTTCGCAGGCGATGGACCTCTTCCTGCCCCGCCGTTCGAGCTCAGCCACAGGCCGCCCTCAAACTCAGCCTCCTGTGCGCAGCTCTAACCAGCGCTCTTCCAAGCCTCCCAGCGCTTCGCAGCGACGCCAGGGCAATCGCCCCAGGTCGCGCTCGACCAGCCGTCACAGACCGCCGCCCCCACGGGGCCCGCGGTCCAAGATCGCGTTGAAGCCCGAGCCCGCGAAGTCCTCCTAGCATCCGCAAGGAGGAAAAGATGGTTGAGTCCCGCTACGGCCGGACCGCCATCAAAACGCACAGCTCTGTCAGTCCCCTATGTTCAGGCTACTGCAGCAGCACACACCGCAGCCAACGAGCCAGTATTAACACTCGCTCGCCTGCACACAAACGCCGTTTTCACGGCGACCCAGATAAATCTCAAAAAGAGTATAAGTGCTTTAAGTGTAGAAAATGTGCCCACACCCATGTGCTCACTGCTTCACACAAGTACAATCCCCATGGTAACGCGCCCAGAGCGCTCTCTCATAAAGCGGCCACACACCGCTCGAGTTCTAAATGTAGTAAATGTGCCCACACTTCCGTGCTCACAACTACTCGCTGCTCGCTCTGTCACTCAGTTACCTCAATTTGCCACGGCTCAAGCCGCAGGGGTATTAAGTATAGAAAAAGTGCCCACTCCCGTGTGCTCACTGCCTCACACAGACCAGGTTCCCATGGCAACGCGTCCAGAGCGCTATCTCTTAAAGCGGAAACTTTCCGCTCGAGCATCAAGTGTAGGAAATGTGCCCACAGCCCTGTGCTCACACCTGCCCACTGCCCGCTCTGCCAGACAGGTTGCAAACCTCATAAAGCCCCCAAACACTGGCCGTGTCATAAGTGCAAATCCCGCGCCAGCTCACGAGCACGCGCGCCCACTTTCAGACACCATAATCCCCACGCCGCTCTCGCGCCTGGGATGTTTGACAGCAGTTCACGCTCCATCGTCCGAGATCGAGCTACTAAATTCTGCACAGTCGGCCAGCCCTGTTCTTCTGCCCTCGTGTCCGAGCATCGGCGGCGCGCGCGCCGCCCCGTCTTCTCTGATACAGGTTCCCCATCCCGCGCAACGCGGCGATCTGAACCCAGAGACCATTCGACCCCTAGCCATGCATGCAAAAACATGGGAGGCTATTCAGGGCGCGTCAGAATGGGTGCTCAACACCATAAGACACGGTTATTCGCTCCAATTTGCTCGTCGCCCTCCGCGCTTTCTAGCGCAGACGGAAACGAAAGTGAGTTTGGAAACAGCACATCTGCTTCAAGCAGAGATAACAAAGCTGCTGCGAAAAGGGGCCATAGAACAGGTACATCCTTCCCTGAGCGAGTCAGGCTTTTACAGCCGTTACTTCCTCGTTCCCAAGAAGGACGGAGCATTAAGACCTATTTTAGATCTGAGACATCTGAACAAGGCTCTCATGAGACGGCCGTTCAGGATGATTACAACCAGACAGATCCTCGCGCAAATTCGCCCAGGAGACTGGTTTATCTCTCTCGATCTGAAAGACGCTCATTTTCAGATCCAGATAACTCCCCGTCACAGGCCATTTTTGAGATTCGCCTTCGACGGTCGAGCTTATCAATACACAGTCCTGCCGTTCGGCCTGTCTTTAGCACCCCGTACATTTACGAAATGCATGGACACGGCTCTCGCTCCCCTGAGGAGTCAGGGAATGCGAATTCTGAACTACTTGGACGATTGGCTCGTTCTAGCGCAGTCAGAGACAGAACTTGTGTCTCACAGAACAGCGTTACTCGACCACCTGGAGGGTCTGGGTCTAGCGGTCAACTGGACCAAGAGCTCGCTCTCGCCCCGGCAGTCGATTTCCTTTCTCGGAATAGAACTGGACTCGGTGGCGATGACGGCCAGATTGTCGGAGCAGCGCGCGCGCCGCATCCAGCGCCTCGCTGCATCCTTCAAAGAAGGCAACCGGGTTCCCCTGAAGGCATTTCAGCGCATTCTGGGGCATATGGCCTCAGCTGCAGCGGTGCTTCAGCTGGGTTTACTGCGCATGCGCCCGCTTCAACGCTGGCTGAGAACGCGCGTATCCCATCGAGCCTGGGCGACCGGCGGCTCGCTAATCAGAGTGACTCAGGTCTGTGTCTCAGCCCTGCAGCCCTGGCTAGCAGCCGAATGGTATCACACAGGAGTGAATATGGGAGTGGTTTCACACCGGAAAGTTGTCTCGACAGACGCGTCCAACCTAGGTTGGGGAGCGCTCTTCGAAGGCAGACCGGTCTTTGGCCACTGGTCAGACCAGGAGAATCTCCTACACATAAACTGTCTAGAGATGCTCGCGGTCGAGAAAGCGCTCATGCACTTCCTCCCTTTCCTCCATGGTCACCATGTTCTAGTCCGCACGGACAACACTTCAGTAGTGGCCTATGTGAACCGCCAGGGCGGTGTCAGATCAAAGCAACTCTGCGCCCTGACGGAACGCCTCCTCGTATGGGCTCAGCACTCTCTGCGCTCTCTGAGAGCATCGCATGTGCCTGGCCATCTGAACGAGGGCCCCGACAGACTGTCCAGGGACAATGTTCCCCCTGGGGAGTGGTCTCTACACCCCCAAACAGTCCAGTCGCTGTGGCGCCGCTTCGGCAGAGCGAAAGTCGACCTCTTTGCGTCAAAAGACAACGCGCACTGCCCAGCGTTCTTTTCAAAGAGCGAGGACGCGCTGGCCCAGTCTTGGCCCAGCGGCCCGCTATATGCCTTTCCACCAGTCTCTCTGCTGCCTCAGGTTATCGCGAGAGTCAGGAAAGCGCGCCACACAGTGCTCCTCATAGCCCCGTTCTGGGAGAACCAAGCCTGGTTCCCGGAACTCATACAATTGGCAGACTCAGCCCCTTGGCCGATTCCGGTGCGGAGAGACCTTCTCTCTCAAGCCCGCGGCTCGATTTGGCATCCCCACCCAGAGCACTGGTCTCTGCATGCGTGGAGCCTCAACAATTACATTCTGATCTACCAGAAGGGGTGATGAACACGATCATACAATCTAGAGCCCCCTCCACGAGGCGGCTCTACACGTCTAAATGGTCCGTGTTTAACAAATGGTGCACTACCAAAGGGCTCAATCCACAGACATGTGGGGTCTCGCAAGTATTGTGCTTCCTTCAAGAGCTACTGGACGCGGGCAGGTCCCCCTCCACGCTCAAAGTCTATGTCGCGGCCATTTCAGCGCTCTCTGTTTCAGAGCCGGGCCGCGCATTAGGAAGGAACGAGTTTGTCATCCGCTTCCTTAGAGGAGCGAGGAGGATGAACCCCCCGCGACCCCCTTCGGTTCCTATGTGGGATCTTTCACTGGTCTTAGACGCACTGAAAGCACATCCCTTTGAACCCTTAGAAACTGTGGATATGAAATACCTCACGCTCAAAACCGTTTTTCTGATAGCACTGTCTTCAGTAAAACGTGTGGGAGACCTTCACGCGTTATCCACTAACGCTGCGTGCCTCGAGTTCGGACCCAATGACTCTAAAGTTATTCTCAGACCGAGGCATGGGTACGTCCCAAAAACTTTGGGCACTCCCTTCAGAGCGCAGGTCATTTCCCTTTCAGCCCTGCCGAATACTGGCTGCGAGGCAGATAGTCACCTCCTCTGCCCAGTTAGGGCGCTGAGAAGCTATATTTCGCGCTCCGCCGCCTTCAGGCGTTCAGAGCAGCTTTTTGTTTCGTTTGGTGGGCGCACCAAGGGTCTCGCCGCCTCGAAACACACTCTGTCCAGATGGATAGTCGATGCTATCGCAGCTGCTTACGCATCTAAAAACCTGCAGTGCCCCTTGGGCATTCGGGCACACTCCACCAGAGGCATGGCCTCATCGTGGGCGTGGTCCAGTGGGATTCCCATTCATGACATTTGTGCAGCGGCAGGCTGGGCCTCCCCCTCCACATTTGTTAGGTTTTACAACCTGGAAGTTCCCGCCTTGCAGGCCAAAGTGCTATCAGTCTAAGTCTCGCGTAAGCCAGCCCACTGTCTGTGCGCGGGCTACGCTGCTGATTTAGCTCTACTGGTTGAGCTGCACTATTTGGAAGTGTTAGTTGGACCGGCTGTGCCGCTCCCTGCCCCATATTATGTGCTTGTGTACTGTGGTATCTTGGCCGCCCAGCTCCGCTTCGCGTTCCCTGGGCTCCCCATGGGACTCATTCAGGATGCTGGGCGCGCGCACGGCGTTGACAAAGGTGTTCCCGCAGCGTAAGCTAGCTTACGCAATACGAGAGAACCTCTCGTAAGAGAACGTACTCGGTTACTAACGTAACCTCGGTTCTCTCTAGAGAGGGAACGAGTATTGCGTAACCCGCCGTGCTCTCGCCACGAGCTCATTTTCGCTTCATGCGACAGAAACCAGCGAAGCAGCCTCTGTTCCTTGCTTATATACGCTAAGCCACACCCCTAATGACGGGCTGTGACGCACTAAGCGCGCCAAGCGCGCTCATTGGACGTGACGTCACGCGCAAGGCTCAGCCATAGGCTGCTGCAGTTGCCGCAGAGCAGCCAATGGGCACGCGATTCGCTTGCCCTAGGTCTGCAGGCTGCCGCACTGCGTTGACAAGTTTTAAAAAATTAGGATAATTTTTGGCTTCAGTATCTCGTGAAAGGAGACTTTCCCGCAGCGTAAGCTAGCTTACGCAATACTCGTTCCCTCTCTAGAGAGAACCGAGGTTACGTTAGTAACCGAATACGTTGCCTATTCACAAACTGTTTGCTCAAGCATAGTGTTTTCTCTGAGTTCACTGTGTGCTTTCTACCATGCACAAATAAAAATGTCACTGAACTTTTGCTGTGTAATTGTAACAATGAGCACTCAAACACACCAAACCAACAATTACTAAAAACACACACAAAAACTGATTTTGCACGGGTATTTTGCACTAGTAAAATAAATAATCTCAGATACTTTCGAAATTAAAAGTACTTCACCTTATTTTCTTTTTCTTATTTTTGGTAAACTATATTGGTCGCTAAATATAGTAAACGAAACACTCAACTTTTAGACGAACTTCCCCCAACTGATTGCTATTAAATACAACTCGTATATGCAATTAAACTTTAAATAAAGTGTTGCTGAATTATTTTTCAATCTCATGTTATTGTTTTACTTCATCAATCAATTTATAATATCTAAATATTTTATATTGAACTATTCTATTCATAATAAATTAGTTACTTCCTTTTAATTTAGTAGGATATCACTAAAACTATTTATATTGGTTAAATGTGTTCCCCGGTACAGTTTTGCCATGTCTGCTTATTAAACTGCGTTTTTAAAGGGCTTGTTTTGCTCTTTTTGTGATATCTGGCAACTCTTCACCTGGAGCTTTAATCAAGAGAGGGACTTGTTGACTATTTGAGCGTCAAGAGAGACGTATCGAAAAGGAAGATTTTACCGGCTGGTTCCGATCAGTGGCCGATTGTTTGGAGTTGGAAAAATACAATACACGCTGCTGCATTCTCAATATTTAGTAATTTACCCTCAGATACAGGATAACATTAGCTTAACAAACAGGTAACGTTATTGTTCATTAACGTTACCACGGCAACCGCTTGCGCGTCCACGCTGAATGCGAATTGTGTGTAAAAAGTAACTGTGCACATAAGAGACGGAAAGATGACGATAACTATACATTATGTAAGGCTATTTCTATTCGTTAGGATATTGATATACTAACTGTTGTTGTAAAGTAAGCTTAATTCATAATGCTTTCCCCGTTGCGAGCATGTGCGCTCCTCTAAACTGTCCGGGTAAAATATATAATCTGTTTGTTGACATTTTATACCGTGGTAACTATGTATACCGTCATACCGCCCAGCCCGATTCTCTCATTTAATGTAGTTATTGATAGGTCATCAGGAGTTTCAAACCACTCAGTCAAGGACAAGTCACAGTCTGTCTCCAGTACATTAGTTTATTGCAACAAAACATTTTTATCGAAACAGAGATATGCAACAAGTCAACCCTCCATTCCTTAAGATACTGGTACTGGTGGTGAATACAGTTATGAAAAGTTGTACGAAATGCTTTCATACATGGTTTTTCAAAGGTTTAATTAAATATGTATGAAAATTACTAAAATAACTTATCCACTATTTAAAAATAAAGATCACTCTCAGCTCTCAGGTCTCAACCCAACCAAACCCGTAGGATTAGATTAGCCATTAAAAGCAGTCCTACTATACAAAAGAAAGAAACAAACAAACATATAAATACAACATAACCAGTTCTGGTCCAAAAGTGCAAACAGGTTTCAAATGAAAGTAAATTCAATCAGTCCACCACAGTAAAGAGTCACCTCAGCCTTCAAAAAAGTCCCAGAGTGTGATCAGAGGTTACCTACTAATCCCATGACAGATGACAAACATTAAAAAACATTTAATTTTCAGACAGATTAGTCCTAAAATACAGAGAATCCAGATCTCAGCTTTTTTAATTTTTTTTATATTTTAGCAAAGCTGAAATTAGTGGCAGGTACATAATAAATCTCACCCATGCGCTTAAAGCAGCACTTTACCAGTGAGGCAACAATTTTTTCTGACCAAGACTACTGTAACCTTCAAATTAAATCTTAAGTCTGGTTCTCAGTCTCTGCAAATCCTTCAATGTTTTTCTTTTAGACTTTGGAATGCGAAGTGGTTCGTTTGTCAAAGTCCTTGATTAGCTGGTGCTTTATATCCGCAGCTCAGTGTCCTCTTTTGGTTCTGGAATCTTCGGGAAGGCGACATGCGCACCTTCACGTGTCTGACCGAGAGCAGATGCGATGACGTCAACGGCTAGGCTGGATGTGGCCTCCACAGCCTCAGGCGTGGCTCCTAGTGTTGGGTTCACTTCAACCACGTCCATCACAGAGAGTAAACCTGTGTAGTCCGGAAAAGGTAGTATTTAGCATCAGTTTTAGGATTTATTTGATTTCAATTGTGATTTGTAGATCTGTACCTGTGTTGTGGATCTCCTCTGTTACATAGATGCCCTCCCTATAGGTCAGTCCTCCATTAACAGGAGTTCCAGTGGCGGGAGCCAGGGATGGGTCAAAAGCATCAATGTCAAAACTCAGGTGGATCGGCCTTTGTTTCCTGATATTAAAACAAGTAACGGTGACAAATGACGTAGGTTGTCTTGTCTGATTGTGAGGTAGCATACACAGATTCAACTGAGATACAGTGCCACATAGTATTCAAAGGTGACATACAAGTCAGGTTAAATAAAACAGCTTGTGATATGACATTGGTTCACCCAGAAAACTATTCCACCCCCATTTAAAGAGTTTTACAGTACACAGGAGGTGGTTGTTTACAGAAGTACCACTACTAATTCAATAAGTGTGTATGTTTTTCGCAATATCACAATACCTTGCCAAGAGGTGATCAAAAGTGACCTCCATTACTCTCTGAATGCCCATTCTGTCAATGTCCCGCATAGAGAAGTACTGAATTCCCAGGGTCTTCAGGATTATACTGAGATGAATAAAATCAAATTAGTAACAAGTAGTATTAATGCAGTTTTGAATTGTGTATGTCTGCTTTGTCTTCCTCTCATTGTATTAAGTAAGGATGCATTTAATCAAAAGTAACAGTAAAGACTTTAAAAAATTTTACATAAAAAATAACTTCTGAACTTTCTAATTAAAGAATCCTAAAAAAAAAAAAATGTATCATGGTTTACACAAAAATATTAAGCAGCACAACTGTTTAACATTCATAATAAGAAATGTTTTTTGAGCAGCAAATCATCATATTAGAATGATTTCTGAAGGATCATGTACAAATTAAGCTTCTCCATCACAGGAATAAATACAAATTTGTAATGATTATTTAAATCAAAAACAGTGTAATAATATTTAACAATATTACTGTTTTTACTGTATTTTTGATCAAATAAATGCAGCATTGTTGAGCATAAGATACTTATTTCAAAAACAAAAAAGAAAATCTTTCTGACCCCAAATGTTTGTACAGTAGTGTATATATACCAAATTGTAAATGTATTTATACTGTATTAACAGTCTAATGTTGACTTTTATCATAGATCTTTCTGTTTTGTGCCAAAACAAAACAGAAACACTTTCAACAACACTTTCAGTTACAGGTAATGCCAGTTATATAAATAGCCTATGGAATGACAATTGGTGATTTAGTAGCATAGGCTTTAGAACAGGCCACAGGTGGCAAATCCTGGATGTCATTTTGGGAAAAAACATAGTGTGCTTACTGCTCGCCTGGATCCACATCTCTGAGGCCGATGTAGACCAGATCTCTGGCAGACAGGAAGGGTTTTATCCAGGAAAATCCAGGAACCTCTGGCATCTGCAATTTACAAAGCAGAATATAACAGCTTTAAGTTTAAGTAAAGCTTATCAGATATTTTCTGGAGACATATCACTTTTAATTGGAAAAAAGTCAGCTGCAAGTGTTATCTTCTTTGAGATACAGGAATTTAAGTCATGTCAGAGATTGCATAACATCAACATATCTTTTGTACATGATTGCTAATCACCTTGTTCTGCAGGTCCTTAAGTAAGAATGCTACAGACTGGCCGTGGAGGTTTCCAGAAGGCGAAGTCAGAGGCGTGTTGATGTCCGCATGAGCGTCCACCCAAATCAGACACAGGTCAGGGCACTGCTGAGCGTGGCCTTCCACTGAACCAATCGCTAGGCTGTGGGAATGAAAGCATCACAAATGTTATCACAAACGCAGCCTTTCTTTGCTGATTTTGGTTTTTATAGAACAAGTTCAACACAGTCTGAGATTACATTGCATTTTTTTTACTCATCAGACTAGTTTTGGAAATACAAACAGCTTCCCGCGACTAAAGGAAAAACCTTGACCTTTTAGAAGCGAAGTGAGAAAACTGGCTTCAGCTTAGCCAGACTGCCACAGCATTACTTCATGCTTGTGCCAAAAAGGCAAAACTGGAAAGACTTTAGTTGGAATAGGCAACTAAATATAAACTCTGACATTTTTCCATTGGCAATGACCCATAACTACATACTAACATGAAGACCATCATACAAGAATCAGATTTTTTACCAGATAAATGAGAAAAATACACAGTAAAATTGTGTGTACCTGTGGTCTCCCCCCAGCATGATGCAGGTATGTCCCGCCCCCACTGCGCCGCTCACAGCTCCCGATAGCAGCTGATTGGCACGTCCAACTGTGCGTGGGAACGGCACGCGCATAAAGTGGTCATCTTTTTCCAGATGCTTGAAGCTCAGGTCTCCAAAATCATGCACAGGGTAGTCTACAAGAAGACATGACATATAAATAAACTGACATGTCACTTGACAATTACTATTAACACTGGCATTAAAACTTCCAAACGCTCGCTTCTTTCCCACACTATTTGATTGGCAGGTGACAGTTCTGTCACTCAATCCCAGCAAGAATCTGCCCAAGTCTTGAAGTGGGCATATAGAAATATAGGTTGAAATTTCTATTGGAGGACAGTAGTGAAGGTCTAAACAGCTGATGGGGCCCAGCATGACAGAACCAGACCAGCCTCAGTGACTGTTGAATGACTCATCAGATTTTAAAGCGACCTACGATGGACACGTGTACCATCTAGTGGCCTCTGAACAGGAATAAATGTGAACACAGTTGACCCAGTTAAGGTTTAAATAAGTATACTTAAAATACTAGATGTGTTTTCTGCTTGAAAATAAGAAAACTACAAGGGAATTAGGGAGTTGGTCGTCATAACCAAAGACAGATATTAAGGTTTAGTTCGTAACTGCATTTGAAAACTTCTGGTTCATTTGCAGTTCTTGCTCCACCAAATGTTTCTGTAAGCAGTGAGCGTGTAGTATCAATCATTTAACTTACCTCTCATATGTAATTAGTTAAACATATTGCCATGCATATGACATCAGCTACTAACTGGAGCAAGCATCTATATTTGTTGCATTGGATAAGCGCTGATATAGTCATTTAGTCAAGAATGCTTGCCATATAAGGTGTTTGGTTATTTCCACAGCTCCAAACACATGATGCCAAGCATCTGTAAAAGTGATGCAACAAATAAACATCGCATCATTAGATTATAAATATATTTCATTTACAATAAATAATATTAATGATTACATAAAATTATTGCTTAACGATTCTAAAAATACATATATTTTCTTTAATCATAAAAAAAAAAAAAAAAAATAGGAACGGAGGTCATAAATGCAGAAAAGTTTATAACTTTAAGGATATTAAGGTATTGGTTTTTTTAATATGATGTTGAAAAATCCGTCTGTAATTAGAGCTGGTGAGCCAGTACAGACAAAAATACAAAAATATGTACAGCGCATTATATACAAATTTTCAGCGTTAACAAGGGGAAAACCTACACAGCTAAGGTGAAAGGGGGTCGTCGAATCTGTCTCATAAGTATGGCGTTTGTTCATAAACCCCGACGGAAAAAACGTTCAGGCTTAAGATAGCAGGACCTATCGCATTACATGGATAACATGTAGTTACGTAAAGCGGCCCTGAGCTTGGCACACTGTTTATGTAACAGCTGACTGACTGTAGGCGAGACTGAAGAAGTGACTTGTACATTCCTATGATGAGCAACTGTGGAATTTCAGGATGACTCAGAAGAAGCAGAAGACTGTAAAGAGGAATAGTAGTAGTAGCCTACCTGATATAGGTCGATACTAAGTAAAAAAAAAGTAAAAGTAAAGATAGCACTCTTTCTGCTCTTACACGCTTGCCTTTAACATTTACTTAAAAAATGATTGGTTTTTGCTTGGGTATGGAAAAAACGGGACATGTTACTGCTATGGGATCGTAGACCGTGAACGTTTTTTTCCTTTCCACCTCATTCTTTCCAGACATAGAGAAATACTTAATGCGACATTCATTGTTTATTTAGCTTATAAGGAATAATTAATCATGGAAACTTGTAATTAAAAACCACGAATGTTCCCCTGTAATCTGAAGCCAACAGTCCCAGAGCTTTTTGTGCGGAGTTCTGACTGGAACCGCTTTTATATTTTACAGGCATTGGTTAATCCACGACAGATGACCTCATCAGGTTCATTTCTGACTATCCCGGGAAAGACCCGAAACAATATCTCTGCCTGCATCACATTCCGTAAAAAAAAACTACATTCAGGTCCACATCGTTTTTCCATGACTGCAGCCTGCGTCAGCTCATCTGAAACATTATCCTTACGACAAACACAATAGCACAAAGACTGATAAGGCCATTAAACTAACGTTATATAACCGCTTGCTGTGGTCTGGCCTGCATCTCTCTACAAGCACGTAACTGTTACTCTTTTTGTTGTGTGAATGCAAAAACGTTTTCTATGTGAAAAAGTTGCTTCTGATGAATAAATACATGTAAATGCAAGATCCCTACTGAGCCATCCCTAGGCTTTTGTTTATGACATAATACCCTATTGTTATGTGATGTAGCAGCGGGTTGTCTCATGGCATCTGTGAAAGCGCGGTGGTGAACTGCACGCATTTACAGTAAAGCCCTCCCTCTCTCTTTCTCTGCGGCCAGACAACATTCAAAACTCCTTTATTGACCAAAACGCTTTCATTTAAAGTTTTCAAGCATTATAAATTGAACTGTACAATTTAACTATGCTACAAACAGATGCGTCGTTGTAAATACATTCACGGTTTTTTTTTTTTTTTTTTTTTTTTTTGTGGACCGTTGGATGATGTAACAGCTAATGCGTAAGTTACCCTCTATCTGATTCTCGGCAGAGCTCGCGAGGAATTTATTTAAAGAGATAGTTCACCCACAAACTTCAACTTGTGTTACATCAAACAAAGCTGAATGTCTTTAATTATTTGATGAGGCAGAATGACAATCATAATACATTCACTTTTATTGAACGGAAAAAAATAATGATGCAATAAAGGGAATGGTCCATAAAGCTTAAGTCCCTAACAGCCTTTGGCGATTCAGATGGTAACCTACATGAATGATGAGATAACATCTCATCTAACATCTAAATAGAGAGACAGATAGATGATACAAATACTAATGATGTAACGTTACTTACCAAGATTTGAAAGTCTCTCCACCAAACCCGCATCCCGGATGGCTTTGGGTCCATGCTCCACCCCTCTCCTTTTCTGGAAAATGCAGTCACATTAATGTTATACATCGGTGAGTTTATGAGAGTTCTCCTTGAATAAATATATTAATTCTATATTACCTGTCCTTTGGAAAACGGAGCTCCCAAAATGGCAACAGAATGCGATCGGTTCTGCTGGCAGGAACTCAACGTGGATCTCAATAATCTTGACAGTGGTCCTCTCGATGCCATGCTGATTCAACAGGAGAGTTATGAAATTAAATACAAAAACGCAACGGAAGGTTTGTCTCAAACAAATAGTCTGTCGACCGGTGTGGCTTTTTAATCCTCTCTCTCGGAACTGGCTGTTGAATCTTAAAGAACTGCCACGACGTTTTTCTTTAAGTTTTCCACTTAATTCATATTCATGAGTTAGTGAATAACGAAAGTTGAAGCTAAAGTTTTGGGTGAAATCTCAAGACCGTCCCCCCCAAGAATCCAACAGTCGTCCAGCAACCAGTTGTTTGTTATACAGCTTCGTTATTATACATCCGCTCATCGCCGCACGAACCACGTTTTTCTATTCATAGAGCGGCAAACCTACGTCACACCCTACGACACACCTTCATCCCAGCCAATCAGAAGCTCCGCCAGTGTGGGTTTGTTTTGATGGGCGTGGCTTGGACAAATGAGTGGCGTGTAGAGATGGGGTGCTTTTTTTGTGGCGTTGGAAATTTCCATCTCTGCACCATCGACTTACATATGCTTTTTTTGCTCGCCTACTGTCTCGTCAACAAATTCCCATCTTGCTTATTGAAAAACAGATCCAGTGTCCATAGCATGACTGCATGACTGAAGATTTATGTTCTATAAAAACGTCTAGAATACCAGTGTGATTCCAAGTTGGAATGCCAAGTGGTGGTGCCAAGGTGGAGCCAAGTTGTTGACAACATAAATAGTACTTTGGCCTATTTTCAGTGTGATATCAACCAAGAGCAAATACACCGATGTTGACTCAAATACATCACCAAATACTGTTAATTTAGATGGCTGATTTATTGTTTGGTTAGTTGGCTCATGTCACTGATACTGTAATAGGGAATATAGAGATCAGTGTATGTAGTCCATATTCTCTGCACTTTGGCTCCATCTGGTGTTTTGTTTAAAGATGCTGTATGTTTTAGACATGTCTCTACCCTGCTATTAAAATCATATGGCAGAGTTCTGCGGTATTTAGTGTCATGTTGAATTCGTCTGTGTTTATGTCAGAATGCCAGAATGCATTGTTTGTGAGATATTATTGCGTCTTTGAAATAGTTGACTATTTCTGCATAAAATAAAGTCCGCTTGACGTTTGGTGGCGCTGTAGCATTGATGTTATGTTGTGCGCTGCATGTCAAAGCAGTTCCGGGACATTGTTCTCATTGGGCGGATTGTTATTAGTTTTTTTTCAAATACACAAAAGTAGTCTTCCTCTAGGAGGCGCTTGTGGGCTCAAAAAGTATCCCATTATGGTTTTATCCTATTCATCTAAAAAATATATTTTAATTAATTAATTAATTTCAACGATTTACATCTGACATAGTCTACTAATAAACATAATCTATCTCGAAAAAATGAATAAATACCCGTGGCCTTAATCTGGAATAATCCAACCGTCATCTTGCTATTTCAGATGCATTCTTGACAATAATTTACACCCTAATAAATTACACTTATAAATTTAATAACAACTGAATTTAGAATTTCTAGTGAAGACTTAAAACATGAGAATAATACTTTTAACCAACCATACCAGGTCACTAAGCCCCGCCTGTCTGTAACGCCAGTTTCATGCTAAATTGCCTTTCCTGACGCTGACGGTATTTCTTTGGGTTTTCAATGGATGCTCGTTATTATCAGAGGAACGCATGACCAAATCAAAAGAGAAACATTAGTTATTTTATTGTACAACTCGTACATCCATTCCTGTGGCGGAAAGGAGGTCACATTATTTCCAGCGGAGTAGATAACCGAATTTGGTGAGTCTTAATCAACAATATAGTAAATACAGAGCTTTTTTTCTTTTTCTTTTTTTTTTCTCAGCTGGCCTCCTAGTTTAATTAGGATATAATGGAGTTTAGTGATTTTATTTTGCTCTCAAAATAAATGTGGATGCAATGGCTGTTGATGCAAATATTGTGTTTCTTCCGCACAATCTCTTGGGTGGAAAGACAACTGGCTTTCATGTGATGCAGGACAGAGATTAAAACATGCATTGGTTACAAAGCAGGCAGATTTGGTATAGAATGTGCAGTCTGCATCTATGTTTACTAACGTTACATAAGAGTGAAATCCCAGTTAGTATGACTTTGTATGATCAAACACTTAAAGATTTCTCTGACAGATCGGTGTATCAGCAGAGATGTCATTCCCTCCTCACCTGAACCAAATAGCCCAGTTACCCCCTGGCATTTCCCCCACACAGTTTGCTGGCTTTCCCACCACTGTGCCTACAGGTAGGTCATGGAGACGAAAGAGATGTATATTCATATAGCCATATGGAGTGCTTATGACTGTCTTAATCTTTATTTATTTCCTCAGCAAGTCCAATAATGCCAGTCCCTGTAGGAATGATGACTTCATCTCCAGCGGTATGTACCAAGACTGCTGAAATGTTTGGTTTGGTTTCCTGAGAACGAATATTTAGTCCAAATATCCGTTTTGAATATTAACCCTGTTACCAGGATGAGAGAACATGTACAGTAGGTGTAACTTTTTCTTATAATCTGTTATATTGTGCTGTACATGTGTAATGTCCTGTTAATTTGTATACAAGAAATTTGGAGATTTGTTATTTTCATTTATTATTTGTCATTGATCATTGTATTTTTACTTTTAACAATGTTAATGATGTATTAAACAAACCATGGCAGATGATTGTGAGAGGGTGGGGAGCAATGGTAATTTTTATGGTTGTGTATTTCAATTATTTATTTATGTTTATTTATTTATTTTTTCTCTTCCTTTTCTTGTTAATTATTATGATGAAAAAAGGGAATGTACTGTTATTTCTTGTGCATTTGCATATTTTACACTTGTATGTATATTCCCAATAAATAAATCTTTTTTAAAAAGTCAGAAAATAAATTTGGATGTTATCTTATAGGCTATGCAGTTCACAGGTTCTAATTACAGAGAGACCATGTAGGATCTCATGGTGCAATATGCTTCCATTTTCAAATAGTAATCTGGTTTCAAATTCAGATGCATGGATCTGTGAGCCAGGTATAGTCTATTACATGCTAAAAATGACTCGCTACTAATTATTCCTTAAATGTCTCACAGGTTTTCGTTCAAACTGCAGTGCCAGTGGTTCAGAAGCTGACTCAGGAAGCCATTGCCACCCGTAACAAGGTCCCAGAGGAAGGTACGGGAACCAGCACAGGGCCGACCACCACAGTGTTTGTGGGAAACATCTCAGAAAAGGCCTCAGATATGTTGGTGCGGCAGTTGTTGGCGGTAAGTGTGGGGAATTTATTCACCAACTTTGTCTGCACAGTTATATTAAATATTTTAGACCCCTTTAAATGGTTAGTTCTCCCAAAAATGAAGATTCTGTCATAATTTAATCACCTTCATGCCGTTCCAAACTCCTGTTTGAAACACAATTGAAGATATCCCTCCATTTAAACTCCATTCACCCAAAACCCAAAACAGACATGAGCTTATATCATGAACAGATTTAATTTATGCTTTTATTTCATATAGAAACATTGATCAGTGCACATAAATAGAGCACATCAAATATGGTGAATGGAAGCCCAAACGTGCTTGCTTGATGCACGAGCAAGCAGGTACAGTTGAGCTTTACAAAATTTGATGTGCTCTATGTATAGTACGTGCATTGATCAAAAATATCTTAATTTGTGTTTTGAAGATGAATGGAAAACTTTGGGAAGGGATGTCAAGGGAAGGCAAATCATGATAATTTTTTTTAAACTATCCCTCTAAGCTGATTAACACATCCATTACTTGACCTGATGTTCTTTGGAATGTCTGTGTTATGTATCATTTAGCTCAGGATGTTTTCATAAGTCAGCTTTTCTCAACATATTTTTTTCTTCTCTGCAGAAATGTGGTTTGGTCCTCAGCTGGAAAAGAGTTCAGGGGGCTTCTGGAAAACTGCAAGGTATAAAGTAACACTATAATAACCCTCAGCGCAAAGCCTGTCAGTAGTTTGTAGTCCACCATTATCAAGAAACGTCTTATTGGGGAGCTCTAGCCATGCCATTTTTTACAGACTTTATTTTTTAATGTATTGAATACATTTTCTGAAGAATCCTTTCTTAGACGAGAGTCCTCTCATCTGTTTTTCTATCCTATAAAGCAATATGTTTAAAAAGATCACACCTTTAGCTATCTAAATTTGTGTCATCTTTCTCACCTGATGTTGTGAACTTATAAAATTTTTATTTGTTTGTAGCATTTGGTTTCTGTGAGTACAAAGAGCCAGAGTCCACGCTAAGAGCTCTCCGACTGCTTCACGAGCTGCAAGTGGGTGATAAGAAGTTACTTGTGAAGGTGGATGCAAAGACCAAAGCTCAACTGGAGACCTGGAAGGCCAGTCAGAGGAGACGAAACGGGGTAAGATGTCCTCCAGGACTAACTGCTAAATCGATACAATACAGTAGTCTTGTCAGTCATTAAAATACAGGAGTCTTTTGTAATTTCTCAAGGAGACATTAGATTGATCCAAAGTGAAAGTAATTACATTTTTAATGTTACAAAATATTTCATATAAATGCTGTTCTTTTGAACTTTCTATTCATCAAAGAATCCCGAAAAAATGTATCACGTTTCCACAAAAATATTAAAGGAGAACTCCGGTCAATTTTAACATTGAGCTCATTTTTTTGTACATTTGGAGTGCTGTCAGTACAGAGAACAACGATAAAAATTGGTGTTGCCTACACCGAGTTATCCTCTTTTTAAAATTTCAAACCGAGTTCACGCGCGTGATCATAGGTACTAAACCTATGCACGTGAACTCGACAATCGACTACTGTGGACTTCGACCGAAAACAGGATGTAAATACAGGTATGTGCGCTGGCTGAATAAACATCATTTTTATTAATATCTTTCACATCTACTGCAGTCAGATTCACCCGCGTTCACTCCGAAGGAATCACTCACATGACCTGTGCACTTGTAATGACACATCAAGGATGTTAAGAACCTAAAAGCAGGTTTAAAACTTGCCCCATTGAAGTCAACAGGATGCAAATTTTAAAAAGAGGATAACACGGTGTAGGCAACACCGATTTTTGTCGTTGTTCTCTGTACTGACAGCACTCCAAATGTACAAAAAATGAGCTCAATGTTAAAATTGACCGGAGTTCTCCTTTAAGCGGCTGTTCAAAATTTGATACTGCTCAGAAATGTTTCTAAAGCACCAAATCAGCATATTAGAATGATTTCTGAAGAATCATGTGACACTGAAGACTGACATAATGGCTGCTTTGCCACCATACATTTTATATATTTAAAATAGAGGAGTTATTTTAAATTGTAATAATATTACTGTTTTTACTGTAGTTTTAAATTAATAAATGTAGCTTTGGTGAGAATAAGAGACTTACTGACTCCAAACTTTTGAATGGTGGTGTACTAATATATATATATATATGAAGAGTTCAGATGCAAAAGCCTCTAAGTGCCATCTGAAATTTTCTTCTAGAATGATCATTTTTATCAAGCTCGTATATTTAAATTCAGAAATTTCACTTAAATGGCAATGAAAATGACCTATTTATTGTCATTTAAGTGAAATTACTGAACTTAAATATACAAGCTTGATAAAAATGATCATTCTAGAAGAAAATTTCAGATGGCACTTAGAGGCTTTTGCATCTGAACTCTTCATATGTGTGTGTATATTGCTAGATACATATAACACACACACACACACACACACACACACACACACACACACACACACACACACACACACACACACACACACACACACACACACACACACACACACACACACACACACAGTGGTGGCCAAAATGATTAGAACACCTGACAGATCTGAAAATATTGACCTTTGTTTGCCTCCAATTCATGATATAATTTCATAATGTTGAAAAAAAAAATGCAGATGGTTGCTCTGGGCATAACAAATATCAGATGAAGTGAGTCGTACTGTTTCATCTACTTTTAACTTTAATATTTGGTGTGTCCACCTTTGCAGTAATTACAGCAGCACAAATCTCTGACATAGTGTCTATATATTTCCTCAGAACTTCAACACTAATGTTATCCCATGCCTTCTGCAACTGAAGCCAAAGGCTTTCCTTTCAATGTGATGGGGCCAGTATATATATATATATAAAAGATATTAATTACTAGTATTAAAGTTTAAAATGAATGCTCCTCACGTGGTTCATTGATTGAAAGAGCTTTTGTGGATCATGTCAGTCCAAAGTTGTCCAGAGAATTTCCCTGTTTAGAGGAGTTTGTGAAAAGTGATAAGTATCAGATGTAACAGAAATGCATATCCCCTATACAGGCTCCTCAGACTGGAGAAGAGCCTAAAGACGAAGAGGAGGAAGAGGTTCTGGACGAGGAGACGAAGCGACGTGATCAGATGGTGAAGGGTGCCATTGACAGTCTGATCCGGGAATACTCCAGCGAGCTCTCGGCTTCCTCACAGGATGCTGAAGCCCATCAACGCAAGAAACGGAGAGAGAAGAAGGAGGTATTTAGGCTCTCGCTATGTATATAACCATACTGACCTGGCAGGCCTGTCATAATGACATCACTGAAATACTAGGACATTTGGCAGAAAGTTTCGCTTCAAATATTTTGACATAATTTATTCACTCACATGTTGTCCCAAACCCGTAACACTTACTTACTTTCTCAAAAGTCATCATGTGACTTCAGAAGACTTGGAATATTGCACTTAAGTCATATGAACTGCATTTATGATTATTTGTATATATGTTTGAAGCTTGAAAGCTTCAGTCTCCCTTTATTATAATTGTATGAAAAAGATCAAATGGGAAATTATTAAAAAATTCTAATTTTGTGTTACACGGATGAAAGAAAGTCATATCTGTCTTAACATGAGAGTGAATAAATGGTGACAGAACTTTTATTTTTGGTTGAACTAATCCTTTCTAGATGTATTTAGAAAGGTCTGGAAAACTAATTCTGATTATTGCTCTTAAAGTTCATATTTTTAAACGGTTGAATCTATCTGCTTCTGCTAAGATGGACTTATAGATTTTGCTATAATACTTTTCCCCAGGATGATATAAATGCCATGGAGCTGGAGGATGACAAGCGAGACCTGATTTCCAGAGAGATAAGCAAATTCAGAGACACACACAAGGTAACACAATCCTTTTCTCCTCCCTTCTCTCTGTTCTTTTCTTAACCTAGTCTGTGGACTGAAGACGGCCACATCTAGAGTACTCTAAACCCACATTATTATAACTGAAACTACACCTGAATAGCGTAAATTCACACAAATAAATCCGTAGTACCACTTTGATATAACCTGCCCATTTTAGACAGCTGTGCTGGGCAATTTTCTTATCCAAGAAACATCATTATTGACATTTATTACAAATAATGCCACTTTTGTTGTGTTTTTTCCATCTAGCAGCATCTAAGCATAAGATCTAACAAAATGGAGGCTTAAAAATGTGTTAGATGACAGCATTAGAAGCTGTTCTCTAGAATGGTTATAGGAAAGATAGGGCAGAAGCCTCTTAGATTGTTCCCACTCAGAGAAACAGTGGCTGCAGATGCGCAGGACCAGTTCAGGCTAGTTTTACCACACAAAAAAAAAGTGCATGAACGAACTGTAAACCTCCCTCTAAAGCTAATCTGTTCATTAAACCCCACCATTACGGTAGAGGTCATATGGTGACTAAAGCAAGATGAATCTCAGAGCTTTGGAAAAAGTTGCTGGAATAGAGGATGTAAGTATGAGCCCCCTCTTCTATTATTCATATCTTGGGCGCCCCCTTCTGGAGGATAAACAAAGGCGCAACTGGCTCTTGGCCTCAGAGATGCTGCACTGAGGATGCTGTAGTGTTAAAATGACCCGCTGAAATGTAACACACTTTCATATCTTGACCCCAGAAGACAAACAGTAATCCTGAGTGTGTGTGTTCGGCGGAAGTTGTTCGATAAACCGTATTTTTGGAAGTTGTTGTGTGGGCAGAGCTCAGTGAACTTTTGCGAGTCCTCTGTGTAAAAGAGTGGTTTTGGTGAGAAATGCAGTACTGAATAACCACTGCAGTATTTTTCACTGTAGTCTGAGGGGGGCGCCATTTCACAGCACGCACAAAGCTGAAGATTGCTCAGGTAAGATTGTCATATTTGTCTTTTTTCATTCCCTCTTTCTCTCCGTTTCTATCTATTGTTTTTGTTTTTTTGTTGTTGTTACATTACATTTGATGCAGTGATACATTACAACTGATACATTATCAGATTGAATTTGCCTATATCTGCGTATTTAAAGGAACACGCTGACTTTTTGGGACTTTAGCTTATTCACCGTATCCCCCAGAGTTAGATAAGTTCATACATACCCTTCCCATCTCCGTGCGTGCCGTAACTCTGTCTGATGCGGAGCCTAGCCTAGCTTAGCACAAAGACTGGAAGTAAACGGCTCCAGCTAGCATACTGCTCCCGATAAGTGACAAAATAACGGCAACATTTTCCTATTTACATGTTGTGATTTGTATAGTCACAGCGTGTACAAATAACAAGGTCACATGAGGCACAGCCATCTTCTAACCATATACATACTGGGAACTATATTCTCAGAAGGCGAAGCTCTGCTACTTGGGTGGAGTGATTTGCTTGCAGCACCTGAGAAGCCCCGTGGTGAGGAGAAGAGAGTTCGCTCAGAGTTGGAGTAAATCACTCCGCAGAAGTAGCAGTGCTTCACCTTCTGAGAATGTAGTTCCCAGTATGAATACAGCCTTTACATAGGAGTCTTAAAGGCGCAGGCCTTTTTTTTTGCATAAAGACTTGTTTAACATTATAAGTGGAACAAAATTAATAATAAAAAGTATGAGTCTATGACCCACCTTAAAGAGATATAAAAAATAATAAAAAATAAAAGGTATTGTCTCAACCTGTTTTCATTGAGTTTATTCAGAGTTAAGTTTATCAATAAAATTTTTGGCTCATTAAAATTCAACGAAAGGAAAGTCAGTTCCATACAATCCCACTTAGTGCTCATCTTTTCATCTCTCTTTCTCCTTGCCTTTCCTCTTTTCTCAGCGTTCACCATTCAGAGCAGAGAGTCGCTCTCCACAGTAAACATTCAATATCTTTTCTATTGTCACAGCTATTTGAAACGTTTAGTGTTTCTGTAGCCTCTCCGTCTCTGGATGGTCAGCGTCTGTTTCCGTCTTTATTTGTTTATATTTGTTGGTCGACTGAGGCCTGAGGGACAACAGAAGACGACCCTTGGGTGAGACTCCACCTCTCTGATTTCATTCATTTTGCCAAAGTGAATGTATTTGGATGGTACAGTGTATTACAGATCTCTTCAAAACTGATTTAAAAAGAAATCAGTGAATGGAAATAATGAACACTGCTTTAAAATCCGCTGTTGCACTATGAGAGAAATACACAGTGTGTGTAGAGATTAATGATGTACCAGGTCGATACCAACACCAAAAAGTGTAATAATGCAAGTCAAATTGGTCCCCAAGGGCTGTCTGACTGACAGGTGCGTATATATGTGTGTGAACAGTCACTTCTTGGTCAAAATGGACGTTTTGGAGAGGTATTCATTAAAAGGGTCAGTTTTATAGGAATGGACAAAAATATGTTTGTGGTGTAAATGCAGCCAAATAGATGTTGCTGTGTATTATTTTATTAATATTAATCAAACACTTCTGATTACTCTAATAATTGGGCTAAAAATGCTTTCCATTGTTTTATTTTAATTTAATATTTATATTTATATTCATATTCATATTTTTACTGTTTAAATAAATGTGCGTAAAGTGTGCATATATTTATGTTTGTATATAAATGTATGTGTGTATATATACGCTACCATTTAAAAGTTTTGGGTCAACAAGATTTGTATTTATTTTATGAAAGAAATTAATACTTTTATTCAGCAATAATGTTTTAAATTGATCAAAAGTGACAGTAAATACAAATAAATCCTATTTCAAATAATTTATGAACTTTCGTTTCATCAAATAATCCTGAAAAAGGTGTCATGGTTTCCATAAAATATTTGCACAACTGTTTTCAAATGATAATAATAAGAGAGTATCAAATCAGCATATTAGAATGATTTCTGAAGGATCATGTGAGACTGCAGTAATGATCTAAAATATAACTTTGCCATCAAAGGAATGCATTTTACAATAGAAACTGAATAATATTTCACAAAATGCATCCTTGGAGAGCATAAAATACTTTTTTCAAAAAAAAAAAAATCTTACTGACCCCAAACTTTTGAATGTAGTGTATTTATTAAGCATATTTGTTTTTGCTGTGGTAATGAAACTGATATTGAGAATTCAACTCTTATTGGTACAGACTACAAACATTTTATCACAACAACCCTGGTAGGGAGAATGTTTAAATATATTTGTGTGTATGTGAACTAACCCACCTTTCCTCCTTAAGGTCTAGTTTTAATGTCATTTCTGGCAATGAAGCAATCTCTGACCACAGAGAGAAATGTCTGCCAAAGACAACACTGAAATCTTTTCAGGTCAATCAGAGAGAAAGTATCTTTAGTGCAGTGTGGGCTGTGTATCTGCAATCAAAATGATTACTCTATTTTAAATATTTCAGATATTATAAATAGTCCATAATCATGTAGGATGATATTTTCAATGAAGTATCCAATAAAATGTGTACAATGAAACTTTATATATGAAACTTTATATGGAAGAGGAATACTGTGTGTGCATCTGTTGAGTGTAAGTGCTGAAATCATGAGATTTTCATCTGGCTTCATTATTTTAAACCTCATTCTGTTTCCAGGGAGATTCTGGAACTTTGCTCTTTTTCTATATGTGTGTTCTCACACTTACATGAACTAATTTCTCTTTTTCCCCACCGGAACACTGCAGAAACTAGAGGAGGAGAAGGAGAAAGAAAAACAGCAAATTGAGAAAGAGAGGAGAGAAAGAGATAAAGAGAGAGAGCGAGAGAAAGAACGGCGTGACCGAGAGAGAGAGAAAGAGCGGGAGAGAGAGCGACAGAAGGAGAGGGAAAAGGAGCGAGAGAGAGAGCGAGACCGTGAACGTGAGAGAACTAAGGAGAAAGAGCGGGAGAAAGAGAGAAGTCGTGATCGCAGTAAAGACAGAAGCAGATCAAGGTGTGTATGACTAGAATCTTTACAAACATCTGTATTTGAAAGTTGACTGATGTGTTACTTAATAAAGGTGTGCAGTTTGCAAGATTTACATTTTTTTAAATTATATTTTGACATTTATTTCCCATATTCCGTTTTGCTCGGAAATGCATCACATTACTTAATTCTGTGCACTCCCCTTATGTTCCGGGTCAAATTGACCCGCATTGGATTCAATACAATTCCTCAAAAATCACACTATGAAAAACAACAAAGATTCAGGTTCAAACTGTAAACTTTTAATATCAACATTTGTCAAATATTCCAAAAAATATACATCTTAAGATATGATTTAATGAAAATGTTTTTTAACCATTTTTTAAAACTATTTAAAATTTGAATATAAGTTATATTTATATATATTTGCATATAAAATTTTTTTAACTTTTTTTTTTTTTTTTTGCTTAGAACATCATAACTGAACAATTAATCAATTAATCTGAGCTAATTTTTCCTGCTGTCTATGTCGAAGTCTCAATATATTTCAGATATCTTGAATATATAAATGAGAGCTTATTTTACTATCTGTGTCTGTCAAAAATTTTCATTTGTAATTTGCAATTAATTCTGAACACCATGATTTAGCTTTTTCAAGTGTGTTTGGTTTGGGTTAGAGCACTTTTAGATACACTTACACTTTAGAACTGGAGTTGATGCCCTGACATACATAAAATAAATGTTTTTATTTTGTGTCTGTACAGTTGCTTTTGAATAGCTGACTATGATGGTCAAATTGACCTGCGAACATCACAAACGTAATAGTAATTTTGTTTGTATATGTAAAAAAAAAACACCAGCATGTTGAAACTTTGCATGCATGTTCATGATGATAAATGTGAAAAAGTCACAAAATATCAAGAAAAAAAAAAAGGTTTAATATTATTTCAGGTAGCTTGAAAAAATAAATGATAGGTAATTTTTACCATCTGTGGCTGACAAAATATTTTTCTGCATTGAAATAAGTGTGGAAAACCATTTTTTTTAGCTTCATAAGGTAGTAAAAAAATAAAATAACAAAATATAACCAAGAAATGTTATTATTTTTGGTCCGTACAGTTGCCTTAGAGCGTTAAAATATGCGGGTCAAATTGACCCGCGAACATCACGAAAGGAACAGTAATTTTGTTTGTATATGTCAAAAAACACCAGCATGTTGAAACTTTGCATGCATGTTCATGATGATAAATGAGAAAAAGTCACAAAATATCAAGAAAAAAAACATAGGTTAACCAGTATTTCCAACAACTAGAAAATCTAAACGGGTCAAATTGACCCGCAACATAACACAAGGGTTAATGTGCGGCGAAATCCCATTCCATGTTATTTGAAAAGACGTCATGAAATCGCCTCAGGTTGCGACTGTAATCATGGTTCCCTGAGAAGGGAACGAAACGAGACTCCTTCCAAATCAAGTCCACCACCTTAGGGTGCAGTCTCCAATGCCCGGGCCTCAGCCCCTGCCTCGACAGGATGTCCGCTCTCTGGTTCAGGTGCCCAGGGATGTATATTGCTCTCAAGGAGAGCTGCTTGCCCTGGGACCACAGGAGGATCTGGTGTGCCAGTCTGCAAAGAGGGTGCGACCGCAGACCCCCTGATGATTTATGTACGAGACTACCGATGTGTTGTCTGAGCGGACAAGAACATGATAGCCTCTGAGGTCTGGGAGGAATAGCGAGGGCATGGGGGAAACTGCTTAGTCACCAAATTTTCGTTCTAATATAGTGTATTATTTCATCTCTATCAGTGTCAAAGAGATTGTCTGTTTTCTAGTGTGCTCCTGAAAGTTCAGATATCTCTCATTAAAATGTATAGTCTTTATCTTCAGGGAAAACTGAAGCAAACAAACCTAAATCATTTCTTTATTTGTATAGCACCTTTCAAACAGTGTTTCTCCTAGTGCTTCACATGACAAAGAATATACAGAACATATGCAACTGTAGTTTATAAATAAATGAAGTAGGACAAATTAAAAAGCAGTAATTCCCTAAAACATAAAAAGGACATATAATATAGGTAAACAAAACAAAAACAAATATAATAAAGTAAAAAGAGTATAAAACACGTACTTATATTTGTAGTATTTGTAAAACCATTTTAATGGGGTCTTTAGAGTACGTGGTTTTTCCAGAGTTCCATCGAAAAGCTTCGTCTAAAAGCTTTGTCTCTATATCCTTTGTAAGTGTTGTTTATCTTCTGTAAGTAGTATAATTGCTAGTTTCTAATGTACGGAATAAATGTTATGTGTGGGCGCGATTTTGTTTTGAAGGGAGAAGAGTCGAGAAGAGAAGAAAAGGGAGCGAGAGGAAGATGAGGAGGAGGCGTACGAACGACGGAAGCTGGAGAGGAAGCTCCGTGAAAAGGAGGCAGCCTATCAGGAGGTTTGAAATCTTTATCTTTCTAGAAGACCATAAAGGAACATCACAGATAACATGATTTCCTTGCTCTTTGCGAATTAAGAATTTTATCTACTTTAAATGTTCATTTTGAAATTAAATGAGTAGGTTTTGGGTCCATAAAGCTGGTGAGAGGATATCTGTGCCGTTTCCGGAGCACTGCTTCTGTCTCTGGAGCTCTGTAGTGTCCTGCTTCTAAATCACCTGACCTCCTTTATGCCAAACAGGACAAACAGAATTGTGTTTGAAACCGAACACAGTAAAATACTGAAATGTTTGTCTTTCACAGCGCCTGAAGAACTGGGAGATCAGAGAGAGGAAAAAAGCAAGGGACTACAGTAAAGAAACAGAGCGAGAGGAGGAAAGACACAGAGAGATGGTAAGAATAAATGGATGAAAACCAATAGTTATCCGAGTGTATTATACATGATGATTCAAGTAAAACATCATATGGGTCACCAAACAAAATGATTTTTTACAATGTCTTGCTTACTAGGACTGCATTTATTTGATCAAAAATACAGTAAAAACAGTCATTTTGTGAAATATTACAATTTAAAATGACTGTTTTACTATATTTTAAAATGTAATTTATTCCTGTGATGGAAAAGCTGAATTTTCGGAATCCTTACGCCAGTCTTCAGTGTCACATGATCTTTCAGAAATCATTAAAATATGCTGCTTTGGTGCTCAAGAAACATTTCTTATCAATGTTGAAAACATGGTGATGCATGCTTATTTGTAATGATGCATTTATTTGTAATATTACATTTATATATAATGTTATAAAAAATTATTAGTAAATTCTTTACTGTCTGCAAAGTTTTGAACAGTAGTGTTCATATTTTTACTAAAATATTTTTGCCAAAGTAAATTAGTCTAGCACACATGGGAAACTTAACAGCCACATAAAATCATCTTGGATATTGTGTGAGGATTCAATATATCACTCTAGTGGTCCGAGAAAATTATGCAAGTAAAGCTTTGTGTTTTTCTTCAGACTAAAGAAGCCAAGCGCCTGAAAGAGTTCCTGGAGGATTATGATGATGACAGAGACGATCCCAAATACTACAGGTACAAACCTTTAGAATGATGGTATTGCTGCTTTTTTTACATGTCAGGGTAATTCAATAACAGTACTGCAATTTTTTAAGTTTTGTAAGAATACACAAAAAGTGTGAAAATGTTATTGAAATGTTATTTAATATCTTATAAAACCCACCAAAATTACACCTTTCACCCTGTCTATTTTACTTGTCTTGTTCTCTCTTTGTCTCTCTCAGGGGCAGTGCATTGCAGAAGCGATTGAGAGATAGGGAGAAAGAGCTGGAATTAGATGAGAGAGACCGAAAAAGAGAGAAAGATGAGTTGGAGGAGATCAGAAAGAGACTCCTAGCAGAAGGACACCCAGATCCTGATGCTGAACTTCAGAGGGTGCGTATGTGTGTGCGTTTTTATGTCTGCATTTATCTGTGTGCGCGTGTATGTGTAACTGTGTGTGGTTTTTTGCCTTAAAGATAGAGCAGGAGGCCGAGAAGCAGCAGCAGCCTCCTCTAAAGCAAGAGCAGAGTGAGGAGGTGCTGCAAGTCTCCCGTGAGGAGCATCAGAGAAAAGGAGGTGTGGAGAAGGAGGCGTACTCGGACAATAACATCACAGACCAAGAGGAAGATGAAGAGGAGGATGACGATGATGAGCGAGAGGCCAAGCCATGCCTGAAGCCCACACTTAGACCTGTTACCACGGCACCCTCTGTCTCTTCAGCCAGTGGGAACGCCTCACCCCTCACACCCATCAGCGAATCACCTCGCGACAACATCGCTCCACATGAGAACTCTTCACATGAGGCCCCACCCACAGAAGAGCTCCGGCCTAAGATAGGCCTCAGTCTCAAACTAGGTCTGTGTGTCATTAAAATTACTGCCACAACAGCATTTGAGCCGATGTACAATACCGCTCAAAAGTTTGGGTCAGCAAACCTGTTGGGTCAGTATTCCTGTGATGGCAAAGCTGAATTTTCAGCATCATTACTTCATTCTTCAAAGTCACATGATCCTTCAGAAATCATTTGAATATGATGATTTGCTGCTCAAGAAACCATTCTAATTATTATCAATGTTGAAAACAGTTGTCCTGCTTAATATTTTTGTGCAAACCATGATGACATTTTTATTTTTTGATGAATAGAAAGCTTAAAAACACATCATCAATGTCTTTACTGTCAGTTTTGATCAATTGCTAAATGAAAGTATTAATTTATTCAAAGAAATACTGACCCAAATCTTTTGAACGGTATTTTAAATTCAATAGTTACTTCAGCCTGAACCACTTAGCAACTTGATTAAACATTTTTTTAAATATAATTGTAGCCTTAGATGTGATGCGTTATTTTTTATTTTTTATCTTCTGGTTTGCATTGATACGATGTTCAGCATTCAACATCTAACTGACAGGTGACATCGTAGTATTTGCATACTGAACTGCATTTGGTCTTTTGTTTTACATTTACATACTGAACTATGATTGGCCTTGTCTTCCATGTTTCTATTTAACCATCTATGGCCACTCACCCATCATCTTTAAATCACAAAAGTTTTTCTTCTTTTTCACGTTATGCTTTTTTTTCCTCTCAGGTGCTGCAGGAAGTCCTAAAATGCCACAGGCAGTAAGACGAAAGGCTCTTGCTGTAGTGGACAGCGTCTTTAATAAGTTTGATGAGGAGACAGAGGAAGCACCCAAGAAGAGGAAGCTGGTACCTCTCGATTACAGTGAGGATGAGAGGGGAGGTCTTAGCCTAGATGGAGCAGAGGTCACGGGGACACGACCTGGTGTTAACACAGAAGAGAAACGAAAACATATCAAGAGTCTGATTGAGAAAATTCCCACAGTCAAACAAGAGCTGTTTAATTATCCACTGGACTGGAACATGGTGGACACGGTGAGAGAAAACATTATTGACAAGCCTTTAATGTGGCCTGTAATTACTCAGCCTAGATATTGATCAGTAATGTGTGTGGGTGCAATGTATCAATGACACTTTTTCCCCACACAGACATTGATGGACAGGAGGATCCGTCCCTGGATCAATAAGAAAATCATAGAATACATTGGAGAGGAGGAAGCCACACTAGTCGACTTTGTCTGTTCCAAGGTATGTTTGTGTTTCTAACTGGGTGGTAATGTTGTCTGTTCTCCTTTCTTGGCATTAGTTTGTTTTTTGTCTTGTTGCAGGTCATGGCTCACAGCACACCAGAGGGAATTCTGGATGATGTTGCCATGGTAAATTGCACATGGAAAAGTGTCTACACTTTATATACACGCGCACACACACACACAAAATAAATACTATTGGGTGAATCTCACAAAACTTGCAAAGTCAGTAATCATATTTCTCCCCAAATTCCTTATGTTGTATTATATTATATTATATTGTATTGTAGTAGAACTATTAAGGTTGTTTGCATTGTGAAATTATTTTCATGACACTTAAGCACTTTTATCATGACCACAGTGCCAAAAATCTTATTGAATCCCATCAAATTATTATTATTCTCATACCAGTACCAGTAAGTAACCACAAAAACTATAAAGCATTTACATTTATTTAAATGAAATCAGATTTTTATAGTTATAGTAATACAGTTTTTATAGTGATAGTAATTCTTTTGCTGTGTGGATAATCAGGGATGTGTTTTCTACAGGTACTGGATGAAGAAGCGGAAGTCTTTATAGTGAAAATGTGGAGACTTCTGATCTACGAAACAGAAGCCAAGAAAATCGGCCTGGTAAAATAACATGAACTGAGAGAGAGAAACAAGCAGGAGAGAGGGTGAAGTAAGCCTGGCTTCTCCTGCTTTTAGAGCCTTTAAATTAAAGTATGGTGGATGAACACCACAGACTGATGCACTTCAACTCTTCCTATATACTCTAGAGGATTAACTGCACAGCTATGTGTGTGTGTGTGTGTGTGTGTGCCTGTGTGCATGTGTACACTGGTGTGAGGTAGAGTGTGTGTGTGTGCGCGCGTGTGCGCATGTGTACACTGGTGTGAGGTAGAGTGTGTGTCTGTGTGCGCGTGTGTGCATGTGTACACTTGTGTGTGTGTGTGTGCGTGTGCGCGCGTGTGCATGTGTACACTGTTGTGAGGTAGAGTGTGTGTGCGCATGTGTACACTGGTGTATGTGTGTATATAATAGGCATGTGCCAGTTGGTCTGAAAGCATTGCCAAAACTGTGTAAAAGTTGAAAGTTTCTTTCATGCCCAGATTAAACAGGGAGTCTAGTTTGGCTGGCTGTTTTCCATTTCACTTAGTTGTAGGTTTTATTTAATTCTCTTGAAGTCTCAATTTTAGCACAACCAAGTTCAATCAGCTAACTTTTTTTTCCCCCCCTTTTATTATTTACGTGAACTCAGTTGGTTTTTACTGTCCACTTGCCTCATTACAGAAAAGTATGATTTTTCTTGTGTGTGTGCTGTATCAACAAAACATAATGTTTAAATAGGGATTAAATATCTAATTGTAAACGTGCTGAATGAAGCCATACATGTGGAGAAATGGGATTTTCTCCAAGTTTGTCTGGTTTTGCAGCAGTGGTTTTGAATGTGGTGTATTTTGCACATACCAGCCCATTTGAAGGTTTGTTTCCATGGTGATTGCTTTGACTTTGAAATATTAAAATGTTTGATTTTCTAAACTGGAACCAGTACTTTTTTTGCTACTTTTATCTCATTCTCTCTCTTTTTTTGTTTGTTTGTAGTTCTCAGATCTTTTATCATGCAGATACAATTTGCTTTGAGATGTCACACTGCCATGTTGACCACAGATTAGTAACAAAGATAAGTAACATTATATAATGTATTTTTATGACTTATTGGTTATCCCTTAACAGATCAGTGTTTCATATATTTACCAATGAATTCTGGAGAATGGGGCACGGTTTGGAACCACATGAGGATGAGTAAATGATAACATTATTTTCTTTTTTGGGTGAACTATGCCTTTAATTTTCTTGGTTAAAACAAAACATACGATCTGACTACATCTAAGCTGTCTATTATTGTAATTCTACTAAAATGTCTAAGGGTGGCGCTATTACTCGGGATGCAGGTTGTCGCCTCTCTGAGAAACGGGAGAACTAAATGTTGATTGATTAATACTAATTGAGAAACGCTCTATTCAGTGTTTTTATGTAGCGCAGGCGTTCTTTCTGTGATGTACGAACTTGATGGAAATATCAGGTTCTTGTCGTTCGCTGTGCAAGTATCTCGAGGTGAGTGAAGTGAACAACCAGTGTCTTAATTATGCAAACTGTTCTACTCGGTGATTTGGTGTCATTTCCTCATGTTGCAACTGCCTGTGAGAAGAGAAAAAAAGAGGATATTTAAACATGTTTTTGACCACTGTTGTCAAACATCGTTTCAGTAATCACAAAAGTTTAAGACAAGATAGTCAGAGCCCATATTTTCACCTGTCGTCAAATAGTGAACATAACCACAGTAGCAGTTTTAACATTAAGTGGCATTTGACGCACAGAAGCCAGTGGCACATCCGGTTATTGGCATCACTGAGTCGCGGAACATGTCGCCGTGTGTAACTTGTGACACCTCCAGTGGTGACTGACAGATGAATCGAGCAGCTATAGGCCTACTGACGTAATTGTGACACAAAATCCTAAATAAAAATCCTAATTTTGTGATATTTTAAATATCAATTAAACGCATTAAAGTCAGTAGCCTAAAATTGTTTTCATAATGCGATTGCGATATAAACAAATGGTTTCATGGGTCAACTTGCTTAGCCTAGTTCTCAAGGAAAATGCACACACAAATTAATAATATTGTTGAAATGTGTATTTCTCAACAGTGTTTTCAAATTAAAATAATATTTTTTACAAAATTAAATAATGACGCATGCATTACTGCAAACTTGCTATTGTCTCAATAGTACAATAGTATAAAATATATAGAAAAATAAATAAGAACATTTGTATGCTCATGAAAATAAGATATTTTGAACATTCTGGGGCAAACAGGGACATTTAAGCAGGATGTGTATTGTGATTGTCATTAATTGTGATTAAGTTTAGTAACAATATGTTACAATGTTTACATGGTAGGCTACAATAACTGGTAGGCTACTGTTTTTATTATTGCTTGATCTTGTGATTTGATTCCGATCTTGATTCAATATCAATTCATTTGGATAAATATTAGGTAGGCTACAGTAGATACATATTAATTTTTCTCAAGAAAAAAATATCTCACCTAATGCTGTAAACATACAGAGAGCCCTGTCAGCTGTTATTATTATTAAAGGTTAAAAATAACAACTCAAATTAAATATAATGTGGTTTTTACTAGGCTATAATAACAACGTTACAATATTTGAATGATATAAGTAAAAATATAATAAATATTTAATATAGGGAACATATTTAGCAAAATACTCCTCTCTATATATAATTTGTCTACCCAACTAACATGCTATCAAATGGCTTTCCTGAAGTATAACATTATTGTTCTCCAGCTGTTTTATTGACCTCTTTCCACGGTTGAAAACACTGATTGATCTATTATGTATGAGGCATAAACATTTCGGTAAGTTGTAGCCTACTGTATCTTTCAAAACACCTATAGTTCATTCCTGTTTATTTACTATTAACTAGTAAAGTGTAGGCCTTAGAGATGTTCGGTTCACGACCACGATCTGTCACGTCACATTTACAAGCGCCCCAAAAAATTGAATTTCGCAATAAAATTGACAGAATCTGAGAGCTGATGATTTGTTTCATATCCAAAGAAACCTGCTCTGTCCAGTCTGTCGGTGTCAGTGTCCTCTTTGGATTGCGATTTTTCTCTGTGTGAGAAATGGATGTGTGGCGTGAGTGCGTGTAAAAAGTGTCAATTGTGTGAGTCTCATGCTGAATGAGTGAGATTTGGCAGGGCCCTGCTCTCTCTGCTCAGTGTCAGTTAGCCAAAATATCGCCATATAACAGGTAGATTTTTTTCTGGCCACCAGTTAAGTGTCCGTCTGCTCGGCTCGGCATCCATCTTCACCTGTTCTCCGTGCTGCCGAAAAAAATGTGCGGGTGGGACATGTCCCCACCACTTGTTCTCAGGGTGATATTGTCCCCACCACTTTTTTGAAACATTTCGAGGCACGGATGTAGGCTACTGTATTACAAATAAATAAAACATCTCCAGTTAACTAGCAGAGCATTAATTTAGTTCGTTATTAAATAAGAGGCGATCTAGTGTTAAAATGTGTTGTTTTAAAAAAAAAATGGATACAGTGTTTTCTTGTGGCACAGTCTTTACACAGATGCGCGCTTCAATGATCACTTAACGCAGTTGCGGAGACTCTCTATTCGTTCCTGTGAAATCATCACAAAACAAAATGCACACAATGTCCCTGCTTGATATATAATTGAATGATTATAATTCTTTCCCTAAAATAGTTATTGTAATTATTTTAGCATTCTATTAGCAACCTCCTACTCCCCATGTCACTTAATGTTAATACTGCCTCTCAGTGCATGGTTTTCTTTTAAAAGTGTTTAACTGATATTAAGTTTAGTTTACCGCTGGCGCAAAATTACAATTTGTGTTGTGAGAGAAACATTGCAACACCTCAATTACCCCGAAATCTGTTATATCAGAAATCTCCCAAACAATATAGGTATATAGAGAGAATTCCTTAAAGTCCCCCTGTAGTCAATAATTTTATCCCTTAAAACCCATCTCTGATCACCAAAATGACCAAAAAACAAAACAAAACCTTAAATAGCTTGAATGTAACTACAGCCTTGCCTCATTTCATATACAAGATTATATGAATATGTAAATTATCCCTGCCTCCACTCACATCGAACTCGTTGAAGATCACACCTTGATGTGATTGATTACAAGGTAGTTTGTGACGTCAGAAACACCAGCAATTTCAAAACACGATTTTGAGACGGTCTTTGGTTCACTGCAGTTTTAAGGAGAAAATACTGTATACATTCAATACACAAATGGTGTTGACCTGAATTTGTACATGGTGTGTCTTAAATCCTATTAAAAACACCACATAGACACATGAACAACATTAAAAGTTTTATTTTCACCACAGGGGGACTTTAAAATCTCCTACAGAGAATTTCCTTTAAACTGATAGGTAAAGTATTTTCTTTAAATTCGCACAGTATTGACTTGATTTGTCGTAAGTTGCTCTAAAAGGCTGGAAATGCAGGAAACGCCAGGCGAGTGTCGGGTCATAGAGAGAGAGAGAGAGAGAGAGAGAGCGAGCGAGAGAGGTGCACATGGAGGAGGGGGGAGACCTGTTACTGCTGTGCCAACTGCGCGCTTTCACTGCGCCAAAGCGCACAGATATCTGCTCGAATCAAGATATCAGTCTCCTGATTCTTTTTCTTATCAAAGCTTTTTCTTATTTACACAACAACATGATTTAATTTTACTCTTTAGCATGTCTTTAGTATTTATGAAGTCAATCTGCATCCTCTTTTGACATGAGGATCCTGCGTCTCCGTGCGCCTTTTCACTACTCACCGTTTCTAACATTTAACGCGATTGAAATGTTTTGAGAGCAGGACTGCGAGGATGTGGACGCTACCGAGGACCCGGTTCGCACACTGTAACGACTCGTCGAGCAGCGACGAGAAAGAAATCGCCGTGAACATCGGCGGCGTGCGGCTGGTGCTATGCGGGGACATTCTGAACCGCTATCCGGACAGCAGGCTCGCCGAACTTGTGAATTGCTCAACTCGGAGTTTTGATGTCATTTCATCACTCTGCGATGATTATGACCCTGGGAAACGAGAATTCTACTTCGACAGAGACCCTGACTCGTTTAAATGCATCGTAGAAGTGTACTATTTTGGGGAGATCCATATGAAGCGCGGGATCTGCCCTATTTGTTTTATTAAAGAGATGGAGTTTTGGAAGATTGACTTGAGCTACTTGGACGAATGCTGTAAGAGTAACTTGACCGAGAAGGAGGAAGAGTTGGCGGAGATTGCAGACAAGGTGAAACTGATCCTGGATGATTTGTACCCTGACCCTGCCGTGAGCCGCAATGAGAGGTGGCAAAAGTTCGTCTGGAAGCTCATGGAGAAACCAGACTCCTCGCTTCCCGCACGCGTAATTGCCGTCGTGTCCTTTCTGTTCATTCTAATTTCATCTGTGGTGATGTGTCTCGGGACCATACCGGACCTTCAGGTGGAGGATTCCGAAGGGAACCGCGTTGAGCACCCGACCCTGGATGCTATCGAGACGGCATGCATCGGCTGGTTCACAGTAGAGTATGTGCTGCGCCTTGCATCGTCCCCTAACAAGCTGCGCTTCGCTCTCTCCTTCATGAATATGATAGACTTCCTGGCAGTTCTGCCCTTCTACGTTGTGCTGGTTCTCACGTACCTCGGCACGGCCATGATGGAGCTGGCCAACGTGCAGCAGGCGGTGCAGGCTCTTCGCATCATGCGCATTGCGCGGATCTTTAAGCTGGCGCGCCATTCTTCTGGCCTGCAGACGCTTACATACGCGCTCAAACGGAGCTTCAAAGAGCTGGGTCTGCTCCTTATGTACATGGGAGTTGGCATCTTCGTGTTCTCCGCACTTGGGTACACCATGGAGCAGAGCCACCCGGAGACGTTGTTCAGAAGCATCCCGCAGTCCTTCTGGTGGGCCATCATCACCATGACCACTGTCGGCTACGGGGACATCTACCCAAAAACCACTCTGGGCCGGTGCAACGCGGCGATCAGCTTTCTGTGCGGGGTGATCGCCATAGCGCTGCCCATCCACCCCATCATCAATAACTTCGTCATCTATTACAACAAGCAGAAGGTGCTCGAGACTGCCGCAAAGCACGAGCTGGAACTCATGGAGCTGCGCGCGCTCGAACTCGCAGTCAAAAGCGCCTCGCGCAGGTCTGACGCGCCCGGGTACGCGTGGGAAGGTGTCTTGCGCGCATCGCGTAGCGATACATTCATCCCGCTCCTTTATGGAGCGCACAGAACTGAGAAGGAGCCCGTGAAGAAGAAAAGCCTGACTTAGGATAAAAATGAAAGAAACTCGATAGGCACTTTTAAGTTTCACGAGAGCTTGTGTTTTATGGTCATTGTGCGCTATGAACTGCTGTGCTGCAGTGTGACCGTCAAGCTGCTTGTGTTGTTTTCACTGGACATCAACAAATGAGTTCCTCTTCAAAGTGTTATTTTGTCTTAATTAAATAAAGTGCATGTCAAACTTCATGCGTATGTGTGTTTCAGATAATTATGGTGCCACTAAAATATTTAGACTTTAGACATGATCAACATCATATTTAACAAACACACATACAGTGAGCAACAGGTGTAAAATCAGTACATGCCCTCCTGAGGTCACAGTAGTGGTAAGTGTTTATAATAAAAAAATCAAGGATTTACAGGACAAACAGCAAATCTGAGGTAAAGTATAATTTCACATATTTTTATAATTTGAGTTGACTGAACTGAAACCATGAATTGGCAGCATAATAATTATTTTGAAGTAACTTTGTTTACAAAAATAAATTCATGCACAAAATGTAACATTTTTACATGTTTTTTTTTATTAGTGTTACCACTCTTCCCAGTAGTGGGGTACATTTTAGTATCATTACTTGTACTTGCATTCATTTATTTAAAAAAATGCATTTATTTGATCAAAATACAGTAAAAAAACGTAATATTGTGAAATTATTACGATAAAAATATTTTGTATTTGAATATATTTTAAAATATAGGTTATTCCTGTGATGGCAAAGCTGAATTTTCAGCATCTTTACTACGGTCTTTATTGTCACACGATCCTTTAGAAATCATTCTAATATTCAGATTTGGTGCTTGATTATTATCAGTAATTATGATTAGTGCTCAAATATTCTATGCTTAGGTTCTTATTGTTATCAATGTTAAAAACATTTTTAATAGCAGTTTTTTTTTTCAATTTAATATTTTTGTGGTTACATTCTTTGAATAGAAAGTTCAAAAGAACAGCATTTATTTGAAACTAATATTTTATTACACTATAAATGTCTTTATAATAAGCTATATTGCTTATTTTGTGTACAGTGCTTTGAGAAGCTGCTTTTATAAAGAGTTTATTATTATTATTATAATTATTATTTACTGTCACTTTTGATCAATTTAATGTATCTTTACTGAATAAAACCATTCCCCCCCCCCTCCCCTTTTTTAACGGTTACACAATATGATGGTTTCCTCAAATATTGAGCAGCAATTTTTTTTTTTTTTTTTAACATTGACAATAAGAAATGTTTCTTGAGCACCAAATCAGCATCTTAGAATGATATATTTCACAATATTACTGTTTTTACTGCATTTTTATCAAATAAATGCTGCCTTGGTGAGCATAAGGAACTTCCTTTAAAAACATAAAGTAATTATGTAGTCCAGTTGTGTGTGTGTGTGTGTGTGTATGTATATATATATATATAGGTTGCTAGGAAGCTGTGACATGTAAACGTCTATTTTTATAATAGTGGTGTGTTTTTTTCTTTTCAATTCTCAGTATTATAAGGACTTACAAGCATGTAGACATGAAAGACAGATATTCTCAGACATTCTTTACTGGGAGGAAGAGTAACTCAGGTGAAGGTGGAGGCGGAGCTACAGGTGAGTCTTACTGTACCTTCCTCAAATTAAAGAATTCACATAGTCTCTAACTTTTCTTTAACATTCTCTCTCTCTCATTTGTAATAGGCCTGTGTGCTTGTTTTAATATTGATTTAAATAATATATTACGTGTGGTAAGGTTCACATATGGGCCACATTTGTTTTTATTATTTGACTCGCTATGGGTGGAATTACGAGGCACTGTTTTGGTTTAGTTCTGGCTAAAAAGTAAGCGGGCCAGCAAACACGATCTAATCTGGGCCACACTTCAGCTGTTTATGTGGGCCAAATCTATGCCAAAGAAAATTACCTTCCTCAAATTAAATAATTCTTATAATCTCTAACTCTCTCATTCTCTCTTCTCTATCTCTGTCACTCAGTCAGTGCTAAACACAGTTGTAAATGGGGTCCAAAACAGTTTGTGATTACTCACAGCAAATTCAGAGGTAGTCAGAAATGCATATGACCACACTGCATTTGTAACATCATGGTCTTTGTCGTTGCATTATAGTGTCGATCTATTGGCTGCAGTCTCTTTCTCCTAAAGTCAAGTGCACTATTTGTTCAGGTTCGCTTTAAAGCCCAGTGCTCCTGTGTAAACGGTCAGCACAACAGGTGTCTAAAGAAGTAGGCGGAGATTCTGAAATGTTGCTTTTGCATCTTGCGAGAGATTTACTCTCATCTTTATCCTCATGTCCAATTCCTGACTCACCAATCCAGCACAGAGATAAAAACAAATGAGTCAGAATCCACACAAACATGCTGAAATTCAGCAAAGAGCCACTGGAGGCTAAGAATAGGACCTCTAGCATGATGTGGGCTGGTGTCAGTCATGAGAACCGATACAGAGCGTTTATGGATGGAATGTGTGTCTGGTTGTTATATAGAGAAGCATTAGAACATGTCTGCACGGCAGGGGGTTCTCACATACACCCTGGAAACGCTCAGACAAGATGCCTACTCTACAAGTGTGATGAGATAGCTGACATGGTTTAGATTCACAGCGTGAGGAGTATTTTCTGTGTGGGTTTGTGTGAATAGTTTGAAGGTTTCTATCGGAGTGTACATTTATCTTAGCCCCTGTAGTGTGTGCTTCTTTTGTATAACAGGTTTAAGTGTTCCTGAAAGTTTATATTGAATATTGTTGACTTGATTTCCATACATGTAGAGGTTTAAAGCTTTGATTCTTTCACAGTGAGTTGAGTCCACCTGTGCTGTTCTCTGATTCGTTGTTCTCCTATTTTATTCCACCAATCGGCTCTCTTGGGCCCCCATCACCATGGGAACTTAGAGTCCTCAGAACATCTATGCCAATTAACAGGATCTAAACGAAGATCAGCCGTAATGATGCCACCAAATTTAGTTTCCGTCTGCAATTGTTGTGTGTGATATTCTGCTATTGAGAATAAGCGGTAGAGTGTGTTTCCCTAAGTCTGCATGAAACTAACTCTGATTCTACCAATCAGCTTGAAATTCCTATATTCTCTCTAGAGTATTAATAGAAAATGTTATGGAAATGTATTGATCAAAAGGTATGGTAATCTATTTACGGCTGACTCACAAATGTTCATTTCTTAATTTTTCTGGAATATTGCAGTATTTATTATAAAATATTTATTTGTGCACATCGTTTTTAAAAACGTGTGTGCCCTCATGCAACATTAAGAGTGTGAGTAAGACTCTCTCTGCATGTGATTATATTTACAAGTATGCATATGTCTGAAGCTACATGTATTGTACGTGTGCATGCGCCTTGCACATCTCAGCTGTGCATTGGACCATGTGATTGAGTTCTTGTCCCGGCAGAAACATTCTCATATTATTCTCATAGTGTTTGCATACTTTATAGCTGAATATTACACTTTCCAGTTAATGCTAACATGATTACAGCTATTCCACTGGTTTGTTTGCTGCATGTTCACAGCATGTTAATTATATAAGAAAATGACTTCCTCATGACTGTTCACAGGTTAGAAGCGTGAAGTGTGTTTGTGAGAGAGGCGCAAAAGTAAGCAGCTGGGAGCCGTACAGTACAATAGATTCACTCAGTAAGTGTGTAATGACTCTCTACAGGCCGACAGCAGCAACCTCACACACTTAAATTGCATGTTGTTTTCCAATTTAAAGAAATTCATAGCAATTTTTTTTGTCCTGTCAAATCGATTAATCGCATCCAACATAATGTGTATACAGTACATATACATGCATACATATATATATACACACACACACACTTACAAACATTTGTTAGATGGGATTAATCGATTTGACAGCACTAATATTTTGTAAGTTTTGCTTTTATAATAATATTTAATATATTTTCTCACATAATGCCTTTAACCATACTAAATGAACTTTAGCTCAGTATATATTTTTCTTTCAGTCACAGCAGAGTATCAAAGTGTTTGTCAAAGTGTTTGTCAAAGGCTCCAAGAGAATAATGCCCTGCTAAAACTTCCGTTCCTTTTAGTTAATGTCACAGCTGAAAAAAATAAAATACAATGGAATTTAGTCATTCTGTCCATTATGTTATCCTCCGGCAGCGTAACTGCCATTATGTGACTCAAGTGTTTTTTGACATTTAAACATCTAATTCTGTGTACTCTCAAGCACTTAATGGCATTTAATGTGTTGCTAAAAATAAAACGCAGTGTTTTTTGGAATTATGCTGGATACAGTAAAAGAAATTCCGGCAAAGATGTTGGTATCTAATAAGCAGTGAAGTTTCTGGAATTGATTCTCAGAATTCTGTGATAATGAGAAGTCGTTAAGAGAGTTAAAATGCTCTTAGTTTCTTGGGTGAAATCATCCGTTTCTCCATTCTCCATAAGTTTGATTTGGTTTCTTCAGTATCATATGAAAGAAATATCACAAGTGAGATTGCTCTTACCTCCATCTTCTAGACTGCAATCAAAAGTGGAAGCTTTGTGTGACCAGACTTCAGTTCAGCCTCATTCACGCTTGTCCTCGCTGCAAAGGTGACATTAGGAGCACAGCTGGCTGTTTAGTGATAGGGAGCTTGGCTGAATGTGTGTGTTTTAGTGTAAAATGTATTGTCTGATTGTTAGTGTTCATTTGTAAGCACTGATCATGTTCTGCCAGCTCACGCCTACAGTTCGGCTGCTCGTTAGGGTTCTAACAGCAAAAATAATTAGTCCAAAACTCTGGCAATTCCAGTCCGAGATAATTACTCAAACACGGCACAGTCCTTCACACAGACAGAACAACTTGACCTTTTACTTCAAAGAGCACAAGAGAGAAACGAGTAATGATTGTCTTTTAGATGATATTTTTTTTTAATGCTTTTTCACATTGTGCTTTCAACCACCTCACCCATTAAGGAAATGATTAGATGAATGGAGGAAAAGGTAGCTCTCAAAGGCAAGCTCTCCTCAGGGGCATTATGGGTATTGTCACTTTATCGTCTATCTGAATATGGTGTGGAAGATGTGTGAAGATGGTTTTGCCATCATCGTGGGGACCGAATGTGCCCAAAAGGATAGTACAACCTGTGATCACCTGCATGGTGGGGAATGGCTAATGGTCCCTATCAGGAAAATGACTTAACGAAGCATAATGTCTTTAAGGGATAGTTCACTGAAAAAGGACAATTCTGTCATCATTTACACTTCCTAGTGTCCTTTAGAACTGTTTTTTTCTTTCTTCCATAGACCACAAAAGGAAATATTTCCATTTTCAGATTTTCATTCTCATCCTTTCTGTATAATGAAAGTGAATGGTGACCAGGGGCTGTCAAACTCAAAACACATTCTCCTGGGAAAAAAATTATCCTGGGCATTGACGCACTAATCTTTGCACATGTGTCGTGCAACTTCTTTCCAATCCTCTTTAAGTTCTTCCCAAATTTAAGCTTCATTGGAAGACCGGCATGAGTTATCACAATTCAAGTGTTTGGGATCGTTATCATGTTGGAAAAATGCATTTGATCTCCAAACAGATCCTCCATACTTCAGCAGGATTCCCAAGCATTGGTCCATTTACAAAGTGGCAGCTTTGTAGATCATTCCAACACCTGCTGCAGACATGCATCGCTAATACCATTATGTTTCCCCTGCCGTGCTTAATAGTGCCACGCATGCATTTGATATTAAAACACTACAGTCGTCTCCTACTAACATACCTGAAACGGTTTTTAAGTTTTGACTTGTCGGACTGCAGAATGCAGCTCAAATGTTCTATATTCAGGTCATATGTTTTGGCAAATGCAAGTTTTTTTTTTTTTTTGCAGTAGATAAATAATAATAATAAATGGTTTCTTTTCTGGTGAACCACTTCCCAATCCAGCCTCTTATAGCCGTTGGCTATAATTGGAGGTTGGAGGTCTCATCCAGGTCTTTTGTGGTCCCACATCCTCCTGTCAAAATGCTGACTATTGTTCCTTGACCAGCAACAGTGCTTTACATTTTGCATGGTAGTGGTGTCACTGTGCTTTGAAATAATTATGGGGACATTGTGACCATGCACATTAGCAACATCCAAAATCCACATTTATCCACTGTATAAAATATATATTTTTTAGCTAATGTCCTAACATGTAAATATATGTGTGTATAAAAGTATTCATCAACTATTAAAGTAACAGGCAATATGTGGTGTATCCACCAACTGCTTTAAGTCATACAGCGCATCTCATCCTAATGGACTGAGCCAGATTTGCCAGTTCTGGCTGTGAGGTGTTACTCCACTCTTCCTCCAGGCCAGGGTTCCTCGAACTCGGTCCTGGAGGGCCGCTGTCCTGCAGAGTTTAGCTCCAACACTGATCTAAACTGTGCAGGACTGAGTTTGAGGAACCCTGCTCCAGGCATTTGCAAGTTCTTGAACTCGTCTTGGGGGGAACACATGTTTACATGTGGTACGATCAGCTGTCCTTTCTGTCTCCCAGTAGCACTGTCTTAGGTGTCTTAAATTAAGGACATTGCAGTTTATTGCTCTGGCCACATCTGCAGTCCTCTTGTCTCCTGCAGCAGGACTATGGCATGTTCACGCAGGTCAGATCAGGGACCCTGGCCAGCTTTCTTTTGATGTTTTTCAGAGTCTCACTAGAAAGGTCTCTTTAGTGTTCTAAGTTATTGGAACTGTGACTTTAATTGTCTACCATCTGTAAACTGTTAGTGTCTTAAGGACTGTCCCAGGTGCATATGTAATAAGTGTTTGTTACATTGAACAAGCCAGAAAAACATTGTAAAAACCCTTTCCAAGAAAGACCTGTATAGCTTGTGAATGATTCGTCCATGCATTTTGTTTTTGTTTTTACCATGTAATTTTTAATCAATTTAATAATAGATCTTCTGGTGAACAGACTTCTCTCTGGTGACATATGCCAGACTTCTCCAATAGACCTTATTAGGTTAGATGCTATATTGAATTTAACGCAGATGAAAACAAGGCTGTGAGGGATAGATTTTTGAAAGAAAGGATCTGTTGCTGCTTCAGTACCAACTTTAATATTAAAACTATTAATTTCACTACCTTTAATGAAAATGCAAAATGCGAAGAAAAAAAAAATGTATGTGAGGGAGAGGCTTTGGGTTAAGCAATAGAAAATATTATTAGCTCAGCTTAAAAACAGTTGAAGTCAAAGAACGTGTGTGTGTGTGGCAGAGAGAACTGAATACATGCTAGATGGAGGTGTGTTTGGTCTGTGAGAGAAAAACAGTCAGAAGGTTCAACTCATTGATTTATTGACTGATTGCCGGACAGACAGACAAATAATAATGTTGGTGTTTGTTGACAGCCTGTATAGTGAGCAACAGAAGACTGTCAATGAGAAAAAAGCAGCATTTCATTATCTCAATTTAATCTGGTATGTCTAAAAAGAGGCAGGAGATCAAATATTATACAGATGGACAGAACAATGAATAACCGATCACTTTAATTAACCTGTTTAGTGGTGCAGGAAGTGAGACTGTTGGGGGAACGATTGAAAGTCGCATTTAATTAGTCCCAATGACTGTGTGATTACTTGCTTCAGTACCCAGCTGACAAGAAGTGGCAGTGAATAATCGTGCAAAAAAAAAAAAAGAGTGAAATACTGATACCGTACTCTACTGGCATCTTCTTCTGAATGGGGATTCATAGAGAAAGGAAAAAAGACAGAGGATTCACATTGAGATCAATGATAAGTTTTGAACAGCATGCAGGTGTCTTATGGACTGCCTAGACTTGGCAGGGCATGAAATAGCAGTGCAGCTTTCAGTATGAACACAGACACAGGGATGCTGAGCTCTGCGAAGATGGCATGCTGCTGGTTTTGGAAATGCAAACAGTAGGCGAGACTTAGAGGGAGTGGCAAGGTGGATGTGGCACATCTGTCAATTATAATAATGTATAGGTGTCTTGTTTAAAAATGTTCAGGGCTGATTGATGCAGTTACATACATAATGGCTTTTTTTTTTTTCCTGTATGCATCTCTCTCCACACTAAAAACCATGGATCCAGATGATCAGCACAGTCCGACATGTTCCTCAATTTAGGCATGCACTGGCACGTAATGCACTCGTAACCTGCCATCTGGATCATTAATTATTTCTTTGTAGTGAGAAAATACTGAGATAAAATTAACTTTTATTCAGTCATTGTTATTTCAGTTTGTTGATTTTGAATACTAATTTAATGACTTTTAATTGGTCTTTGGAGTCTTGTTGTACTGTATATAGCAAGTTTATGTTAATGCACTTTTTATGCACTCGTGTAGTAGACTATAGATGGTGAAAAGCATAATCATAATCTATATCGCAGCAGATTCATCTATAGTTGAATGTATCCGTGCTGGACCATGCTTAGGTGTTACAATGCTGGATGTTCCCTAAGCCTCTGCTCTACTCGAGTCTGAGTGGAGTGGCTTCCCATAATCCCTTTCCAGATTGAGATCTGCATCTTCATCCTTTTTTAAAGATTACACTAGTGTGTTGATTCTGAGTAGAGAGAGAGTGATTGATGGTGAACTGTTTGTTGAGTTAAAAAAAAAAACATTTCTGTTTGTGAATACAGAACATTTTGAGTTTGATGTTATCTAAAAAACTGTCACCTTTACCAGCCAAATAGAAACAATGCCTGCTCTGTTATCTAGTTCATTTACAGGTATATAGATTTTGACAGTTTTGATATGTCTGAAATCCCTGTGTGTGTTTACCTTGAATCTAAATTTAGTATTGACATCTGACCCACAAGTCGACCAACCCACTGGGAAACGTCCCGGTGCTCCCCATGCTCAGCCTCTGTCCTGATTGATTGGAATCCCCCCTCTGACCAATGTCTTTAAGGTCCTGCTGTAATGGAACACACTATGTCATGCCCTCTGCTGCTGCAAAAGTTCTTTGTACACAAAATGCATTGAATACTATAGTATTTTTTTTGGAAAACCCCAGATTGAAGAGAAATAATTTGTAAAATTTATGCTTTAAAGAAACAAAATTAATACTTTTATTCAACATGACCATATTAACCCTTAAATGCATGAATGTTTTGCCAATCATTAGCGACCCAGATCTATATCTAATAAGGATTGATCTCTACCTGCCGCTATAATATTGTAGCGTTCTCAGACAAGGACGAGACGTTTTTAATAACCTGGGGTGTTTATTAGAGGATGTTGTCGGCCACAACCCACGCCGCACACACCCCGACTTATAAGAGAACCACACTTGAACCAGCGAGGCACTCTGTCTGACTCCTCTCTCTGTGTTTCCCCTCACAACTCCCCAGGGGGTGGAGCCTTTTTCCATATTCAACTTGAACATCCAATCACACCAAATGAATAAAGTACAACATTAACATTAAATGCATCCTTATTTGTAGCATAACAGCATTATGAACACGTTACAATATGTAACTCTTGATATTATAGTAACAATGACAGAAGAGTAAAATAAAGCATATTTTGTTACTTTTTGGAACATGGAAGGGTTCAGTTTGAGCAGATGTTTTATACCATCATCACTGTCTATGTCAAAGCTCATTTCCCAGAATATTCAGCATCTGGCTCATATTCAACATTTCAAACATATTCTCAAAACTATCATTTTCAACATCTTCAAAAGCAATATTTTGAACGCTGACAGCTTCTTCACCAGATCCACCATCAAGTGACAGTGACACTAATATTTGATTGGGTTTAGTATAAATCGCTGTAGCCATTTCAAGTTTAGCTGATGATATTTCCTATTCTTTTGTTTCCTGCCTGTGGTAACATGAGTGAAACGTCACTTCATAACTGTGTATCAGACATTGCCAATTTATGGAATAAAGGTGAATTGCACATATTCAGCCATGAAAGATTCAATATAGAAATACTTCAAAATATACTTACACTTACACAGCTCGGGTCGTTAGTGACCCTATACAAATGTTACAAAAAATAATGGGAAAACGGGCATTCTTTTATAAAAATAAAGTAAAATCTGGTTATATTGTTTATAATGAATTGATTGAAGAATACTAGAAATGAATGAGGAGGAGGGTAGTGAATGACGTTCAGGGTCACTAAATACCTGAGGAATGTGTTTATAGGTTATATTGATCAAAAGTGACAGTGAAGACATTTACAATGTTTCTAGATAAATAAATAAAAAATACTGTTCTTTTGAACTTTCAATGCATCAGAAATATCTTGGTTTTTGAAGCAGCAGAACTGTTTTCAGCATTTATAATAATAAATGTTTCTTGAGCAGCAAATCAGCATATTAGAATGATTTCTGAAGGATCATGTGACACTGAAAACTGGAGTAATGTAATATCACAGTACTAAACATTTATTTCTTTATTTTCAAAACACTTCAAAACATTTATTTTTAAAAACATTTGCAATAATTTTTTTCAGAATGTTACTGTTTTACTGTATTTTTACCAAATAAATGCAGCCTTAGTGAGCATGAGAGACTTCTTTCAAAAACATTAAAAATATGTACCGACCCCAAACTCTTGAACAGTAATGTGTATTCCTCCCCCTTAAAGCTGGTGTTCAAGTCATAAATTTGTCATTTTCCATTCTCATTCTTTTCTCTAAATCTTCCATTCATGTATGGATTCTAAAGTGTGTAGATCCATTTCTGTCTGCTCACTGAATCATTTCCATTTGGGAGCAACAATGCCTCTGGAATTTGGTTGGTGTCTCCTCTCAGAGTGTGTTTTTTTTTTTTATGTGCTGGAATGGACTGAGATGGATTTGCTTAATCGCAAGCCTAGACAAGTATTTGAGTGACCTCGGAATTGTTGACCTCATCCATCTCTATATTCTGTCATTTATTGATATTGCTTCTTATGTGTGATTCATTTGTGTGATCCGTAAATGCGCTATTAAAGGACAGGCACATATGCGTTAATCAGAGAGCGATGTTGAGAAAACACAAGTGTTTGTGTGTGTGTGTGTGTGTGTGTGTGTGTGTGTGTGTATGTGTTCAAGACACTCATGTCATGTATCACAGAGATTTATGCTGGCTAACGGAGAGAGAAGTTCAACCAGTCACTCATATTGATTCATTGGTAATCTCTTTGACAAACACACACAGAAACCCATGTGCTGTCCATTCAGATGGAGCTGATGTTAGATTAAAGCAGGAAGTATCATAACCAGGCAGAGGGAGTCTGTGTGTGTAGTTGGTTTGTCATTTATCTATGTCTGTGTGTTATGTATGCTGACCCCGAACAGCACAAGGAAGCAAAATCGGTGGATTTTACACTTGTAGATATTTTGTTGGGGTTTTTATTGTCCATGAATATGTATGTGCTCCAACATGTGGATTGAGTAAGAGTCTGTAGCTCAATGAACAATTTAATTTTGGTTTTACAAGCATTTTAAGTCAAGTCAAGTCAAGTCAAGTCAAGTATATTTGTATAGCGCTTTTCACAATACAGATTGAATCAAAGCAGCTTCACAGTATTAAATTAAAATAATACAACAAGGTTTGTTTCTAGTGGAATTTATTGATTGATAAAATTAAATATCCCCAAAATATCCCCAACTGAGCAAGCCAAAGGCAACCATTTTATAGTGGATGTGCACAGGTACTCCAATGTGTGTTTGTGTAGTTGTTTAACCTATTGTGAAGACCAAATGTCCCCACAAAGATAGTAAAACCTATGGGGACAAGCCAGCGGTCCCTAAGAGGGAAATGGATTAATAAACATACTAATGCTTATTTGAAAATGTAAAACTGCAAAAATGTTTCTGTGAGGGGTAGATTTAGGGTATAGAATATACAGTTTATACATGATAAAAATCATTGTTTCCGGAAATTCCCCACAAAGATACCGAAACATAATGTTTGTGGATTCCCTGCGTTGTGTGGACCAAATGTCCCCACAAGGATGGTAAACCTAAATTTTTTGACGCTGTGGGGACAAAACTTCTGTCCCCATGAGGAAAACTGCTTATAAATCATATCAAATTATGTTTTAGTATGCAAAATGTTTTGTATTAGCTTTAGGGATAGGGTTAATATAAACTTTGTTCAGTATAAAAATCATTATGTCTATGGAGAGTCCTTGTAAAACATAAAAACCCAATGTTTGTGTGTGTGTGGTTATTTCAGGGATGCATTTGTCGATAGACATACAGGTGTGTCCTGAAATGAAAAGAAAATTATGTTATAAATAATATACATTACTGTTACTGTTAGATTTTTTAAATGTTTTTGAAAGAAGTCCTTTTGCACACCAAGGCTGAATTTATTTGATCAAACAGTTAAAACAGTAAATATTACAATTTAAATGTTTTATTTTATTTTATTATATTTTAAAATGTAATTTATTCCTGTGATGGGAAAGCTTAATTGTCAGAATTTCCAGTCTTCAGTGTCGCATGATCCTTCAGAAATCATTATGATATGCTAATTTAGTGCTCAGGTAACATTTCTTATTATTATCAATGTTGAAAACTTGTTTGCTTAATATTTTTGTGGAAATTCTGATACATTCTTATACATTTATATATTATTACACATATGCATTTTTTGATGAATAGAATGTATGAATGTATAGAACAGCATTTATTTGAAATAGAAATATTTTGGAACATTGTAAATTTCTTCATTAAAAATTAAAATAATTGTATTTTTTGCCTTTATTTAAAGGACAATGGAGCAGACAGGAAAATAGGGAGAGAGGGGGAAAACAGGATCAGGTCACGTCTGAGGTTCTGTAAGCCACAGCTTTTGCGTTGTGAGCTAGTGTACAACCCACAGCTCCAAAATTATAAAGGTTTTAAAAATAAAATAAATAAATATATAAAATACAATTATTTTATTTATTATTTTAAGGTTAAGATTAGAATTATTCTGTAGTCATTATAGTTAGCTTTATAAAAAATAGTTGTAGGTATGTCCTAATTTAGAGGTGTGTGTGTGAGTTTTAGGGAGGCACAAGCCCTTATTATCATGAGTGTAAAATAAAGGAGAAGAGTCTTATCACATAGAAACAGGTGTGAAAATGACATTGTGGGGGCGGAAACACACTCTCTCTCTCTCTCTCTCTCTCTCTCTCTCTCTCTCTCTCTCTCTCTCTCTCTCTCTCTCTCTCTCTCTCTCTCTCTCTCTCTCTCTCTCTCTCTCTCTCTCTCTCTCTCTCTCTCTCTCTCTCTCTCTCTCTCTCTCTCTCTCTCTCTCTCCACTGTGAACAGGCTTTGAAGCCGTTCTGCCTGCAGGCTCTCTGTCCGCCCTGATGCACATTTATTTCCTGGTAGCAAGTGGTCTGATTGGTGTATGTGTGTGTATGACAAGGTTTTTCTTCCTCCTTTCGTTCCTCTAACAATAGTGTACTGACTTATATTCACACCGAATCAAATAAGATTTGAGTAGAAATCTTCTTTTGAGAATCTCAGATCATTGCTAAAGACCAGACGGACGTACTGAGTACTGGACGTACTCCGACGGAAGTCTGAGAGCACTAATGAAAATGCTAATTGGATACAATCTTTTCGAAATTAATACATTTAAATTACATTTTTAGTTTGAGTGGAAAGTTGAAGTGAAAAAGTTTTAATGAATTACAAAATGTCTCAGTATTTGGTTGGTCCCTTATTTGCTTTAATGACAGCATGAACTCCACAAGTTTTTGTAAAACTTGACGATCATGTTCACCAGCATAATTTAGGAATGAAAAGCATCCTCTAAGCACAGTTGTACACATTAATGTCACAATGTTTTGCAGAATCTGGAATATTTCTACATCTAAAAACGAATTCTTTATCTGCAGGTTTTAAGAAAGAAAATAAATCTCAGACTTTCTCAAACTAATCGCCGATTCGAAAACATGCAGAAATCTACAGGTGTGTTTGGACATACCGGAATGCTCATGGACTTTTTATGGTTACTGGCAGATCTCTTGTGTTTCTCAGCTTGTGTGTGTGTGTGACAACCTCTGCCATTGTGTGTAGCTTTGATCATCCACCAGAGCTCTGGGAAGACAGAAAAAGCTCAAATACACAATACAGTATATAAATTACACAGTAAGATGCACGTCTCAATTTCACTCTCAATTCGATGCCATCTCCCCCCTTCACTCTGCAACGCAGCAGTAATTCAACACTAATGGTTTGGCAGCTCATTTTCCAACTTTTTAAACTAAAAAAAAAAAAATCTGTAAAAATAGTAGTAGTTTCTTGGTGGAAGTTTTGCAATTAGACTTTTTTACTCTTGTGTTTTTAATCATTGATTATTTGGTTTGATACTGCACATGAATATGGAGAACAGCTTGTTAATTGGTCATGTAACAGTGAGCTTGTACAAAAGTACAAAATGGCTTAAAACTCTTAAACCGTTTGTTACAGACTCAAGTGTCTTATATCATTGGAATCCTTGGCTCAAGAAAACGCAAAATGGATATTTTGGAGTGTATACCCAAAAGCCTATTGTTCCTAAACGAAAACTCTGAACTTTGCTAAATTAGGTGAGCACATGCGACATATGATTCTAAAAAAGCATGCACACTTTTATGGAGATCGGACCATAGGTGGCGCTATAACTGTTAAAAAGCTTTAAAAACATCAAGGGCCCTATTTAACGACATAAGCGCATGGTCTAGCACAGGGCGCAAGTGCACTTAGGGCATGTCCGAATTAAATGATGTTTAACGATGGGAAAAATGATCGGCGTGCGCGGCGCATGGTCTAAAAGGGTTGTCTCTATTCTCTTAATGTGTAATGGGTGTGTTTTGGGCATATCGTGCAATAAACCAATCAGAGTCTCATCCCACATTCCCTTTAAAAGCCAGTTGCGCTCGTGCCATGGCGGGTTGCTATTTACATGACGGAATTTGCAGGCGGAAAGACTGAACGCTCTCTAGTGAGGAAAGGGATCTGCTCGTGCACAAGGTTAAAGCGTGCAAGCAGACCATCTACGGGACAAGCTGGATTCCACCATATCCTTATGTAAACAATAATAATCTTTTACATTGTAATCCTTTTATTTTTAATATTTGGCATGTTTGTGTGCTCGCAGAGTGTACGCACGTTAAGGACCCTTCTATAGGTGCATATTACTAATGTGCCCTTTTAATAACAAAACAATACTGTGCCATTGACTTTAGACCAGGTTTCAGTTTGTCAATGGCACAGTCTATTTCAGAATAGCAACGCGCCAACAATGCGCCTGAACACACCTCGTTTTTGTTTTTCAGCAAATACATTTGCTATTTAAACAACGTGGCGCAGGACGTGAAAATGATAACTGCGACGGGCTGAAACTAGCAAAAAACACTTGCGTGGTGCCTGGCGCTACATTGCGCTGGGTGAATGATAGGGCCCAAAGCCTATTTCCTTAGTAAACTTTCTGTATTAGCTGTAAATGGTCTTTTCCATCTCGGTTACAGACATAATATCTTTTTACTCATGTGCTTAAAGGACTTAAAGCACTTGAACCCCATTAATTGCTAATCACAGCTATATTTGTCTTTTCTCCTCAATGTTTTAGTAAAGCAATAAGCCACTCAAGCCAATGTGTTACAGTAATTTTATCATTGCTAAGGGTGAATTTATACCATCTTATTTGCACAGTTATGGGCGTCAGTTTGGTTTGAAATGTGCTGGGGACAGAGACGCATTCGGAAGTGCATTTTCAGAAGTGCTGGGTACAATGACGCATTCATTTTTTTTTCTCTTTCGCGCAGGTTATGTTTTGAAAGACGATGTCCTGTAGCTCAGGCACGGCCCCACTTTTCAACAGGCCCACCCAAAACATTTTTTTTTTTTTTTTTTTTACTATATTCTAATTTTGTCAATAATTATATATATATATATAAAAAAAAAATCGCCAATAAGCTCATAATTTGTGCTAAAATAGTGTTTAGTTTTAAAAACCATTTAAAAAAGCTGGTTATATTTTGATGTTTCTGCGCAAGTTCAGCAGACAGTGAGGTTCGGGTTTGTTCCGATCAGAGCTTGTGAGTGGAGAGCGCATTTCTGAATATTCCGCTCCGCTCGTCCGCAGGGTCGCTCGCTCAACCCAGATGTCCTGTTGCCTGGTTCGAAAATATGTGGAATAAGGGCTGCTTCCAACTAAACGTTTTTTTCCTAGTCGACTAGTAGGCTAGTTGATCATTTAAGTCATTCGTGGACAAATCGACCCTTTATATTAATTGAATTACTTATATAGCCTGCCCTACAGGATAATGAGCTTACATAATAGCCGCACTCAAGCGCACGACCGCACGCATAAAGCTTGCCACAAAGAACCGGTATAAGTAATGATTATGACTGCGTCTAAATGTGTCTAAATACGCTGTGAATGTGAATGTGCATTATACGCTGAGTTTCGGTTCATTTATGAGACGAACTCCAGTTCACTCGCCGGCGCCTCCATGTCGTGATTCTGCTATATTTACTTCTTATTTATTAAATCCAGGCAATTGGTTCATGAAACATTGATTAAAATGAAGATATAATTAAAACAAAACGAAATTCACTTTAAAGAAAGGCAGCTGTTCTGTTTGAGGTCTCTGTGAAAGTTTTAAAGCAGTCTTTTAGTTCCGCTTTCAGAGCGCTCACGTCCGTAACCGAGAACTGACATGTTGTTTATTCCCTCATAAATGCGAACACAGAAAATAAAATAAAATGAATATTATAATGTTTTTTTGTTGGGTCAGACAATGATTACCAAATTTCTCTCTCATATTGCTCCTCACAACCACTGAAAACGGTCAAATAAATCGAACCAAAAGTCAAATTAATATGGACGGAAGTTAAAAGTGGTGTGTACAAAATGACTCATGACGAAATCTGGGGGTTACGCGTCTCCCCGTCCCCCCCCGAAATCGACGCCTATGTGCACAGTACAAAGTTTGGAAACATATATATATTTTTTAATATATTTTTGAAAGAAGTCTCTTATGCTCACCAAGGCTGCTTTTAATTAAAATACTGTAAAACAGTAATATTGTGAAATATTATTACAAATTATTGAAATTGAAATTTCTATTTTATTAAATTTTAAAATGTAATATATTTATATATTCCTGTGATGAAAAAGCTGAATTTCCAGCATCATTACTCCAGTCTTCAGTCTAACGTGATCCTTTAATATGCTGACTTGTTGCTCAAGTAATATTTATTATTATTATCAATGTTGAAAACAAGTTTTTGCTGCTTAACATTTTTGTGGAAACAATGATACCATTCAAAAAGTTGTAGTAAGATTTAAAAAAGAGCGAAATATTCATCAAGGATGCATTAAATTTATCAAAGGTGATCGTGAAGACGTAATGTTCAAAATATTTCTATTTAATAAATGCTGATCAAGACGAGTGTTAGTTTGCGCTCACAAATAGAATTAAAAGCGTTTTCTCACTACTGATTGTGGAATGGGAAATGGAGTTGGAGAAATGTGTTACAGAACGCTTTGCTGTCCCTCCACTTTCTTTCAAGCCTCCTACTTTTGGTGAAGACAATGCTTGATGATTTAGCTTGGAACTATTTTAGAACTAGAATTCAGTTTTGGAACTGTCTAATTGTGGAAGAAATTGAATATGTTCTATATGTTTACACTTTCTTACATTCATAGAATCTTAGAAACATGATAGATTGCATGTGGACTCCATGATTAACCCTTTTGAATGTATGTATGTGTATGATCTTGTATAAATTGACCTGACAAAAAGTGAATGTGTGACTAAGTATATGACGGAGACAGAGGGTCTCTATTCAAGGGTATAAATGTTATAATGTATCCTTTCATTGTCACACTCTGCAGGCACTTTGTATGACTGTATGATTGCTGACCTTTCCTTGCAAGGGAATAAATAATCTTTAAAGACAATTGATACATGTTTGTCTCTTATTCAGTATTAGAAAATTGTTTGCCACCACACTGTTTGATCATTTTTACAATTGTAAAATGATTGATTCATAGAAATACAATCCCCTTCAAGGTCAACTGGCTTGGATTTACTGGAGTATCTCAACATTGGACCCTCGCAGCACTTTAACTGTTCAGGGCCTGTCAGTCAAATTCAATTACAGTCTCTTTAGCTCTTCTTGGCAAGCCAAATCAGATTTACTGATGTTATATTTAAATATTTATTAGATATATCTATCAGTCTGAGAAACGCCAGCCATTAATCACAGCATAAACTGTTACATATGCAACATGCAACACAATCTCCAGCTGAGGCGACTGTGCAGAAACCCAAACAGCATTTCAATGTTCTGAACCCCCCGTCAGCTCTGTTGTGGCCCCTCTCAACAAACAGATTTTGTTTTTAGCATTTGTAATCTCTTCTCCCTTCACTCTTGCTCTCTCTACGTGACGTTGCAATTGTTTGTGCATGTGTGTGTATGATTGGCATCCTCTTTCTACCCAACTCCTATCAACTAATGTTATTTTCTCTGTCTAGGTGTGTGTGCAAGCTAATTTGTGTGTGTGTGCATCTGTCGTTTTCTCACTTAATGAGGGCTTGTTTTTTTTAGTTCCCATAGTAACGTCAAGATAATGATGCCTCTGTGTCTTGTCAAGACGTCTGACAATACGGTGGGTTGTCTGTGACATCCTAACTTTGTTAGGATGTGGGAAATGATGTGGGTAATGTCCCATGCGAGCTTGCGAGTGGCACCACTTCACTGGGTAAGGAGGAAACTAGGAACTCTAATATTTAAGAGTCTGTTAAAAAGACACTACGGGGACAGATAGAAAAGTACAATGAGGGAGCAAGAAAGAGAGCCAGAGACAGATATTTTTCTTGTAAGGTGTAGTAGTGGAAGACTTGCTGGTTTAAATCATGACAGCTCTCAGTGTCTGTGGAGACTTTTTGCGAAACTACTAAAACGTACCAATACATACAATTCACTGCAGTTTCCACCAACATCTTTTATTCCTTTTCACACAACTTATGATTACAGGGTAGATTATCAATTAATAAAGACTTATTTTTAGACTGTTCCTTGCATAATACTATAATGAGCACAAAATGCTTTTATCATAGTGCATGATTTGTAAACTAAAACATTTGCATCACATAACCTGCTTCATATGGCTTTTCTGTCATGGTAAACTTTTTTATTTTAACTCACCAAACATTTTATTTTCGAACTGCTGCGATGTGTGCAACAACCAATGTAATACAATTTTGGCAGAGACACCTTCATTCATCTTTTTGGTTAAAACTGAGCGTGCTTTTAGTGCCAGTCACTGGACATTTTATTTTAAAAGCGGAAATGTGATTTTACATTTATTTTGCGGATTTGTTGTCACTGACTGGTTTTTCCAATGTGCTTGGGTTGCTTTATACCTCTCTCAGTGTATTACTCAGAAATCTTATAAATTGTGGCCTAATATTGTTTCTAAAAATCGTGTTTCCAGTAAGTAATTACAAAAGGAAACATAAAAAAAAAAAAACCCCACTATTTCAAAAGTAGTCACAAGAATTAAACATTAAAATCTCCCTGTACTGTAGTCAATCATTTTATCCCTTAAAACACATCTTTGATCACCAAAATTACATATTTAATTGTTTTTTCCTGTGAAAAAAAAAAATGTATTCATGCCTTAAAATAGCTTGTATGCAACTCTAAACCCTTGCCTCATTTAGTATACTTGATCTATGAATATGCAAATTAGCCCTGCCTCTACTCAGGTTCAGAAGAAGAAGTGGAAGAGTGAATTACACAGGCTCTTCAAGTTGATGTTTCAGAATGGTAATGCATTTTATGTATCGCTCTCTACAACGTCGGACACATAACGGTAATTAATTTGATTAGCCTTTTGCTTGACTACGTTATCAAACAGCTAATAATGTGTTGCTAATGTTACACAAACCATGTTCCCGTTTGCTATCTCAGAGTCAGACAGCTGCCATCTAAAAATCAGCATCCAGAAATGCTTTGAACAACTCAGAACGTCAGTGGAGAAAGGCATCATATACACAATTCACCTGCTATATTTCTAAATCTACCTGATTTTTCATATAAACAGAAAATATGATAACCTGGCTTCTCTTGAGACTCCCCTTCTTCACAGCAGTTAATGATATGCAAAAGCCCACCCCCCTCATGACGTGATTGGTTACAATATAGTTTGTGACGTGAGAAATACCAGTGATTTCGAACTGCGTTTTTGAGACTGTCTTTTTTAAAGGCACAATATGTAACTTTTTTGCTTTAAAAATAGCAAAAATCACTATATCTATGTTATATATTTGTTTTAGTTGTGTACTTACATTATCCCGACTGTTTCCAACAACTTTCAAACCAGGAGAAATTTGTAATTTAATTCGAAGACACATCCCGTTTCTTTATTTCCGTTTTGTCGCCGTCAATGGCGTCATACCTGCGTTGTCCCTGGTTTCCGCTCGTACTGCCATAGCAACCAGAGCTATGAACCAGAGCCCTTTGATAGTAACCAAAGCGACTGACGCGGACAACTGTGTAGTTTGCAATGTCTATTTGCACGCTGTTGTTGTTTCGTTCAAACATTATGGACCATGGCAAGCAGACTTTGGATAAAAAAGGAGAACTAAAACGAGAATCAATATCAGCGCTGTGTTTTCGAGATGCCTAGAGCTCCCATAGACAGTATATAAACGAGAACTCCACGTCCGAGACTTTGGCCGCTCCTACATGTACTTTATTAAACAGGTGAGCACATTTACATAAAACTAATCAATGTTATATAGTTCAACAATGATAAAATGTTAGAATATGATCTGTATGTTATTCTAATGTTGATCTAGCTTACTGCTAGTCTCATACAGACAAACTAACACATACATTTCAACACATTCAAATGCAGTTTAGTGTGATAGTGTAATGTTAGACCAAGTGAAACAGCGCTGCGTTACCTCACAAGTTTAATTTGTCTAATAAACTGACCTGTGAGTAGTAATTCTGCACTTGCGTGTAGTTCGGTAGAATGAAATGTCCATATTCCTTTTATATCCACGGGACTCGCGTCGCGTGTGGAGCTGATAGCTGTCTCTTAGCAATCCCGAACTGCTTCATATCACAGTCATGATAAAACAACGCTATCTCACGACCAATTCGTACGAATTCGTACAAATGATAAAAAGTTGGCTAATTCGTACGACCTCACTCGTACGAATTTGTACGATTTGTCTAAACCCACGTGATGGGTAGGTTTAGGGGCGGGGCCAGGGGCCAGGGGTAGGTCATTCGTATGAATTCATACGGATTGGCCAATTCGTAAAATATGTGCGATTTTGCAAAAAGGTCGTATGAATTCGTACGAATAAGCCACCTCGTAGAATTTGTACGTTTTCCCGTGAGATCGGGCTGGATAAAAACATTGATGTATTCAGTCATAAACATTATTAGATTGGTCGGCTTGACATTGACGACAAGATCCATAATTCTTAGCAAATGTTGCGTCATCAAACTACGCCTTTGTTATTGTAAAGAGGTTAGCGACCCCTAGCGGTGAAAAAATTACATACTGTACGTTTAAACTGCAGTTTTAAGGAGAAAATACTCAGCAATGGTGTTGGCTTATGAATTTGCACATGGTTTGTCTTAAAGCATATTAAAAACAACACATAGACATATAAACAACATTAAAAAATTAGATTTTCACCACAGGAGGTCTTTAAATTAGTCAGCATTTGGAACTATAGTATGATAAAATTATTTACTTTTCTGCATAAGGTAAAGCTGTATACAATCTTTTAAGTTCAGTCTCATGACAGGATAACAGTAAGGGACGTGGCATTTATTTATTCCTCTTTATTCTAGCCTGTACTCCTCTGAGCAATTTTGTAACTTTGTATCTAAGCACTTCTCATGTCATTGACTCCTTATCACTCTTTTGTAAGTTGCTTTGGATAAAAGTCTCTGATAAATGAATATGAATAGCTATAACAGATGTTCGTCCACCTAGAAATGTAGTAGAAATGTAAGATTTAGAAAGAAAAACATGATATGCAGAAAACAAGACAAGGAAAAATAATGATAGACAAAAGAAATCACCCTTTCTTGTCTTCTCGCTTTGGTTTTAAACTCATCTCTCATTTATATGCAGCCCAGTCGTCAACACAGTCCTTTCACACAGTCAGGCTGCTCACACTGATCTAACATCTGAGAAAAAAACGCTTTCATCAACACACCTGATATGAAAGTCCATTTTGTTTTAAATTAACAGGCGTGCGGTGGCAACGGGTCGTTTTTCAGTGCCCACAGGCAGAGCTATATCCACCAGAGAATCCAGTGGCGATTTAAATGCACACTCACGCACACACGAGAGAAGAGGGAACATCGTCCCCTGAGTGAATCTTTCATGCTTCTCCTCTCTATTCCTTCTAAATAAAACTCTCTGCTGAAATATTGACGCTGTAACTTTTCAGCGCTACAGTTCTCTACTCTAAACCCTCAATAATGCTCCTTGAGATTCTCAGCAAGCCTTGAAAGACTTTTTTTTTCTTGACTCATTCGCTTCTTCAAAGCACTTTTTCTGGAGAAGAGAAAGTATGAGTATATAAGACTGACTTTGCAGCATTATAAACCAAGCCTTTTCTGTGACCCTTTGGTCCTTTTTGGAATTTTTGGTTATTATAATCCGATTTTTTCCCAAAAAAGCGCAGATGGGAGTGGAAAGTTCTGCATGTGATCTACTGACGATGCGCAAATGAAAGAACGCAGACGCAACCTGATCATTTCCATTTCGCAAGCTGTTAGTAAACCTGGCCCTAAGTTTAAGTTTTTTTTTTTATTATTGACATGCAGGAATACTTTTATTCTGCACTGAATTGATCAAAAGTGACAGTAAAGAAATTCATTATGTTCCCAAAAAAAGTGTCAAATATTCTGAATAAACCCTGTTCTTTTTAACCTGAAAAAAATTATCATGGTTTGCACAAAAATATTAAGCAGCACAACTGTTTTCAATATTGATAATAATGTGAAATTTTTCTTGAGTAATGATGCTGGAAATTCAGCTTTGCCATCACAGGAATAAATTTCATTTTAAAATTGTAATTCTATTTTAAAATATTACTGTTTTAAAAATACTCCGTGTACAAATAGAAAGGACTCATGGGACAAAAACTATTTTGAGGTAAGGACAATTTCACATCTGGTATCATCGCAATCAGCAGGCTTTCGTCTTTATTGTCCTATGCAACAAAAACACAGGGCTACACACACGATGAAACGAAATCTCCCTTGCTTCAGCAAAATGCAGCGTGGTGTGTTTGAGTGTTTGTTTGATCTCGCCATGACATTTGAGAGAAGCTGTGTTATGATAAGGGTTTATGAATGAGAGCTCATGTTGTTTTTTCTCTGTCATCCTGCAGGCTGAAAAACAACCTCATCTTCTCCACAACAAACAAATGAAAGGCGCACAGTGTGGAGAACAAGCCGAGAGAATCCATAAAGCTATCCTCTTGACAGTAAGTCTCGAATGCTCTTTGAAGTATATACAGTGTTTTTGTATTAAGAATAACGAGAGTCTGTTCAGTTTGACTTCAATAAAATGGCTTCTTATAGGATTCACATGATCCATGGTAGATTCATTACCTTCTTCAGGTAGAGCAGTTAGCAGGCGCGTTCACCACAGTATCTGACCTCGGCTAGCCTCTCTGCTAATTGCTTTATTTTTTGGTGTTTACATGCACCCGAAACTGAAATATTATGAATACGTATGGCATTTCTGTGAGAGGTTTTCTAAGAATGTCTCTTGCTTCTTTACACATCATATTTAATTCATTAAACTTCATCGTTAGTCATCTAACATTCTACCCAACAAACCGTGATGATGTCAATCCTTAGGAAAATATATAAAAAAAAACACTGGAGTCACATGGATTACTTTAATGATGTCTTTCCTGTCGTTTTGGACCTAATGTGTAAATTGCGTTGCTCCCAATGGAGGGACGGAAAGCTCTCGGATTTCATCAAAAATATCTTCACTTGTGTTCTGAAGATGCACAAAGGTCTTATGGGTTTGGAACGACATGTGGGTGAGTAATTAATGACAGAATTTTCATTTTTGGTTGAACTAACCCTTTAAAGGACCCCTATTATGCTCATTTACAGATTCATCAGTTTGTTCAGAGGTTCTAATGGAATAGATTTACATAAATGTTTCATGATGGTTTACACAGACAATAACGGTATCATTTGCAAAAACTTGCCCTTTGAAAATCCGTTTTCAAAAGTTTGTGCTTTCAGGACCCCAAAACGCCAAAATGCATAAAAAGTTTTCCGTTTTAATTGAAAACGCTGTCGTGTAAACAGCCCGTTTGTTTAAATTTCTTTAAAACCTGCTTTCTGCAAAGCCCAGTCTGCTCTGATTGGTCAACTGGCCCTAATCTGTGGTGATTTGTCAACTGTTTAGAGCGTGTGAACGCCAATTACCATAACCGAAAAAACCCCAAAAGACATGTAAAAGACATGAAAAAATGTTTCCTTGACATAGTGATAAACTCTTTCTGACCATTGTTTGAGGGAGAACCAAAATTACAAGAAGTTGGGCAATATGCAAATGTGTTACATGGTGACATAGCCACGTTACGGAAATAATAGCAGGACTACAAGGCGTTTCAGGCAGGTGTTTTCTTTTCGAGAGAATAATTCCCTTTTGGGATAGACTTTGTGCTTTGTGACATTGCAGATTGTTTACATGTACAAACAGCTATATAACAGACTGAAAGGTAAAAAATTCATACTTGATCCCCTTTAAAGGGAACACCAAAATGGTCATTTAGGCTACTCAACAGCGTTGTTACAAAGCCATGCTATTATTTGTCTGTGTGTGAGTGTGAATCCACATGATTATGTGCTTTATTCGGGGTCTTCTGAAGCCAAAAGATAATGATAATGATGGTAATATGAGCAACAAATTGACATTTTGTTTGTTATTCATTGAAAATCTTATGTAACTTTTTTTTGTCTATTTTTTTTTTTTATCAGGTTGTTGGTGGTTCATGTTTGATGTGAATCCGTGAGTGGGATGTGCATCAGTGAAGCCCATGCAGATCGGATCAATTCCAATTAACTGTCCGGCAATTTCTGTATCGCAAGGCCACTAAGCAGCTGGGCATTTTAATCACATATCTCAAAGTGGCCGACCTGAAAGTGACCTAAAAAAAAAAGAGTGGTAAGTGCTCGCTTTCAGCTCTAAACATGCTCGAGTAGAAAGGTAGAATGCAGTAAACATCATTGAACCATGAACAGAAAATCATCTCTTTTTTGCCCTTCCATTTTTATAGTCATACTTAAAGATCAGCCTTTTTAGGTAGCAGAAGTATATTCTTTGTGGAAGTATCAAACTTAAATGTCAAAAGGCTGTTAAAATTATAGGGGGAAACGACGGTAATCTCTTTTATTCTCCTTCTTCTAGGCCTTTCTCTCCACATTCACATTCTGCTTTTCTGCCCCCCCAACCCCCCACTTCTTCCTCTGCTTTAATGTCACTGTATAAAGTCAACATTAAAAAGCTGCACCAGTCAGCCAGAAGCTAATGAAGATTATCTCTCTTCCTCTCTGTAAGATACTAAAAAGATGTACACAAATTAAGGGAAAATAAATGAGCTTCTTCACAGTAACAACAGCCAGAGGGGCCAAATAGAGCAGCTCAGTGATGAGAAGAGGAAAAAACAGAGACAGAAAAACGCAGTTTCAGTTTGATCAGTTTTGGGGAACCTACTTTAAAACTTGTCAAACTACAAGCTACTCATAATTTAAAGTAGTTCAACTGTAAAAAGTAGTTAGGCACACACTACAAGCTACATTGGTGCCATTACCAATATTGTTCATATTGCAAGTGTCAAGTTGTATAATTTATAATTTAAAGCAGAAATTCTTTCTAGCTCAAAATAATCAGGGTTTTTGAATTAATGATCAATATCAATTATAAACATAATGCATAAAAAAAGACTCAAAGCTCAAAGTCCACTCCAAAGGCCGGGAGATATTTTATTTAACAGAATCCACTTTCCAAGAACTACAACGAACGACTCGTTTGGACTTCAACACGTTATTTTAAGGGCTTTGTTCAGTAACAAGGCATAATTTTACTTATTTAAATAATCTCCGCCCACTGAATTCGCAAAAAAGTGGACGAGGCCTGGTTAGGCTGCATTAGAGAAGACAGGGTTGTCGCTGTCGAAGAGACACTGTTTTTTCCACCCTGTTTGCAAAACTCATTTGTTTGACCTTCCTAAGTCTGACAAACTTAGAGTGAAACTTAGATTTTAAACACTGTTCCTGAACATTATAACCCCAATGATCTTCCAGAACCACAGTGCAGGCTACACAAAAGCGTCTCCTGAAATGGAGTCAGGACAATTTGTCCTTTGTCAGGACAATCTGTTGTTTATGGATCACAACTTGTAAGTATGTCTTGTTATTTGTAGTTCCGTTCTAGACAATCCTCTTGTTTGTTAACATTCTTAAGTCTGAATCAGGCTTGAATTGGTTTGAAATTGACTCCATCCTTAATATTTACACCTGAGCAGATGAAACTCATGGTTATGGTAAGAGGCGTGACATTTCTCAAACACGCAGTGCCAATCAGTCACATTTTACTCACCCGTATGAATTCGTACGAATTGGTCGTGAGATAGCGTTGGTTCATTTACATAAACGGTCGAAACAAACCAATTTACTAGAATGAATTGGATTTTCCAACGCTACATACAGGTATGGTAGTGAGGAGGGCAGCTAGTACCTTGCTATACTGTAACTGAAAAAGCTACAGTATTTCAAAAACCGCTGCATCATGCAAAAGCAGTGACATCAGTCAATGAAAGACTATATATTCCATGTCAGTTCATATTTCATATTTCTCAGATCATATTTCCCTGTCTTTTTCAGCCTCCCCTTACATTCATAATTCAGTTTTGCCCCATATTCCCCCCAGTATTAATAGACTGAGTCAGCCGACTCATCCACAATCATTCATCTCTTGTGTCATTCACTTTTAGTATAACAGGTTTTTTTTAAAGCTTGGACTTGATTAAAGGCTGATGAAGAGTCTTTTTCACGTCTGACACTGTGACTTTAATAATCAGTGATGAGGAGTTCAAACAGTACATGAATCTGTATAGAGGACTCTATGAGACTCTAGAGACAGAATTGAGATTAAAGAACTGAGTTCATTACAATGCACTGGCTGTCCCAAAACATAAATTTTTAGCACAGAGCTCCAGTTTCTGGCTTGTGCTCATGTTAGGCCTTTTCTCATTAAAGGTCGGGTAGGCAATTTCGGAGAGGCTAGCAATAGCAAGCTAGCTTTGAAAGCATGAGATCCCACCCTCCCTTCGGAGCTTCTCCAAAGCCACGCCTCCTCCAAAACACATGAATGCACAGCAGAGTCTGCAAATCGTCAGGAGATGAAAGACGGCTTTAAATTACTTCATGTCTCAAAGCAAATAACATTACAACAATAACGAACGTAAATAACTTACAGAGCAGTTACTTGTACCACCTGACTGCTGCAGATTCATTTTGCAGTTGATAGTGTTTTACAAAGAATCGCAAAAATCCGAGTTTCAGAATGTGAACAGCTCCAGGTAGACCGTCACAGGATGCCATCTCGTAATTACGGTTATGACATGGCATGAACGCAGCATAAGCTTGTTGTTTTGGTTCAGGAGGAACTGTAAAAGGTGACGGCTGTTTGTTTGTAGCGCTCTGTGACTGTCTGTCTACAACTCTGCATAGCCTCATGAAATAAGGATGACGTGTGATTGCGTGAAGGTATGGAAATACCAGCCCGGGCTTATTGGAAAAACGTTCCTGTGGCAACATTTCTGCAAAATGTAAATATGTTGTGCACGTTTCGCGACAGTTTCAAAGTGAAAAGTCCAGTGAGTGGCGTTAAAAGCATGTTCAGTTTTATCCGAAGCAGATGAACGTGAATCTGGCACCGTTTCATTACATTGGTTTTTGTACACATCACCACAGTTCTGAACTGAAATGTCCGGTGAGTGGCGCTAAAAGGTTAAAGGGATACTCCACTTTTTTTGGAAATAGGCTCATTTTACAACTCCCCCAGAGTTAAGTTTTACCGTTTTCAAATCCATTCAGCCGATCTCCGGGTCTGGCGGTACCACTTTTAGCATAGCTTAGCATAGATCATTGAATTGGACAGGACCATTAGCATCTCTCTCAAAAAAATGACCAAAGAGTTTCGATATTTTTCCTATTTAAAACTTGTCTCCTCTGTAGTTACATCTTGTACTAAGACCGACGGAAAATGTAAAGTTGCGATTTTCTAGGCTGATATGGCTAGGAACTATACTCTCATTCCTGCGTAATAATCAAGAAACTTTGCTGCCGTACCATGAGTCCAGCAGGCGTAATGATATGACGCAGCGCCTGAAAATAGGTCTAATAGGTTAGACAAACTTAGTCCCGGTCACGTTGGAAGTTACCGAGCTGGGGACTATTTTCAGGCGCTGCGTCATATCATTACGCCTGCTGGACTCATGGTACGGCAGCAAAGTTTCTTGATTATTACGCAGGAATGAGAGTATAGTTCCTAGACATATCAGCCTAGAAATCGCAACTTTTCATTTTCCGTCGGTCTTAGTACACGATGTACCTACAGAAGAGTCAAGTTTTAAATAGGAAAAATATAGAAACTCTTTGGTCATTTTTGCTAATGGTCCTGTCCGATTCAATGATCTATGGTAAGCTATGCTAAAAGTGGTACCGCCAGACCCGGAGATCAGCTGAATGGATTTGAAAACGGTAAGACTCAACTGTTTAACTCTGGGGGAGTTGTAAAATGAGCCTATTTCCAAAAAAAGTGGAGTATCCCTTTAATGCTCCATCACGTTTTAAAACAACGCACACCTACACTATACCTTAAACCTACTCGATAGTGTTAACAAAAGCAAATCTGACATGAAAACGCAATTGCTGAAGCAACAATACCATTTTAGCTGGTTTCTAGAAGTCTTTGAGCTCTTTTGTCGTAACTCGTGATTCACTGGACTCATACCCGAGCTCTCCGCATCACAAGTACAATTCTGTACCAGCTGAGCAACCGAGCAAGCTTAGTTTGTCAGAAAATATAATATTCAGCGAGGAGCCGTGTGAAAATGTCTTTATTAATTCATAATATGTAATTTCCCTCTAATTTTGTATGAAAAGGATTAAAAGTAATTGCAGGTTTGCTTTTTGCCTCTAGTGTTAATTTTTGTTGGAAACTGCAGTGATATATGTATGTATTTGTACGTATTTTGCGTTTTGCAGAAATGTTGCCAAGGAAGAAACGTTTTTCCAATGACCCTGTGTTGGGAAACACACGTTGACAGGCAGGTAGGACATTGAATCATTGCATTCAGACTGAATACAATGATTGGACAAAAATGTTTTGGTCCCGAGACTTCCACAGAAGATATATGTACATGTTTTAATATATAAACCACTTCTATAATTGATTGCTATCAGGATGTGAAGAGAGTTTCAACCAGTATAACAAAAAGTTGTTATAAAAAAAATCACCTACCCTACCTTTAATCTTCAGATTGTCTGGATAACAGTCAGCTTTGCACTGGAAGTTCCTGTGTTGCACCCACTTAAGACTTCCTGTCAATCTGGCCACATTGCTGCACTGATTACTGACTGTGTAACAACATCTGCTTGGTATCAAAGCTCAGAAACTCAATACCACCTTTTAAGTCTCCTGGATGACCTGTTCAGAAAAATTGCTTTCCTATTTTTGTCTCGGTGTCTGATAAATGTGTTAATGAGAACCTTTTTTCAAGCTGGTCATGTAAAAGAGATTCTGTGAGAGAACAGAATGTTTTAGTGTTAGAAAGTAGACCTTGCACATAAGTAACAAAATATTATACAGTGGTAGTAGTACTATGGGTTTTTGGACATACTGTGGTAATACCATGTTATTTTTGAACATTTAATGTAATGAGAAGTACTTCAAACAGTATTTTTTCATTATTATTATTATGGTTGCATTTTATTGTACAATATGTGTACTTGCATGTACTTACAGTGTACTTATCTAAGAAAATACTGGGTAGTATAAGGTAACTACAGGGGTTAAGGTGTAAGTTTACAGTTAGTACCTAGTTATTACTCAGTTATTGTAATTACTGTAATAAGTACAGAGTATGTACATACTATGTACTTATTACAGTAATTACAACAGGACTGTAAAATAAAGTGCTACCATTATTATTATTATTGCATTATTGTGCAACTTGTCGCAAAAATTTCTGTTATTTTTATTCAGTTTTATGAGTTTGTTGTCTTCAGTCATTAAATTCAAATTGGTAAAAAGTGTAATGAACTTGCCACTGCACTTTGATTTTACCTAAAAAGTGACATTTTGTATAGTCTGTAGTAGCTATCATGTTAATACCATGGAACATTAATACAGTAATCATTCAGTATCAGTATCACTGTATTGTAAGGGTTACCTGATTCTGTGAATTGTTTTAGTATCAAAGGCTTTTTCTGCTTCTCTACAGCCTCTGTTTGGGCTTTGATGATAGAAATTAATATTTTGTACCAATCCAGAATGAAAATGTATTGTTTAGCACTAAAAGCTGCTCTTCTACGAGGAGTTATAGAAATGGACAGAGAGAGAAAGAGAGAGAGATGCTCAGGTACTTGCTTTGACAAGCAACAACTGGAACGTCTAAGCCAGTGGAGGTTTACTGTCTATTACTGCAGCCCACAAACACACACATGAAGTGTGAAAGTGTGTGTATGTTTGTGTGTGTTTGTTCAATTGGATGTTTGAGGTGCAAATTCCTGCAGTGTAACAGCTCTAACATTGCAAGACCTGCCGCAATGCAGTGCATGTGTGTATTTGTGAATTCAGACGCCATCATATCTCTCAGATTTATTGCAAAACATAAAGCAGTCTCATTATCTCTCTCCACGGTCTAAATGAAATATTAAATGAAAAAGTCCTGGTGAATTATTTAAACAATTTAAATTGATGGTCCAGTTGATTTTCCCACCCGCACAATGAAGATGATGATGCTTTTTTAATTGTTTCTTTGAGATGTTTCAGCCACACAACAGACGTTTTCTGAGCGCTGTGTTTGTTGATTTTATCTCAAGTACTTCTCAGGTTCTGTATTGAGCTCGTAATTGACTGTAAACCCATCACGCCTTGAGTATGCACTGCTCACATTGCAGCATATTTTATGTCCTTTCTGAACTCATTACTGCTTGTGTTTGGAAATGCAATAAAGTAAGAGTTGTAGAATAGAGGGAGTTCTAAAAAAGCAATTTAGTTAATGTATACAGATAATATATACATGTATACTGAAGATTTGTAAGAAGAAATGTAGTAATTTATTTTATACTATAGGGGTTGGACAATGAAACTGAAACACCTTGTTTTAGACCACAGTAATTTATTAGGATGGTATTATTAGTATTATTTTGAGGGATTGAGCCATTCCTCTTCCAGAACAGCGGCCAGGTCACTATATGCTTTGGAGGAAAATGTTTTCTGACTTGTTCCTCCCAAAACACCCTGAAGGGGCTCAAAAGATTTAGATCTGATGAATGTACAGCCCATGGGAGAAGTTCAACTTCCCTTTCATGTTCATCAAACTATTCTGTCATAAGTCTTGCTGTGTATGGGTACATTATCATGCTGATACACCCCCTTCAGGGTACAATGTTTGAACCATTAGGTGCACATGGTCCCCCAGAATGTCCCATCAAGCATAGTAGGGAATGCCATGATATTGCAGCCCAAACCATCACTGATCCACCCCATCCTTCACTCAGTCCGGGTGTTAAGCCTCTTTGGGGCTAACTCTCACCGATGTGGAAAAGACAGTGAAGGTGGACTCATCACAGAACAATACATGTTTCACATTGTCCACAGCCAAGGATTTGCACTGTTGGCACGAATGAAACCGTCATTTGGCACTGGCACGAATGACCAAAGGTTTGGCTATAGCGGCCCGGCATGAATATTGACTCTGTGGAGCTCCCAACGTACAGTTTAGTAGAAACAGGAGAATCGAGGTGCCTATTTAATTCAGCAGTGAGTTGGGCAGCTGTGGTTTTATGTTTTTTAAAACAAATTCCGGGTTAGTATCTGGTTCGTATACTCCTGTTGGATGTGGTTCGTCCTTCATGGCAGTATGCCGACATTATTGTGAATACCACAGCTCTTGATAGACCACAAAGTCTTGCTGTCTTGGTCACAGATGACGCACGCCAACAATTTGTCCTCTTTTGAACTGTGATCTGTTTCCCATTATATTGTGTTTACTGCAATCTTTTTTTGTACAGGTGTGCTATTGCTCTGCTAATTCAACCTTCACGCATTTACAATTACAGGCCTGTTTAGCTTTACATGAGATATGAATATAATTTTTTTTTGTTACTGTGTGAGAGTGATTGTGGCAGAGGGAATCACTTGAGGATTTGTGAGAGATGCCATATGGTGCATTATTAATTCAGCATTAAAGTAATTATACAATCTTGATAATCAGCATGGATACAAATGTCTTGCCCTGCTGATAATATTCATCATCATCTTAACTCTCCCTTCTCTTCCTCCTCTTTGCCTCCTCTTCTCACATTTTGCAGCTTCCTTTAAAGCCTCGGGGGAAGCAGAAATAAAGATTTGTTCAGATTGCCTTCAGGTTCGAAGCCAGAGATGGTTTTGAAGAGCTTGTTTCTACAGGAAAACTCTGACCACCACACATCTTTTGGCATTAGTATTTAGAGTTTTATATTAAGAATACTGAAATAGATCCGCATATAGCAGCGAGTCTTAGGTAAAGTTCATCTCATCCTTTAATATCCCTGGAAATTAAAAAAGAAACTTTCGTACCTTCTCCATTTCACCTCACACCACTGTTTCTATATATAGATAGTAGAACTGCATTAAATACTAAGGTATTTGCTGTATGACAGGTAACCTAATAACTACACTTAATTCACCCAAAAAGAAAAAAAAAATCCATCGTTTACTCACTCTAAAATTGTTCCAAACCTGTATACATTTCTTTGTTCTGCTTAAAGGATTAGTTCACCCCAAAATTAAAATTTCCTAATAATTTACTCACCCCAATGCCATCCAAGATATCCATGTCTTTCTTTCCTCAGTGGGAGAGAAGTTATGTTTTTTGAGGAAAACATTTCTGGATTTTTCTTCTAACAATGGACTTCATTGGTTACCATCGTTTTTAAGTCCAAATCAATGCAGTTTCAAAAGTCTTTGAAGTGTTTAAACGGGCTGTACACGATCACAGCTGAAGAAGAGAATGTTATCTAGCGAAACGATAGGTCATTTTAATTTTTAAAAAATAATTTATAGACTTTTTACCTGCAATAGTTCGGATTGAGCTGATCAACAAACGGACAGGGAACTACGTCATCACGTTGAAAGGTCACGCCGGCGCCGGCAGAAGTACCGCCCCACTGTTTACAATGCGACCGTACGTAGGAGGATAGTTCAAATAGTATTGTTTGCTATTATATATATAGTAATAGTATTCAGTGAATATGAATATGAATAGTATATGAATAACATTCTGATGAATATGAATAGTAGTTCAAATAGTATTGCCGGCGCCGGCGTGACCTTTCAACGTGATGACGTAGTTCCCTGTCCGTTTGTTGATCAGCTCAATCCGAACTATGGTAGGTAAAAGTCTATAAATTATATATTTTTTTGAAAATGACCTATCGTTTCGCTAGATAACAACCTCTTCTTCAGCTGTGATCGTGTACAGCCCGTTTAAACACTTCAAAGACTTTTGAAACTGTATTGATTTGGACTTAAAAACAATGGTAACCAATGAAGTCCATTGTTAGAAGAAAAATCCAGAAATGTTTTCCTCAAAAAACATAATTTCTCTCCCACTGAGGAAAGAAAGACATGGATATCTTGGATGGCATTGGGTTGAGCAAATTATTAGGAAATTTTCATTTTGGGGTGAACGTACTCGGTTACTAACGTAACCTCGGTTCTCTCTAGAAGAGGGAACGAGTACTGCGTAAGATATCTTACGCTCGGGGAAAATCCTTTTTCCGCGAGATATTGAAGCCAAAAATTATCCTTAATTTTGTAATAATGCAAAACGCGTTGCGGCAGCATGCAGACATAGGCGAGACAGCTCGCGCGCCTATTGGCTGCTCTGCGGCAACTGCAGCAGCCTATCGAGCGAGGCCTGGCGTCCCGCCGAAATGGGCGTGGTCTAGGCCTATAAATACCGCTCGCAGGCAGCTATTATCTGGTTTTTCATCATCGAAGCAACCAGAGCGTGTGCATGCACGGCAAGATACGCAGTACTCGTTCCCTCTTCTAGAGAGAACCGAGGTTACGTTAGTAACCGAGTACGTTCTCTTACGAGAGGTCTCTCGTACTGCGTAAGATATCTTACGCTAGGGGACCCAATGCAAAACGCCGTGCATGCTGAGATCTGACACCAAAGACCCAAGGGCGAAAGCCCGGGGTACATATAGTGCACAATCACTCAGGGAACTCACAGGGAGTCCAGGATGAGGGAGGGGCGAAGCCGCACTCTTCCACATATGGTAGCGTCGCTGAGACGCGAATTTCATCATACAGACAGGGCGGGGTACGGCCTGAACTGATGGGGGAATGTGGGTCTTACACAGTTTGCCCAGGCACATCTCGTGCTGCTACTTTTTTACTGTCGAACATTGAGCTGTGCTCAGTAGACGCAGCATTCTGAGCTGACGCATCAGGTCAGATAATACTGGTAAACTTAGACCGACAGCAGCCTGGCCTGCAGGGCGGGAACCTCTAGTTTATAAAACCTTATAAATGTAGACGGGGAGGCCCAGCCTGCCGCCATACAAATATCTTGCAAGGCAATCCCACTTGACCAGGCCCACGAAGAGGCCATGCCTCTCGTGGAGTGCGCTCTGACACCCAACGGGCACTGCATGCCCTTGGAGGCGTATGCCAGCGCTATAGCATCAACTATCCATCTGGATAGGCTCTGTTTCGACGCGGCTAGTCCCTTAGAACGTCCGCTAAACGAAACAAAGAGCTGCTCCGTCTGTCTGAAACCAGACGAGCGAGACACATAAGCTCGTAATGCCCTGACTGGGCAGAGGAGGCTCGCGTCTCTTTCCTCATCAGGAACCGGTAGGGCTGACAGGGAAATAACCTGCGCCCTAAACGGTGTGTTGAGGGATTTCGGAACATAACCGTGCTTAGGTTTGAGTATAACTTTTGAGTCATTAGGCCCAAACTCCATGCACGCCGCGCTCACAGAGAGCGCGTGCAGATCCCCTATGCGCTTCACCGAAGCGAGAGCCAGCAAAAACACCGTCTTGAAAGACAGGTGTTTCAAATCGATTGACTGTAAAGGCTCAAATGGCGCACCTTTCATGGCTTCCAGAACCGTAGAAAGGTCCCATACGGGGACTGAGGGAGGTCTGGGAGGATTCAGTCTCTTAGCCCCTCTAAGGAAGCGGATGACTAAATCGTTCCTTCCTATTGACTGACCAAGCGTTGTTTCTGAGAACGCTGCTATAGCCGCCACATAAACTTTGAGCGTGGAGGGGGCCCTGCCCCCATCCAACAGCTCTTGTAGGAAGGAAAGCACCTCCGCCACACCACAGTCTGTGGGTGACACACCACGGGCTGTGCACCAGCCCGAAAACACTGACCATTTCGAGGAATAGAGTCGTCTCGTAGACGGAGCTCTAGCCTGCGTGATCGTGTTTAATACTCCTTCAGGGAGTCCAACATGTACCCGTTGATGGCCCAGACATGAAGGGACCACAGTTCCGGATGAGGATGCCAGATCGAACCGTGGGCCTGTGAGAGGAGGTCTCTCCTCACTGGTACTGGCCACGGGGCAGTACTTGCTAACTGCATCACGACTGGGAACCAAGGTTGGTTTTTCCAGAACGGTGCCACCAGCAGTACTGAGCATCCTTCTTCCCTGATCCGTTCTATCACCTGAGGCAGGAGAGAGACGGGGGGAAAAGCATAGAGCGGGCGGCGGGGCCACACATGGGCCAGCGCGCTCCTGCTCTTTGAGAAAAATTCCTGACAGTGAGCGTTTTCTTGAGACGCAAACAGGTCTACTTCCGCTCTGCCGAATTTCTTCCACAGCAGTTGGACTGTCTGTGGGTGTAAAGACCACTCGCCTGCCGGAACATTGTTCCTGGACAGTCTGTCCGGTCCTATGTTCAGGAGCCCTGGCACGTGCGCTGCTCTGAGCGAGCGCAGGTTGCACTGAGCCCATACCAGGAGGCGTTCTGCCAGCCTGTACAGGTTCTTGGACCTGAGGCCGCCCTGGCGATTTATGTAGGACACCACAGACATGTTGTCCGAACGGACCAAGACGTGGTGTCCTTTTATCTGGGGACAAAAACGCGTCAGCGCGTTGTCTACTGCCAGCATTTCGAGGCAGTTTATGTGCAGGAGCTTCTCCCGTTCCGACCACTGGCCGAAGAACGGTCTGCCCTCGAGCAGCGCTCCCCATCCCGAGGTGGACGCGTCCGTGGACACCACTTTCACCCTCGAGGAAGTCCCCAGGCTTACACCTAATTGGTACCAGTCGTTCGCTCTCCAAGGTTTCAGAGCTGTGACGCACTTCTGATTGACCCTGAGGCGAAGCGAACCGGATGCCCACGCTCTGCGTGGGACTCGCGCTTTCAGCCAAAACTGCAGCGGGCGCATGCGGAGCAGGCCCAGCTGGAGCACTGACGATGCTGAGGCCATGAGACCTAGCATCCTCTGAAATTTCTTGAGCGGGACAGACGCGCCGCAGCGAAACGCGTTCGCTGTGCGCTGAATGTCTACCGCGCGCTGTGGTGATAGTCGCGCTATCATGGACAGCGAGTCCAATTCTGTGCCCAGGAAAGATATCTTCTGACTGGGTAACAGAGAGCTCTTTGCCCAATTGACACTGAGACCCAAATCCTCGAGGTGATCGAGTAAAATGGTCGTGTGTTCTATGAGCACTGCGCGAGATTGCGCTAGAATCAGCCAATCGTCCAAATAGTTCAGCACTCGTATGCCTCTCATTCTGAGGGGTGCGAGCGCCGCGTCCATGCACTTCGTAAATGTACGGGGTGCCAGGGACAAACCGAATGGCAGGACTGTGTACTGATATGCCTGGCCCTCGAAGGCGAATCTCAAATATCGCCTGTGACGTGACGCTATCTGTATTTGAAAATACGCGTCTTTCAGATCTATTGACACAAACCAATCTCCTTGGCGAATCTGCACAAGGATTTGTCTGGTCGTGAGCATCCTGAACTGTCGCTTCACAAGCACTTTGTTCAGTTGCCTTAGATCTAGTATGGGTCTGAGACCCCCGTCTTTTTTCGGTACCAGGAAGTATCTGCTGTATAGCCCTCCTTCGCTCTGAACTTGAGAGAGAGGCTCTATGGCCCCTTTGCTCAGTAGTTTCGTGACTTCGGCTCGAAGTAAATGTGCTACTTCTGTTTTTACCGTGGTCTCGACGCGCGCCACATAGCGGCGAGGGCGTCGGCGAAACTGCAGCGAATAGCCTCTTTTTATAATGTTCAGCACCCACTTCGAAACCCCGGGCAGCTTTGCCCATGCGTCTGCATGGATAGCTAGGGGTTGAATACGAAGCGCGCTCCGCTCGCTCAGCGATGGAGAGGCTTCGGCGTGCTGCAACACAAGCATCGCGCTCGTGACATTCGAGGCATGGGGCGCGCTGATAACAGCGGGCAGATTGCCCGCGCTCGACTCCTCTGCGGTGGTCAGCCGCGAGGGGGAGGGCTGGGCGGTTCCCGTGGGAACTGTCATGTCTATGTGTGGATGTGGGCGCGGGTCAGCGGGCACATCTATCACACCGAAAACATCGTTCTCTTGCGTGAAGCGAGTGCACGTTGGTTTCGTTTTTACAGAAACCATGAGACATGCACAACGCGGTGTTAGTGGGCACTGGGTAGTGGGCACTTTCACCATGTTTGAAGCGCAACCGATCTGAGTCGGTTTTATGTGCGCGAGCCCTGTGTGACAGGCTGTGCTTGTGTGTAGGGATGGGCACTGGGCAGTGGGCATTCTTACTACACATGAAACACCATCGGCCGTGGCCGGGACACCAGAAAATACACTCTTTTGGGGATTTATCTGGGTAGCCGTGAAAACGGCATTTGTGTGCAGGCAAGCGGGTGACAGAACCGACTTGTTGGCTGCAGAAAACACTGGAACAGTCACATTTGCTGGAACTGGACGAGCGAATAGCTTTGGTGTGAGTCTGGCCGCAGCGGGACTTAAACACCGTCGTTTTCCTAGCTGCGCGAAATCCTTGACGGAGGATCCAAAGAGGCCTGTGGCGGAAAGCGGGGCGTCGAGGAACGCGGTGCGCTCAGACTCGGCCATTTCCGAGAGCGTCAGCCAAAGATGTCTCTCAGTCACGGTGAGAGAGGCCATATTCCGTCCAATGGCTTGCGCTGCAGACTTAGTAGCACGGAGAGCGAGGTCCGTGGCACTCCTTAAGTCCGGCACGCAGATCGCGCCAGGCCCTTCCTCATCCAGCTTACGGAGGAGATCGGCCTGGAAGATCTGAAGCGTTGCCATGGTGTGCAGCGCTGACGCAGCTTGCCCGGCGGCGGAGAAAGCGCGGCGGAGCAGGCTTGACGTCGTGCGGCAAGCTTTAGAGGGTAGGGCCGACTTAGCACGCCGCCCAGCAGAGGGCGGGCATAAGTGGGCCGCTATCGCCTCTTCGACCGGCGGCAGCGAAAGGTATCCTTTGTTCTTGGCATCGTCAACAGCGGAGAATGCCAAAGAAACAGCAGGACGCACTCTAGCCGAATAGGGGGCGTTCCAGGACTTGGCGACTTCTTCGTGTAACTCAGGAAGAAAAGGCGCCGGTCTGGACGCAGGCGAAGCGCGCTCCCCAGGCAGGAAAAATCCATCCAGCCGGTTGTGAGCGGGCTGCTCAGGCGAAGACCACTCGAGGCCGAGGCTCGCCGCGGCCTGTGCGAGTACTCGCGTGAGCTCCGTCTCGATGGACGCTCTCTTGCCTGAAGACATGCGGGCAGGGGGCGCGGGGTCCTCAGAGCCCGCCCAATCCTCACTGCCTGACGCCAGGATAGAGCAGGAATCATCCTCTCCCAGCAGGGCTTCCTCATCCACGATGTCAACGGAAGCGGCGGCAGACGGCGGCCGCTGTCCGTCAGGAAGCGAGGGTGACGAAGCCGGGGAAGCAAGCGGGCGAACCGGCGAGCTTTGGCGGCTGAGGGAGGGTTCCGGGGCCCGCTGGGCACGGCGCTTTTTACGGCGCGACGCCGCGGCGGGCGGGGGAGCAGTCTCGGTGAAGAAGGCTAGGCGAGTCCTCAGAGTCGCCATTGCCATCAGCTCGCAGTGAGGGCAGCCGCCGTCAGCGAGCGCGAGAGCTGCATGTTCCTCACCCAGGCAGGAAACGCAAATCACGTGGCGGTCCCCGTCGCTGAGTGTGGCTCTGCACGAGCCGCAGGAAGGCATCTTTAAAAAGACGCTAGCTCTTTTAGAATGTGTGTCGCGGCGGCGACACACACACACAAAAGTACAGAGTAATAGAAAGGATATAAGCGCCGGAAAGCGCAGCAGGAAGGCAGGAAGGCGGCGCGGCCAGCGACTTCAGTGACTCGTCCCGCTGAAGGTGCTCTCTCTCAGACGGCGCGGCTTCTTCTCCGGCTCCAGCGATGCGTGTGCTTCGCTTGAAGGATGAAAAATCAGATAATAGCTGCCTGCGAGCGGTATTTATAGGCCTAGAACACGCCCATTTCGGCGGGACGTGACGCAGCGGGCGCGAAGTGCCCTGATTGGGTCTGGCGTCACGCCAGGCCTCGCTCGATAGGCTGCTGCAGTTGCCGCAGAGCAGCCAATAGGCGCGCGAGCTGTCTCGCCTATGTCTGCATGCTGCCGCAACGCGTTTTGCATTATTACAAAATTAAGGATAATTTTTGGCTTCAATATCTCGCGGAAAAAGGATTTTCCCCGAGCGTAAGATATCTTACGCAGTACGAGAGACCTCTCGTAAGAGAACTAATCCTTTAACACAAAAGAAGATTTTTAGAAGAATGTTTGTAACCAAGCAGATCTTGGGCCCCATTGACTACCATAGTATTTTTTTCCTACTATGGTAGTCAATGGGGCCCGAGATCTGTCTGGTTACAAACATTCTTCCAAAAATCTTCCTTTGTGTTAAGCATAACAAAGAAATGTATACAGACTTGGAACAATTTGAGAGTAAGTAAACGATGACACCATTTTTATTTTGGGTAAACTATCCCTTTAAATCCAATACATTTTATGACTTAAAATAGTGATATTTAATATATGCTATTTACACTAAGTGTAAATATATTTTTTACTTTTCGATTAGTATTGTATTTTAAAATAAATGCCTCTCTGAGCTGATATGTGATGGAGAAAAGGCTGGTTTTAACTCGGGTTGCATCAAAGCTAAATCCACTGTCCTTGCTCTGTTTTTACTCTCAGTACATTTTCTATTTTCTATGGATTTTTTGGTGCATTTGACACTAATAATTGCATACTGTTTACATATTTAGTCAAAGTTATCCATTCACAATCCATTTTACCTCCATAATCTGATGTAATGGTTTAATAGCAAAGCAAGATAATGTTAAAAGATTACAGCGACCATCATTTTTCGATTTAGATTAGCATTAACTGTGCATAAAAAGTTCTATAATAAGCTTTACTTTGCAATGGAGGAAGCACATGCACTCTCGTTTTCTCTCTCTCCTTCTGGGTTGTTTGTTTCACATGATCTGTTAGAGGACAGCAGGTGAAACTGGATGGCTATTATATTTTGACCTTTACATGTCCTCATCCCCACCTCTATCAGCATCTCTCTCTCCCTCTATAACAATATACTTCCCTCTCTTTCCCTTCTGCCCTGCCATTTCATTGCCATTTAATTTCTCTTTCCATTTAATTTCTCTGTTCAACAGCCTGGTGGCATTTGGAGTATCCTGCTGTGCTGAAGAACATGTTCAGAAAAGAGAAAAGTGCTTTTTCTTTTCTTTTCATTTCTTTCTTTCTTTCTCTTTTTATTTTATTTTGAGAAAGGGTCTATATTTTGTGGCATGCATGCTCTTCACATTGATCAATAATCCATGGGTTCCGTGGAGAGGTTGCTGTATGTGTATTTCAGTGAGAAAGAGAAGGACTGAATTCTCCCTTGCAGATGGACGTGGGGAGCAGCGGGAAGCCTTCTGCCAGTCCACTCAACCTTGGCACAATCATTTCTCTGTCTCCCAGACAGATCCAGACGACTCAATTTACATGCTTTTAATATTTAGTGAGAGTTTTCGGAGACGTTGTGTTGGTGGCTGCTGCAGCTTTTATAACATAACATGTACAGCGATGCTCTTAGCAGATGCATTTCAAAACGTTTTACAAGAAAGTGCCTCTGTGTGTTTGTGAAGATTACTGTGTGTTGTGTTTTGAAACAATCTGCAGGTCCAACAGGAAAACGGCCATGCTTATTTAGCTGATGTACAGACATGATGATAGTGACGTTTGCACTGGTTTACATTTTTAGAGGCAATAGGTTTCGATTAATTTATCGATGTGCACATTCCTGTATGTGCATGGCAGATTTCAACACAAAAAAATATAAATAAAACCATAATATTAAAATTGCCAAGTTTTCCAGCTTGTATATTATTTAGTATTTATTTGGTTGTGACTAATTTATATACAGATACTGAGTATTAATTATTTGCAATTTATTGTGTTTTATAATTATTTCTGTATCATATTTTAATGGAAATATAATTTATTACAGTTATATGAGGCAAAAGAAGATTGAAACAACAAGAATTGAAAATGCACTGCACTTCAACAGCTTCTGCTTACAGATCTCAAGACTGCTTACTGCAGGTAATCTTTCCTTCCTTCCTTCCTTCCTCCCTCCCTTCCTCCTCCCTCCCTTCCTCCCTTCCTCCCTTCCTTCCATCCTTCCCTTCCTTCCTTCCTTTCCTTCCTCCCTTCCTTCCTTCCTTCCCTCCCTTCCTTCCCTTCCTTCCTTCCTTCCTTCCTTCCTTCCTTCCTTCCTTCCTTCCTTCCTTCCTTCCTCCCTCCCTCCCTCCGTCCCTCCCTCCCTCCTTCCCTCCTTCCTTCCCTCCTACCTTCCTACCTTCCTTCCTTCCTCCCTCCTTCCTTCCTTCCTTCCTACCTTCCTTCCTTCCTACCTTCCTCCCTCCCTCCCTCCTTCCCTCCTTCCCCCCCTCCCTCCTTCCCTCCTTCCTTCCTTCCTTCCTCCCTCCCTCCCTCCCTCCCTCCCTCCCTCCCTCCTTCCTTCCTTCCTTCCTTCCTTCCCTTACTTCCCTTCCTTACTTCCCTTCCTTCCTCCCTCCCTCCCTCCCTCCCTCCCTCCCTCCTTCCTTCCTTCCTTCCTTCCTTCCTTCCTTCCTTCCTTCCTTCCCTTACTTCCCTTCCTTCCTTCCTTCCTCCCCTTCCTTCCTTCCTTCCTCCCTCCCTCCGTCCCTCCTTCCTCCCTCCCTCCCTCCTTCCTTCCTTCCTTCCTTCCTTCCTACCTTCCTCCCTCCCTCCCTCCCTCCCTCCCTCCTTCCTCCCTCCCTCCCTCCTTCCTTCCTTCCTTCCCTCCCTCCTTCCTTCCTTCCTTCCTTCCTTCCTTCCTTCCTTCCTTCCTTCCTCCCTCCCTCCCTCCCTCCTTCCCTCCTTCCTTCCTTCCTTCCTACCTTCAATATAATTTCTCTCTTTAACCCCTTATTGTTCTTTTACCTCAACCTGTGTTTTCCTAATTTTTCTGTTATCGCTGTCTCATCAGGTTCTGATACTGACCTTTCTGCTGCACAATCAGCAATGGACACGAATCAGTAATTAAAGCACATACACACAACATCATCACTGAATGCTTATCAAATTGTATGTGCTACATTCGTGATGTGGAAGGAGGACAAGAAATGCAGAGCACCGCTTCCCACCACACACTCACACACGTGTGTTACACAATGTGTTTTCAGGTTTTATGGGGACTTTCCATTGACAATGATTTTTATGCTGTACAAACTGCATATTCTATCCCCTTACACTAACCCTACCCCTAAACATACCCATCACAGAAAACTTTCTGCATTTTTACTTTTTCAAAAAACATGACTTAGTATGATTTATAAGCGATTTTCCAAAAAATGTCCCGACAAGGATTTCGGATATTTCCGACAGATGCTCTTTGGATGATTCTCAAATCACGTGGGTGATCATAATTTTCAGGTTTTACACAAACTTGTGGAGTTCATGCAGCTCGAGTGCTGCTATCATTTTTAAGTAAAATAGGGACAAAACAAGACATTCTGGTAATTGGTAACTTTAATTTGAAATGTAAAAATATATCATGATAGAAGAATGCAAAAACAAAAGCATTTTCAGTGCTCTCATGCAGACTTCTGAACCCCATTTACATCTGTTTTGGTTTCCTCAGCTTAAAGATGGAGGGATGAGAAGATGGATGGTAATAAGCTCTCCTTTATTGTGTATAATAATTGAGGGCTAAAAAAATCACCTCCCTGCCAAGTAAAGCAACACGTCTGAAGTCACAGCTGTCTGATATGATGTTGAGTCATTCACCTCCCACTCCAACTGTGTGTGTGTGTGTGTGTGTGTGTGTGTGTATGAACTCCAGTGCATTTAATAGGACTGTCTATTTTCAGTGAGTCTCAGTGAAGAAGAAGGTCTGCATGGTGAGAGGTTAATGAAGGAAGGGAAGTCTCATCTAAATTATTCACACTATCCCCACTCCTCTTTTTCATCACTCTATCACTGACCTCTACCTCTCCTCCAACTGCCCACAGATGGTAATGCCTCCACCTGAAGAGGAGCAGGAGCGTGAGACTTTTTACTTTTTCATTGTAGATGCTACTTGATTTGTCCATGGTGTTTGTTCAGATTGACTGCTTTTGTCTGTCATTTCAAATGAAACAAAGATGATCACTCCGTGTTCAGTGTTCCATTTACAAGCTTAAAGTTTATTTCAGAACAAACAGGCGAAGATCTTTGAGCTGTGAGATTTGGGTGTGGAGATGGTGCATATGTACTGAATCTGCTCTTCACAGATATTAGTGTGCTTTTTCGAGCAGATTTTGGCCATATTTCCTGGAGTCTATAGACCTAATGCAGCAGAGAAACAAGCGCGCAGCCATCTTTAGAATACTGTTTTTGCGTTAGCTCTGTATATTTCTATGGAATTGGTGTCGAAGTGCTGAAAAGGAGCGGGCCTACATAAAGTTTTTATGAGTGATGGGGCACACTTTTGAGAGTTTTTTTATTCAAAGCAGCTTACAGCATTAATTAAGGACTGTTTCCTTTTAGATAACATAGGTACAATGGATTTAGCAGACTTACCAATCTGGATTTCAGTGCCTGCATTTTATTATGATGTTGTTTCCCCTTTTTGTCCTCTTATAATATTAGAGAAATGTTATGTGCCACAATTACATTTAATTCTTCAAGACAATGTCTCACCCTTTCTTTGACCTTTAATTACCTTTATTCAGCAAGGAAGCATTAAAATGATCAAAAGTGACAGTAAAGATTTTATGTCACAAAAGATTTCTATTTCAAATAAATTATATTCTTTTAAAATGTATATTCATCAAAGTATCAAAAGTTCCTTGCATATATAAAAAAGTATATATATATAGAAAAGTTATTCAATCGCCTTTACTTGCCACTGAACTTGCATTAGTTTTCCATCTTCTCTGGCTTCCTATGGTGCCTAGTTGACATTTGAGTTTTAACAGCAGCAGTGACATTTCTGAAAGGCAACACTGAAAATAACAGATCACTTCTTAGCAGTAAGCTTCTAAATAGCTCTATTTAACGGCTCCTGGAGTCAGACTGTGGTGAGAGTGAAGGCCACATGTCTTTGTGCTACTTTGAGGAGTTTCCTTCAATCCATTGTTGCTGCAGTTTATAAGGGCACCTCTACACTTCAGTCATCATGGACATATTGCTTTTAAAGTAGTGCAGTCCCTTAGGCAGAAGTGGGAACATTTCAGGAAGGGTTTTTAAAGTTGCACTTTTCTTTACATTAAAAGGTGCTTTTGACTTTCACTTGACATGAAATCAATTCTGGGGTGTGAAATATATAGCCTATAAAACACATACAGAAAAAAACTGAGTTCTATAATATATCTTAATGTGAAAATTATATAAAATTAATTGAATCTCCAGGAATATGTAGTCTTACATATTTGATTGGTTTAATTTGATTGATATCATGTTTATTCTTTTACGCAGTGCTGCTGTGGTTTTTGCAGCCCCTGAATGGTATGTTCAATTATTTTATCATGGCATATATTTTTCCTTGCAGACAAGTGAAATCATGTTGAATAATCTTGGAAAACAGAAATTGACCATGACTTTGGCAACAAATGCTATATTTTTTAAAGTGATTTTTTTATATAAATTTTAGAATATTTGAAGGCACAACAAATATTAAATTAATCTACTAAGTTAGGTAAATTTATTGGAAACATACAACATATTTTATGATTAGATACTGAGTGATCAACTGATTGGAGGAATCATGCTATTTACTCCTTTTAATAATAGCTAAAAATATTTTTTTTTACATTTTGGGTTCACTTCTCAAGGAAAACATATCTATCTATCTATCTATCTATAAATTACAGAAACGTCTGTCTGTCTGTGTGTCTGTGTGTCTGTCTGTCTGTGTGTGTGTCTGTTAACCGCATATCTCTCGAACCGTTAGTCCGATGGATTTCAAACTCGACAGGTGTCTTGCTACGGGCACGAGTAAGTGCAGTGCCAAGTTTGACGTTGTTTGGATGAGAAATGCAAAAGATATTGTTAAATATATAATTTTTAGAAGGTTGTGGTTTAAAAATAAACATCGGTCAAAGAAGCCCCAAGAAGGTTGTGGTTTAAAAATAAACATTCTGACAATCTGTCAGCTACACTGTTTACTTCTGAATATTATAGTTTGGTTCCAAAACGTGATAAACCAACAATTACTAAAAACACACAAAAACTGATTTTGCACGGGCACTTTGCACTGCTCCCTGAATCGAGGCGCTTATTCATTTGTGGTTGTAAACTGAATCTGTAAGTCAGCTATGCTGTTTACTTCTGAATATTATATTTCATTCTGGTGCGCTTAACACTATCGCTACTGTGTAATAGTAGCCTATGCTATTCACCAACTAAACATATCCTATTCAATGCGTTCACAGTCTCTTTCACGGGCATCATTGTAGTTGCCTATTCACAAACTGTTTGCTCAAGCATAACTTTTTCTCGGAGTTCACTGTGTGCTTTCTACCATGCACAAATAAAAATGTCACTGAACTTTTGCTGTGTAATTGTAACAATGAGCACACACCAAACCAACAATTACTAAAAACACACACAAAAACTGATTTTGCACGGGCATTTTTTGCACTAGTCTATCTATAAATTACAGGAACGTCTGTCTGTCTGTCTGTGTGTGTGTGTGTCTGTTAACCGCATATCTCTCGAACCGTTAGTCCGATGGATTTCAAACTCGACAGGTGTCTTGCTACGGGTAAGTGCAGTGCCAAGTTTGACGTTGTTTGGATGAGAAATGCAAAAGATATTGTTAAATATATCATTTTTAGAAGGTTGTGGTTTAAAAATAAACATTCTGACATAATGGGTTGTGGTTTAAAAATAAACAATAAACACACTCTCTCTGGATGTTTAAAAATAAACAATAAACACACTCTCTCTGGATGTTTAAAAATAAACAATAAACACACTCTCTGGATGTTAACTGAATCTGTAAGTCACACTGTTTACTTCTTAATAATGTTTATTTAAAGCTACGCTGTTTACTTCTTTATTACTGTGTCATGCGCGCTGAAGTTAGCCTGTAACTATATGATGTTTAATATGTTAAATAGTAATAGTAGTAGTAGTAGTAGTAATAGGCTATGCAGGCTTAAACGAGGTTAATATTCTCTTACCGATCGAACGGCAAATCTCCATCAGCTCAGCTGCGTGGCGTGTCCGTTTTCATTTCGGCTCCCATGTGAACATGTTAGAGTTTGCACACTGCCTGCGTGAGACGCTCGCGTCTCAGACGCGGCTCGAGACAGATGCAGATATAAATGTAATTAAAAAAAATATTATCGATTTTCAAAATATTGCACCTGTCAATACAGAACGAAATATTCTGTAGCCTATTTTGCCGTCAGTGCCGATGTTGTCTTTGCTGCTATATATTTATGTTTAACATAAAGTATACCTTCCACAACTCTCTACCCATATGTCGAATATATCACCAATGAGGCTTATTATATTACGGGAACGTCTTTCTGTCTGTGTGTGAGTGTGTGTTATTCGCATATCTTTCGAACCGTTAGTTCGATGGATTTCAAATTTGACAGGTGTCTTGCTACGGGCATGAGTAAGTGCAGTGCCAAGTTTGATGTTGTTTAGATTAGAAATGCAAAATATATTGTTAAATATATATCGATAAAAGAAGCACACACTGGCTATTGCCGCTCTAGCCGCTGGCCACTCCCCCTCTCACACTGCACACTGAGTGAGCACAGCTGGCCACTCCCCCTCTCACACTGACACTGAGTGAGCACAGCTGGCCCCTCCCCCTCTCACACTGACACTGAGTGAGCACAGCTGGCCCCTCCCCCTCTCACACTGCACACTGAAGCTGTGTCCCAATGTGAAGTCTGCATCCTCCGAAGTCCGTATTTGAAGGCCGATTGCGTCACAGCGGAGCGACGAAGGATGTCCCAATTCAAAGGCTGCACACTTCGGAGGTCGCATTTGAAGGCCGATTGCGTCACCGCGGCGCTATGAAGGCAGTCCCAATTCAATTCTGCATCCTCCGAAGTCCGTATTCGAAGGCCGGTTGCGTCATCGCGGCGCGACGAAGGCTAAAGCGACGCCAAATGCACCCTTCGTTTCCCCGTGAAAGGAAGGATACATAAATGGACACTTTGCGGACTATCCTACCCCATAATTCATCGCGCGGCGGTGACGACAACATTTTTATAAAAAAAAAAAAAAAAATGACGGCCGAGAGTTCGCTGGTGGACGGCAAATTCACATTTAAATGTAAGTATTATGTTTTCATTTACTCAAATAACTTAGCTAGTGAAACCTGAGTTAAAAGCCACAAGTTTTTCTTTCTTATAAACTTAACCTTAACTCCATCACCATTGCGTGGCTTCATTTGTCAGGTGGTCTGAGGCAAAACTTGTGCTAATAGTTTAATAATTGTTTCAGGGAGCAAGGAGCAGACAGCTCAATTTATTAAACTGCAATTTAAAAAAAAAAAAAACTAAATAAATTAAATGACATTTTATTGTAATATTTGCACTAGTCTGACAAACTTATGTAAATAAGAAATATCACTCACCCTATAAAGCCCACAACAATAAGAAAAGCAGTACCATAGATGAGGCAATGGGGTTTCACTTGTATGTGTTTTTGTAGTGCTGTCATGCAAGCCATGTCTACAAAGGTTTTAACCAAATTTGAGTATTCATGAATATGATTTCTGAATATGAATGATTTTAAAAATACAAAGTAAGAAAGTTGAGATCACATCTTTGCTGAAATGTATTGTGCTGTTGTTGTTAACAAGCCATGGTTAATTTGCTCTGCCTTAGGATTGCACGTGTCCTGGGACCGGTGATGGTGTGAGTGGGAAACCCTCGGCTGAAACTTGGCCCTGGTTTGTCCTCATGGATGAGATGTTGGGACAGAGGCATTGCACCCTCATTGCCTCAATCCCTGAGGACACACCAGGGCTGAGTTCAGCAGTGTGTGACCAAGAAGATGAGCCAGGGGTAGCAGCACCAGCACCACGAAGAAGGCGAGACAGAGAGGACGAGTTTTTGGACTTGAGAGAAGACATGGGACTGCAGAGGCGAGGAGAGCACAAGAGAGAATGGACAGGCTGTTTTCTCTTCTTGAAAGAATGATTGAAAAATATGTATATATATTATATTCTTTAACTTTTTTCACTTATATTTTTTTTAAAAGGAAAAAAATTATGCAACTTTAAATGTGTAAATAAAAGAGAATTCATTGCTCTGGACATTGTTTATTTTTGTAATGACAGTCATAATTTCTACATGAAACAAATTCTTCTATAACGTTTTTCCCCCAACTATTTACAACAAACGTTAAACATCTCAAAATCAACATAAACATTTAAATTGTACAGTACATAAAATAAGAAAAATGATGTAGACTTTTATTCAGCTGAGTGGGAGACCCTGGTGTGCTGCTGGACCGGTATGGGCTCCACAATAAAGGCCCTGGTAAGGCCTCCTGCTGGTGGGACATCATCTGGGATGGGCTCCAGAGTGTTTGACTGCATATTTTCACTATCCACTAAGTTGTCTACCAACAGGTTTGCAGGGCTGACTCATGGAATAAATATTGAGATACTTTATTACACTAAAGTACTTTTAATAACCATTAATACCGCACTGGGGAAAAACTACTAGTCATATATTTCTAACCCTAGTTAAGCAAAATTATCTTGCATACTCTAATGTACTTAAGGTATCAAGAGTAAAAGTAAAGGAATTCTGGAGGGGAAAAAAAACTTGTCAGGGTTTTTATGATGGTTCTGCTTTTATATTACTGCATATGTTGCATTTTACTTCGGAATATTTTTAAGGTTGATACATTTATGTACTTTTGTGTAGTTTATTGTAAAACAATGCATCATATTGTAAAATAACATAATTTTGTAGTCCTGTGTGGGAAAATCACTTCGAGTAGCCTACCGGACCGGTCTAGCCTACGGAGGATTGTTCTTGTCGCCTAGCAACAGTAGTGACTGACAGCTGCCGATCACGAGCGGGAGTTACATTCGCACTGGACTTTATTCAACTGGGTTTTTATATTCAAATAGGGTTGAAAACCTGTGTAAATATATTTACCAAGGTCCATTTATGTGCATAATAAAAAAATAATACACTAGCCTACAAAATCGCATCAAGATATAAATGAACATTTGAATCTTCGGCTAAGCCGAAAGTACATGACCTGAAACATCCTTAATACCATGTCCTCCAGTAAAATATAAAAAATGACAATTCTGGCTCCATAGCTGTTTACTTAATTTTATCAAATGAATTGTCAGGATGGCAGCATAGGCTACTCTCGCACCGTTGCTTGGCGCCTGGAGCGGTAATCGGGAACACCTGGCTGCGCAATTAGGAAATCCTACGAAGGCTGCATGGTGTGTCGTTCGGAGGACGCATAGGCTGCATCGTTTGAAGTCCGCAGCCTTCGAAGGATGCAGTCTTCACATTGGGACACAGCTTGAGTGAGCACAGCGCTGGCCCCTCCCCCTCTCACACTGCACACTGAGTGAGCACAGCGCTGGCCCCTCCCCCTCTCACACTGCACACTGAGTGAGCACAGCGCTGGCCACTCCCCTTCTCACACTGACACTGAGTGAGCACAGCTCGCCCCTCCCCCTCTCACACTGCACACTGAGTGAGCACAGCGCTGGCCACTCCCCCTCTCACAAAAACTGCTTTTGCACGTGTATATTATATATTATATTTCATTCTGGTGCGCTTAACGTTATCGCTACTGTGTAATAGTAGCCTATGCTATTCACCAACTAAACATATCCTATTCAATGCGTTCACAGTCTCTTTCACGGGCACCAAACCAACAATTACTAAAAACACACACAAAATCTGATTTTGCACGGGCATTTTGCATCTATCTATAAATTACAGAAACGTCTGTCTGTCTGTCTGTCTGTGTGTGTGTGTGTCTGTTAAAGGAGAACTCCGGTCAATTTTAACACTGAGCTCATTTTTTTGTACATTTGGAGTGCTGTCAGTACAGAGAACAACGACAAAAATCCGTGTTGCCTACACCGTGTTATCCTCGTTTTAAAATCTGCACCCTGTTGACTTCAATGGGGCAAGTTTTAAACCTGCTTTTAGCCTTTTAACATCCTTGATGTGTCATTACAAGTGCACAGGTCATGTAAGTGATTCCTTCGGAGTGAACGCGGGTGAATCTGACTGCAGTAGATGTGAAAGAAATATATAAAAAATTATGTTTATTCAGCCAGCGCACATACCTGTATTTACATCCTGTTTTCGGTCGAAGTCCACAGTAATCGATTGTCGAGTTCACGCGCATAGGTTTAGTACCTATGATCACGCGCGTGAACTCGACAATCGACTACTGTGGACTTCGACCCAAAACAGGATGTAAATAACAGTCAGTCAGTATGTCTGTTATTCGCATATCTCTTGAACCGTTAGTCCGATGGATTTCAAACTTGACAGGTGTCTCGCTACGGGCACGAGTAAGTGCAGTGCCAAGTTTGACGTTGTTTGGATTAGAAATGCAAAATATATTGTTAAATATATCGGTAAAAGAAGCCTCAAGAAGGTTGTGGTTTAAAAATAAACATTCTGACATAAACACTCTGTCAGCTACACTGTTTACTTCTGAATATTATATTTTATTCACGGCCATCATTTGTAGTAACCTATATTCACAAACTGTTTGCTCAAGCGTGGCATTTTTCCGGAGTTCACTGTAGCCTGCTCCCTGAATCGTCGAGTTCACTGTGTAGCCTGCTCCCTGAATCGTCGTGCTTATTAATTTGTGGATGTTAACTGAATCTGTAAGTCACCTATGCTGTTTACTTCTGTATATTTTATCTATCTATAAATGATGTTTTATTAACAAGGTTCGGGAGGAGCACGTTCAGATAATTAACACAAGTGGAAAGCACTCAGCAATCAATGGTGAGAGGTATAAATACTCAGCAGTCTCACCTCATTCCATTGACAGTTTTTGCAGCATCCCTCCACCACCCCTTCTCCACACTTCTAGTACTAAACACTTACATACGGGGGGAGTACTCTGGGTTCGGGCTGAACTCCGAGCTCGGAGCCCTCCCTCCGGACAGCACGCCATATACGCATTAAACTTACCCATTCAAATTATATGTAAGTGTGAACTCGTGAAATTACGGGAACGTCTTTCTGTCTGTGTGTGTGTGTGTGTGTGTGTGTGTGTTATTCGCATATCTCTCGAACTGTTAGTCCGATGGATTTCAAACTTTACAGGTGTCTTGCTACGGGCATGAGTAAGTGCAGTGCCAAGTTTGACGTTGTTTGGATTAGAAATGCAAAAGATATCGTTAAATATATATCGGTAAAAGCAGCACACACTGGCTTTTGCCGCTCTAGCCACTGGCCACTCCCCCTCTCACACTGCACACTGAACCCCCTTTCCACCAAGGCAGTGCTGGTGCCGGTTCGGAGCCGGTGCCTACTCACGAACCAGTTCTTTGTGTTTCGACAGCCAAAGAACCGGTTCTCGGCCTGGAAAATTGGTTCCAAAGCGGCACCAACTCTTTGCTGGACTAGAACCGTTCTTTTACCACGTCATGCTTACGTCGGGGGCTGGGGGCGGGGTTATTGTCGAACTTCTTCTCGAACGTAACCTCCATCTATAGTAATCCAGACGAGCAGCACAAATGTGTTCTAAACGTCTTCTTCTGACCCCAATATAGGATCGCAAAGCCAGGAGAAACATTTGCAGAAAGACGATGTAGTCCGCCATTGTAATTGTTATGCTTGAATTTGGCGCAAGCATTTCTCGGAAAGCTAAAGCCTGTTTTATACTTCTGCGTTGAACTGCCGCCGTAGCTACGTCGTAGGCTGTGTGTAGCGCGCGTACCCTTCGGCGTACCCTGACGTGCACCTCTCCAAAAATGTAACAACGCGTCAATTCTACGCGGACACAAGCGCTGTGATTGGTCTGCCAGAACCCCTCCCTCGGGGTAACATGCTCCCCAGGTGCGCGTCAACGCGGACAACGACACAGAAGTATAAATTAAAACCAACACGTTGCCTACGGCGTATAGGCTCCGGCGTATGTCCGACGCAGAAGTATAATGAGGCCTTAAGACGTAGCCTATGGCAACGTACACAGTGACGTAACGACGCCGTTCGCTGGGCTCTCTAGTCAGTGGAAAAACAAACAGGTTCTGAGAAGGTTCGCAAGTTGAACCAACTTTGAACCAGCACCAGTTCCGAACCAGTTCTTTTTTTGGTGGAAAAGGGGTATGAGTGAGCACAGCCCAGGACCAGAGACAGAAAGGGTCAAAGAAAGCAGCGGAGCTTAAGTAGCGTTTTCTCTGAGTTCACTGTGTAGCCTGCTCCCTCAATCATGTAGTTCAATTTTCCACATTTATTGTAGGCTATGTCATTATGTCAGTATCAGTATTTGCTTTCTACCATGCACAAATAAAAATGTCACTGAACTTTTGCTGTGTAATTGTAACAATGAGCACTCAAATACACCAAACCAACAATTACTAAAAACACACACAAAAACTGATTTTGCACGGGCATTTTGCACTAGTACTATTAAAATCTATATTCTAAATTGTGCCGTGGGTCAAAGTCTGGCAAATTAATGAATATTAAATATAAGTAATCAATAATAAATATAACTTAATTTGTCTCAAATTAGAAGTAACAAACTGGGCCTAAAACTAACTTTTTGCCACACCTGCCACTGGCCAATTTTTTTTTACAAGCCATGGAACTGCTTTTGCAAAAACAGTCAGTTATGACACCAACATTTTAGATACAATTGAAAATTCTAATTTTTTTATTCCAATTTTGATATGATTTACAGATACATTAGATACATTCAAGCTATTTTAAGGCATGAAGAAATTATTTTCACATGGAAAAATAATTGTAATTTTGGTGATCAAAGATGAGTTTTAAAGGATAAAATTATTGACGGGACTTTAACATTAAAATCACAGACAGCAGCGGGTTTAGGTTGCTGTCACTTTAATACTGAATGCATGGATCCAATATACTGATACATTCTGTACACATGCGTTTTCTCAACTGTTTACATAAACATAACCAACTATGTTTACTAGGATACTCGCGTGCTGAGACGCGGCTTTCTGGGTGCGCTACCAATGTTTAAACTTCCACAAAGCGCGAGTAATAAATTGAGTTCCCTTTCACATCTTATTGTGCTTGAATAAATTAGCTTAAACTTTCGTGACAATGCATGCACTATCCCGTCAACTGACCTGTGCGTCGTTCACGTTCATGTTCCAGTGTTACCTGCCAACTGGTGACTGACACAGTTTTATATATATTTGCCAATGCCAATTTTTACTCGCATTTGTCTCTTGGTGAGCGTTAATTTTTGGCCCTGGGCACAAATAATTACTCCAAGATTAACTTAAGAAAATAACTACACAAAGTCGTAAGGCCAGGACAGACCAAGCCGACAGTCGGCCGTCGGGCAATGTCTGCCGTTTTTTAGCGTTGGTCGGCTTAGTTTTTTCAGTGTGTTCCATCAGTGAGAGAGAACTCATGGTCAGCTTAGCAAAAGAGCAGTGCACAAGAATAAAAGCGAAAGTGATGAAAACGAGCGAAGAAGTCAAGACAGTACAGACAGAATTATTACGTCATCTTACCTTTGCATTTGAATGCACGATTATTTTCAGCCATCTGGAATGAAGAAAGTGACCAGTGTGATTGATAATCAAAATGGTAAGCAAGCGCTGCTTTGTTACGGTTTGTAATCTATATAGTCCCTGTTTCGGTTTCCCTTTTTGAATGGTGAAAATAGATTATTGATACCTGCTGATATAGACAGATATTTACTTAAACGCAGACATGTGTAGGCCTACTTACACTTACTTTTACTATTTTTAATAAATGTGTAGCCTAAAACTAGCTATTTAGAAATATTACCGATTGTATATTTTCATGTTGTAGGAGGAGGCCGGGTATATAACATGGGGAGAGTTGTAACACCACCAATTCCACCAATCAGGGATAAGCTCAGAGTCCTATGATCATTTCTTTATTTACCCACTTCATCCCAGATCCCATATGAACGATTGTCAAGGCTGTAAACAGGTACATGCAGATTTTATAAAGAAAAAGCAGCTTTTTAGTTAAGAATCAATTTGTTTGACTAAAGCTATATTTTTGTTTAGTACTTAAACTTTTGCAGATAAAATCATATAACTTATAGTAGATTAATTTGTAGTTTCAATTCAAATGTAATGCATTTTTAACCTGCCAATTTCAAACCATTATGCTAAGATGGTTAGCTAAACACTGGCTGACAGGGTGGGGTGAGGTCTAACATCTACAACCATCCCCTTATATACAACTAAGAACAGTTTCTTTTTAATAATCTTACAGAATACATAAACAGTGGAAAAGAGAGACAGATAGACGTGTGCCGGCCAGTGTTTAAAACAAAAAGGAACTGAAGAGGTTTTAAAAAAGGGGAGGTCAGTCAGATCAGTTGGGAAGACAATGTTTATTGGCCATTGGTGAGGATTCTGAGACCTCAGACAATGAAAACTTTTATGTTGTCTGTATATGGAGCCATTTGGCACCTCAAAGTCAAAGGAAGTGTGGGTAAAATGTTCCCTATGCAATCTCTGGTCCCACCAAGCCTGCACTCCAGGATTAACAACACTGATTTTCCACCATTGTTACTCTGATTGAGAATATTCACACAAGACACACAAATTCACACAATTGTTTTGTTAGATCTACATGTTCTTTACACAGGCACACTGCAGTCCAGTGTTCATTACGCATAAATACTGCTAAGGTAGTTTGTTCTAGTAGACTTCGGAGAGGTGGGGTAAAGTAGGCTATCAAAGCTTCTCTGTGATTTTAGTCCCGTCTGAATGTGCCATCTCAGTAATCATTACGGACTATGTCGGTAAAGATTACGGCGACTTTTACCTTCTGTAAAAAGGTCCGGAAAAATGACCTCAGGTAATACTAATCCCGTGGGAATAGACCCGCTGTAAATATGTACGCAAATATTTCGTCATTTCCTGTTTAAAAGTACTTTTCCGCGTTTTTTCAAGTATAGAGATGCTTGGAAAAAGCATTCAGTTGCGTTCTAGACGCTGGGACAAGTCTGTGGCAAAACTCAAGTGTTTTCCACACACCATTCAGATCAGAAAGAAAGCACTTGTTAGAGGTACGAAACATCTTTTAGCGTTAGGTAAGTGCCTATTACCAACACAATCCAATCTGAAGTTAATTAATACATCGTTCGACCGGACATAACTGTTTTATATATATTAATATAGGTTTGCGCACGTGATATCAGGAAGCAACGTAATACGCACATGACGACAGGAGGGTGACGGCGATGCGCAAATCGAGTTACCCATCCCATTTCTGCTAGTTTTATATCTTATCAACGTGCGAATTAGCCATTAATAATACAGACATCCTTTGGTAAAATTACATTACTCCATCTACCCTTGTAAAGTTAATCCTGTCCGAATAGGGGTTTATTCACACACACGACACACGTACAAACTCCTGAGTCAAACAGTAAGTGGATTTGTGCTATGTGGTCAGTCACAGAAAGAGAGGCATTGTTGTGAATTGTTTTTTTTTAGATTGTTTCAATAAACCTGTTTTTGAAGCATATTGCATGGTGTGGCCACTGTTTTTGTAACAAAGGCACACCATGTATTCATCGGGGCTGTGATATTCCTGCAGATTTGAATTTGTGCCTTTTTTAATAAACAAATGTGGGTACTTTAAAATTGTGAGCACTATGGTTGAAAAAGTGTTTCAACCATACCCGGTCTCCCTACTAGCATTTTTTTTAAATACTTGTTTTAACCATAAACTTCAGTAATGTAATGTTTTCCATCCATCCATCCATCCATCCATCCAATGCAGTGAGAAGGCTTGATGCAGTAGGAAAAACTAAATGTTAAATTAAATAATCAGGCCTTCTCTCTTCTTTACTATTTTATATCCTAAAATCCCAAATCTATCTAATTTACCAAACCCATTTCACCCTCTCTTCTCTCTCTGTAACACATGAGGCTGTTGTGCAGCTTTCTAGGATTTACAGCATAAGTTCATTGCGGTGATTAAAGCGCTGAGTCTTGCTCTGAAATTGATTAACCTCAGCACTGTGCCCAGGGACTGCGCACATTACACTATAAAAGTGCCGGGGAGTAGGAGAACATGGATTAGAACGGATCAATACTAACAGAGATAAACACACTTAAGAATAAAACATGAACTTCCAGCATGCTGCATCCATGCAGTCTGAGATAAAGATGGCAGATTCTTCAGGGACACTGCAGATTGTGAAATAATATCAATTTCTCTCCGGTTGCTACCAGAATAAGAAATATGCAGACTCAGAACAGAAAGAAACCCTCAGGGAAAATGACCTTCTGGGGAGTCTTTTATAAGATTTCAGTGGGTTGCACGCCTACAGTGCTGGGTTCAAGGTCACAATAATTTAGGAGGAAATGACAAGTATGAAGCAGCCCCCAAAGTGATCATTAGGAAAAAAAGAGAGAGAAAGGAAACACATTATCTGTCAGCCAAGAGGAGATAACAGAGGTGAAAGAGGAGTTCTGTGCCTCTGGAGGGAGGGATGCTGTCACACAGTGAGCTTTAAAGCATGTTTATCCTTAGTAAATACTCATCAGACCTCAGCTTCATGCAGCCAGATTGTAAAATCACAGTTTCTGGCAAGACTTATTATGACAAATTAGCACATAAAGCAGCGAAGTGAGAAATTACTGCATGTTGAACTCTGCGTCTTTGTCTGCTTTTCATGTTTTTTTCAATAGAAGGAAAATTTCCTAGACAAGACTGAAGCATAATGACTGATCATGAAAGTACATTCAGGTAAAGCAATGCAAAAGGCAATTTTCCATCAAAAATGAACGGTAATACAAATTATGATAACACTTTATAATAAGGTTCTATTTGTTAACATTAGTTAACTACATGAAAAGTTAACATGAAAAGTACTTCTAAAGCAATTATTAGTTAAAGTTAATTTCAACATTTTCTAACATTAAAATCAAAAGTTGTGACTTAATATTACAGTATTTAATGGATTTGAGCTGAAGGGGTGGATTCTGGAATCCACTGCTGCTTAAATGTATATTATCTAATGAGTGATTATAATCAAGGTATTAATTAATATTTTTTCCTTCTAAACATCACATGAGTTGGCTTATGGCTCAAGGCTTATGAGATTTTACTTTGTTATAGAAGTTACTGAAATGTTCTTTTTATGCATTCTCTAATGTCTGTATTTGATGTCAGGAATGCAGTAACAGTGCTTGCTCATTTAGCCGGCTTCCAGAAATGAAATATGGAAAGATGTTTTGTTTGATAAAGGTTTTTAACATGTGTCAATACATATAGTACATCTGTTTTTCTAGGGTACCCTGACGACTATAAGTCACAGGGGTCATTGAAGTCTATAGTTTAAACTTTAAGGGAACCTTTCTCAGTTAAAGAAACATGCCTACTTTTTAGGACTTAAGCTTATTCACCGTATCCCCCAGAGTTAGATAAGTTCACACATACCCTTTTCATCTCCGTGCGTGCCGTAACTCTGTCTGACGCACCCACCGCTAGCCTAGCTTAGCACAAAGACTGTAGGTAAATGGCTCCAGCTAGCATACTGCTCCCAATAAGTGACAAAATAATGCAAACATTTTCCTATTTACATGTTGTGATTTGTATAGTCACAGCGTGTACGAATAACAAGGTCACATGAGGCACAGCCATCTTCTAACCGTATACATACTGGGAACTATATTTCCAGAAGGCGAAGCACTGCTGGACTTATCTAACTCTGGGGGATCCGGTGAATGAGCTAAAGTCCCAAAAAGTCGGCGTGTTCCTTTAAAGCCTTACTTTCCAGTCAGACTAAAGTGTCCTCTCCTTGAGAGAAAGAACGCTTTATCTTGATGTTTTGAGAAGACTCTCCTGTTTATAGTTAGAGCCTGGCCAAATCCAACCTTGGAAAAGCTGTGTGTCAGTATGTGTGTTAGTCTTCTTGGTTACAGGTTAAGAAACAAGCGGCATTATTGGAGATTGACTGAGTTGTTGTTCTGTACATGCTGATGCCCAGCAACCCAAATCTGCGACCAGGAAGGTCACGACGTGCCTAACTTCAGGGTCCGAGTGTCAGCTGCATAATCGATGGAGATATGCTTCTGTCTATCTGTATATGTGTGGAAAATTACTATGTTTATCTATTTCTTAGCCAATCAGAAACTGCAACTTGAAGGACGTAGCTTAGACTTGGTGAAGGGTATAACTGCTGTGATCTTTGTAACTGTAAGTGGGGCGTCCTACAAACTTCTGTGTGAGTCTTGAAGCTGACTTCTGCTGATGAAACTGCAAACTATCAGTAAAACTTTTTTTAAATGTACTATAATTCTGACTCTGGGTCTTTGACTGTAAATCCTCTTACAGAGCTAACATGAAATAAAATTGAAGAGTTGTATTTTTATTATCTAACATTAACAAAGATGTAACTTTTTTTTGTTCAAAATTAACACAATTTAAATAATGAGTCAATACATCATCAATCCTTCTTCTAAAGCATGTTTTTGTCTCACCCTGATTCATGTTGGTAAGCCTATATAACAGTTTATATTTTAGACCCGATGGGATGGTTTTTGCTGAATAAATTGCAAACATTCATCACTCACCCATGCGTGTTTTGTTATATTCGAAAATTGAGAAAAGTTGCTCTAGCTACTTCGGTGTGAGTGGCATAGGCTACTTGTCACAACCATAGATATGTATGCGTAGATGCCATGTTCACCCGCTCCGGACACGTCCATCGTGGAACGGTCAGTGTGTCATCACTCACAGTCACAGTACGAATCAATGATGCCACAACATTGCGCAGCCTCTGGTTGTGAAACCGCCGAGATTTAAATTCCCAAAGAAATGGGATAACCTTTTAGGTGAGAATGTGTTGCTTTGTGTTTTTACATCAACTCAATATTACAGGTTTTTACTATGGTACTTTTCATTTTTTTACTTTTACTATGGTAACTTTAATGTCGTTTTAGCGGACGCCTTTGTTGTATTGTCTTAATTTAGCAAACTCATCTGCTGAAGTCTATTGCAGATATAGATATTCATACGTATAGCTCAGTCAACTTGCTCTTGAATGTTCACAGGCTGGCTTTGACCGTTCCAATATGGCGGCTCATAGATTGGTACAGGTACGCCACTTTACTAGCATTTTACTTGCAAGATACTTGCACATTTTGTCCATCAAGATAATTAGAGATAAACACAACTTTTTTATTTTATTTTGAAGCCTACATGTAGTCGCCAGGAGTAAAAAGCTAAAGGTAGGCTATAAACGAACTACACCACGGTCCCACAATTTCACCACCACTAATCTTCCGACAACTCTTTCAGTTTTTCAGCATAACGAGGCTGTAAAAGCAGACTGATCTTATACTTTTTCGGCGTGATGACGTTTAATCTCCTCGACAGCCTCTGTAGCCCCATTTAGCCACTTAGCTTTAGAAAATCACGAGTGGGGTAATATTGATATATTTTATGTTGTGGAATAAAGTGTCTTGAGCTTTTGTTCATCACATCACAGATCTTATTTCAGCCATTTAACCAAAACCCCATTCAAAAAACCCATTGACTTCGGGACGATGGAACCGGAAGTGCTAAAATGCTAACTCGCTTCCACATTTTGGCCTATAAGGGATGTCATACCTGCACCACTCTGTAGAAACAGCCGCTAAAGAGTCATCTATGTATATCTATGATCACAACAAGTGAGAGGGTGTATGATAGGGCCATTGTGTTACTCCCTAAAAAAGTAGCCTAACTAATTGATTTACTTGGTTACTTAAAGTAATGTGTTGCATTACATTTGCATAATTTTTTTCTGGGCTGGGCTTGCTTTTATGTTTTTTTAATAACAACAACAGCAAAAAAAATGTAAAGGCCTGTTCATACCAAAAGGGCAAATGCAAAAGGAAATGCAAATTCATGCCTGTACAGTAGAGGGCGCAGCTTAAACAAACATTTCAGCTGTGCTGCCATTCTGGATTGCAGAAAAACAGGAAGCAAGAGAAGAAAGTTCAACATTCATATTTGATTTTAACACAAATGTGATGTTTATCTAAAGTCATTTTTGCTTATTAATATGGTTGAATTGGATAAAAACAGGCAATTCCCAGGAGGTTCGAGATTTAGCGTGCTCCATGTCAACCGTTCTCGTTCGTAATGATCATAGATATACATAGATGACTCTTTAGCAGCTGTTTCTACAGAGTGGTGCAGGTATGACATCACTTTGTAGGCCAAAACGCGGAAGCGAGTTAGCATTTTGCGCCCTTTAAATAACAAAAAGTTATTTTAGTTATAATTTTCACGTCATGCGCCACATTGTATAAAAAGATGCATTTGCGCCCATCTGTTCGCCCATGGTCTGGTCTGAAAACGAAGTGTGTTCGTGTACATTGTTGGTGTGTTGCTATTTTGAGGCAACTGAAATAGACTGTGCCATTGACCAACTGAAACCTGGTCTAAAGGGTTTTTTTTTTGTTATTTAAAGGACGCATTAGTAATATGTGCCTATAGGCGGGTTCACAACGCGCGTACACTCTGCTTAGTACACACACAGGGACGCACAGCAGCACACAAACATGCCAAATATTAAAAATAAAAGGATTACAATGTAAAAGATTATTATTGTGTACATAAAGATGGAATCCGGCTTGTCCCGTAGATGGTCTGCTTTTGTGCTTTAACCTCGCACCCTTTCCTCACCAGAGAGCGTTCAGTCTTTCCACTTGCAAATTCCGCTTTGCTATATGTAAATAGCAATCCGCCATGGCGCGAGCGCAACTGGCTTTTAAGGGGAATGGGAGATGAGACTCTGATTGATTTATTGCACGTTACGCCCAAAACACACCCATTACACATTAAGAGAATAGAGACAACCCTTTTAGACCATGCGCCGGGTGCACTGACCATTTTTCCCGTCGTTAAACTAGCAAAAGTGGATTTGGACACTAAGTGCACTTGCGCCCTGTGCTTTAGACCATGCGCTTAGATCGTTAAAATGGGGCCAAATATTGTAACGCATTACTTTTAAAGGTAACTTTCCCCAACACTGGTTACAGATGTACCCTTGTTAGTTAATGAATGAACTAACATTAATTAATGGAACCTTATTGTAATGTTACCCAAAATATATTAAATTAAAACTATTTAAAGAAAGTAATAGTTTAGAAAAAAACCCTCATTTTATTCTGTTCTTTATGGCATCAAAAGACTTAAAATATAGTCATGCGGACCACTTTTATTGTGCTTTTTGTCATTTTGGAGCTTGTCAGATTTGGAGCAGACCTGTACATATTTTTTATTTTTTATTATTGCAAAAGAAAATTCAGGATACACTTATTTTCCCCGTTTTTTGTGAAATTCACATTGGTTTGGAACTAGATGAGGGTGTTCAAATGATGACAGTTGTTTAATTTATCGTTTTTACATTCAAGCAGACATTCTCACTTTTGGGGCTTTTCCGTTACAGAGAGATGTAGCTCCTCTCACCTGTCAGTGGGAGTGTGTTACCAGCTGACTGTACCATATAGGGTCCCCTGTCTGCAGGTCTGGACGAGTATCCTGAATGAATCAGACACTGATTCACCGATGTGAGCTGAACAGAAATGTGCATTCACAGAATGTCTTTAAGAAAATGAACCTATGAGAGAATCATAAAATCATAAACATTATCAAGCATTTCTCATGATTCACAACATTTTTCAGACTGAGAGAAGAAAGCACAGATGACTGGTTCCCTTTTTGTTCCTGAGCTTTAAATAACAGCTCTTTACAAAGAGGTACGTGTATGGCTGCAGAAAGAGAGTCGGGGGTCGTGTTGCCTGGACAACGCCATTTGAGGAGCCGTCACACGTCATTTTGGAGTGATTTATTCTCCTGCTGATCATCAGTTAGATGCTGTGTGGGTCGGAGGAAAGAAGCGAGGTTGAGAATTTCTCTTCTGTTGTCCGGATAAAGTGCTCCCCTGATCAGCTGTTTACCTGTTTGTGAAAAAGCTGGGTTAGTTATATAAGTTCATGTGAGCACAATAAAGCTCCTTAAGCAGAGAAATACTGTAGGCTGTTTTCACTTTTTTTTTAAATAACTTCATAATTAAATTAAGGACAAGTAGTATAGCCTCACACATTTTTGCAATCTTTTAATAGACTAATTAACTGTAAAACAAGCTGCAAAGTATCACGTCCTCCTTTTACCTTCTCTGCCATCTAACTATTTGTTGTTTCTCACTGGCTGGTTTGCTGTTCTGAGTTTTTAGCCATCTGTCGAAAGGTTTATGCTCACCAACAAATTAATACTGAAGTCCTCTGAGGCCATTTTACCATGGTTGATAATCGCTTTGAGTCACAATTAGTTCGAAGTTGTGGTGCTGTGCAATACTGATCGCATATGCTGCTCAATGCCATGTTCAAACAATCAAAATCAAGCCTTTTTTTTATTTTAGTTATACACACACACTCACACACACACACACACATACATATGTATGTGTGTGTATATATATATATATGTGTGGTTTATTTATAACTGATTATTTTAGCTCCTCCATCCATGGGCAAAATATAAAACAAACATAATATAATACTTAAAGATACTTTCAGTGTTCAGAAAATTAAGTATTAAAAACATCTAAAAGAACCGTGAAAATATGTTTCTGTAAAACACATGGTTCTGCAGATGTTCTCTTTACTTATGTAATGTGTTTAAGGCACTCTTTTGAAGATGTTGTTCTCATTAAAGTTTGATGTGCTCCCTTGACTGAATTTACCAGAAGCATCCCAGGTCCTGTCAGGTCCTTGAAAGTTTTGCTCAGATACAGGCTTCTAATACATTCTGAATAAAATAAATAAATAAATAAGAGCAAAAACTGTAAACACAACATTCTGCTTGCTAGTAATTCACAGCATCTGCTTTTTAACATGTGCAAAAAGTTATAGGATTTCACAGGATTAAATTTTTTTTTTTGATTTGTTAATTAACTCTTTCCCAGCCATTGCCGAAATTTTTCATCATTTATGAGACATAAAAAATTAGATTTTTTTTGTTTAAAAGCAGAGGATATTTTATGTTCAGTTATTCGGATATTCATGCAAGAATTCTGGGGGCCATGACATTTTTGTGAAAATTGTAAAAAATGCTGGAGGTGGCTGGCAACTGTAAAAAAAAAAAAAAAGTGCTCTCAGGGAAAGAGTTAAAAAAGATAATTGGATTATTGTTTTACAATAAAATACTAAAGTATTTCTACTTCATAATTGTATTAAATTGTATTAAAAATAAAATTTTATAAAAATTTTATTTATAAAATATTAAAACGTTGATTCGCGAAAACAACAAAAACCGCTGTATTATGCTGCCAGGCCAGTAGTTGGCGATGTTACTTTGTAAAGAAACACTACGTGCCTATTGACAAATGTAATAGTGAAGTGAAATGAAGTGAAGGCCAAGTATGGTTAATTTAGCCCATCCAAGTTAGTGCACACATTAGCAGTGATTAGCATGATGTCACCATTTTCACAAATTTGCATTTTTGTATTTACTTCGACGGAGAAAATAACGGTATTATTTTAAAAAAACTTGAACTTTGAAACCTGTTTTCAAAAGTTTGTATTTTCAGACCCCCAAAACGCTGTTGTCGTGTAAATGAACAGCCAAAACGCATAAAAAGTTTTCTGTCGTGTAAACGGCTTGAAAATTGTTTCAAAGACATTCTTTCAGTGATCTTTTGAAATAGTGAGAGACTAAAGGCCTTAGGAATTTAGGAACAAACTTTGACTGTAGAGTAACAATTTTTTTTGTTCCAGGGCAGTGTGCAAAACTTAATGCATAATGAATCTCAGTCCTGTCAAGAGTTCTGGTTCACATCCTGCAGTTTGTCTGTCATCAGTATGTCCACATTTATATTTTAACAGTGTCCCATAATCAATGTATGTGGCACCTGAAAAGAATATCTGATGCATGAGATCAATTTATCAAACATTCTGACAGAAAGAGGTTTGTTGTGAGACTGAAAGGCATCTGGCAGTGCTGATACTCCCACAGGCCCTGTTCCTCAGGCTGCGCTGAGAGTGCTCTGCCAGACTCTCTTGGAACATTTGCACACGAAACAATCGGCAGCGGGAAAGAAGAGGGAACTTTCTGAGTGACACTCATTCAAGCAGACCTTCTATAAAAGTCCATTTATACAACATGCGTACACACAGATTTGATCTTTGACGTGGAAAAGTCCTTAGTGCCTGCACGTCAGATTTCTCCATGTGGCAGAGAGTTGCAGTACTGCAGGTATTTGGAAAACTATATTTTAGGGGGGGGGTTTGCATAGTTGCCATGTTGCCTCCCTCAGGAATCACATCTTTTAAAGATTGTGCATCCTCTTATATTCCTTAAACACCTGCTTTGCTTCTTACTTCAGGGAGAAACTCCACAGTCAGAATTACATAATTTTTCATGTTGTCCTGACCCACATAAACAAGCCCTCAAAATGTCCTTCAAGCATATTCTATGCTCTACGAGTTCTCCAAACCGTTCCCTCGCTCCTCAGAGTAACACTTTTCTTTGTAGGATCACTGTTCCGTCATCCGTCCATCCACTCTCGGAGCATCGCTTGCTCTCTCTCTTGTGGGTTAATCTGTTTGCTCTGTGTCTTGGGAAATATTCTCTGTGTCTTGGAGAGCTGGGAGCCGAGCAGGGTCTGGTGTGGAGGTGATAACTCTAAAAGGATTAAATTCACAGAGAGAGAGAGAGAGAGAGAGAGAGAGAGAGAATAAAGAGAAACAACAAGAGAGTGGGAGAGTCAGAAGAGAGTTGTGAGAACTGGCCTGAGAGAATAAAACTGGCAGTGTTGGAGTAAGTCAAGGACAGTCTGGCTAGTTACTGGGCTGCTCAAATTTACACAAACACCATATTATCAGAGTTAATTACATCTTTCTTTGTGCCAGAGCTCATGTTCCCTGTCTTTAACATGGAAAAACCCCATTTAAACCAGTCTGGTTTGTGTAGAGCTTCTTTTCATTGGCGTATACAATAGTGAAGACGTTAGCATCTAATGTCTGATATTTTTCTGACTGCTATTACTTTTTTGCACACAATCAAGCATCCATAACAACAATGGCACAGCTATGGCTTGTTTGAGGCACTAAGTAGCATGTTAACTAGTTCTGAGTTATGTATACTTATTACTCTTGGTCCTCTTTTTTTCTATTTAAAGCAGAACTTGGTCACTTTTTTAACTGAATAAAACTGTCTAGAAATCATTTGGATGGTTAAACAACCTGTTCTGGTGATATTGGTGACTTTCCCCGTTCCCCCCAGCGTTCCCAGGCGGAAAACCAACCTTGCAACTTGGGGACTACCGTCCCGGCAGCGATCTTTTTTTTTTTCCCAGGATGGTAGGGGAAGACTCATGAATATTCATTAGGGAAGTCATCCCTGATTGGTCTGATGACCTACCCCTAACCCCACCCCTAAACCTACCCGCCACTGGGGGTCTGATGACCTACTCCTAACCCCGCCCTAAACCTACCCGTCACTGGTTAAGACCAATCAGGGATGACTTCCCTAATGAATATTCATGAGTCTTCCCCTACCATCCTGGGAAAAAAAAGACCGCGTCCCGGCAGCGATATTTTTTTTCCCAGGATGGTAGGGGAAGACTCATGAATAATCATTAGGGAAGTCATCCCTGATTGGTCTGATGACCTACCCCTAACCCCACCCCTAAACCTAACCGCCACTGGGGGTCTGATGACCTACCCTTAACCCCGCCCCTAAACCTACCCGTCACTGGGGTTAAGACCAATCAGGGATGACTTCCCTAATGAATATTCATGAGTCTTCCCCTACAATCCTGGGGAAAAAAATATCGCGTCCCGGCAAGATAAAAATTGGAAGTCACGCGAGAAGCGAGAAGCGAGAAGCGAGAACGAACGCGAAACACAAATTGCTTTACGGCAATTCGACATAAACACACACGCATGTATGATGTATTACATCCACCTCGGTAGACATAGCTCCACACGATACAGTTGGCTTAGTAGGCAGCAGTAGAGAGGGGGAGGAGGCCGCCGCAAGTGAGTTTTTTACGACAGTATTGTGAAATATACGCCCCACAGCTGTAGGGGGAGCTCGTGGGGAAAACATGCGACAACAAAAGGGAAAATCAGCGAAGAAGTGACTAGAGTTCGCTAGAGTTGCCGAGTTCTGCTTTAATAATAAAAAGGAAGAATGATGTGGTGGGATCTTGAGATTCCTTGTTTGATTAATGTGACCATCTTTTTTGTGTTTTTACATTTTCAGGCTTTTTTTTTTTTACAGTTTTTTTATTATTATTATTATTATTTGGATAATCATTGACTGCAGGCCTTTGATGTTTTTTAATCTTTGAATACATTTTTTCAGTGTTTTCTGTACAACTGCTCATGGTTGGTGGCCACTTAAGATGCCAGTCAGACAGTCTCTTTCTTAGTGGGAGGTTCTTGGCCAGAATAAGCCGCAATGACGACTAGACCTCAAGCTGCACATCAAAAGTCTGGCTGCGTGAGATGAAGGTCAACCTCTCTCAGACTGGATGGTTGAAAGTGCCATGAACAGTGCTTCTTTGAAAGGTGATTCATTGAGTGTATAGATTAAGCCATCCAGGGCCTAAAAAGGGCCAAATGCGAGTAAAAAGTAAATGAAATGGTGTCAATCGCCAGTGGGCCGCTAAAATTTTTATGAATTCTAATGCAATGTTGTGAGGACATGAATGTAAATGATGCACGGGACAGTTGACGGGCCAGCGCTGCATCGTCACGTAAGTTTAAGCCTTACCAATTTAAATATTCAAGCACAAGAAGATGCGAAAGGGAACTCAATTTGTTACTCACGCCCTGTGTGGAAAGTTTTGTGTGCGGACACATCCGAAGCGTGCACCCAGAAAGCCTTTCACGTCTTCATGCGCTTGCATAGACAAATCCATATAAAATTGTCAAAAATGCCTGTCTCAGTAAGTAAACATAGTCGGTTATGGCTTGTAAACGTAAAACAGTATAGAAAGACAACATGTGTAACAGTATCAGTGTATTGGATCAGCGCATTAGTCTTAAAATGACAGCATCCTAATAATCCTGTGTTTTTAATGTTAATCAAACAACAAAAGACAAAAAAAGAAATCACTCACTGCTCTTGAATAACTTTTGTAACTTCAATAAGGATTAAACAATGTTTATACAGTGAAGACTATCCAGAGTCATTTTACATTTGATTACTTTATTCAATGTCTCTACCTGAAAACTGTTACTTGTCTTTAATAATGTATGTTTTTTATTTAATTGTAAATTGTAATTGTAATGACATTTTTAAGTACAATCGACTTGGATTTTTAAGTAATTTCCACTTAAATTACATTAATTGACTTTAACTGAAAAATTGTTGAATCTTGTATAACTAGATGCTATAATATATAAAAGTATAAAATGCTTAATCATAACTTTCAAAAAAAAAGTTGAAAATTGCATAATCATAAAATGTTTTACGATGTAGTTTGGCTAGTAGGTTTCGCTGTGGTATCGAAATTGGAATATATTTTTTTATTTTTTTTACCGGTATCTAAAAGTTTTGGTGTTATTACTGCCAGGTAATTATTTCATGACCGGTACATTTTCTTAAGTCACCGGCCAGGTGTGGCAAAAAAAGTTAGTTTAGGCCCTGTATAGATCTGATGACCTGTTCCATTATTTCTGTTTCTTGAGAGTCGGGTTTGCTGTACAGGATGTACAAGTACAAGAAAAATACAGTACAAACAAATAATCCCAGCTCTGACCTCAGGTCCTTTTTCCAACAGACTGGAGCCCTTTTAGTTCTGCCTACTAATTAACTAAATAAATACCCTGGATGCTTCTCATTTGGACAGATTAGCACTGTAATTAAAGCGATTTGGAACAGAAAATTAAGCTTTGCTTGTTCAGTCTGAGGTGCCATATGCCAATTTCCTAAAATAAGAGCACGGCTTTCTTTGATGCGTGACTTAATTCAGTAGCGTGAATGACTGGCGGTGTATTACCTTTGTGATACAGCTTTATGGAAGGTATATTTTTGCTCTATTATGGGGAAATAATGGTTATGTAATGTTGATTGAAGTATAGAAACTGAATGGTCAGCGTGAGTGTTCCTTGCTGTTACATGTGCATTTTAATGTTCTTATGATTTTGTTTTGGTTGCCTTGACGTCATCAATTCCCTAATTTTAGAGTGTGGTTGGTATGTTGTTGCTTGGTTACCAAGTCCTATGCTCAAGCTTCCTGTCGCCTGAAGAAACTTGAGGCGTTGGGAGAAAAATAAGGAGGCAAAACACAATACAGAGACACACAGAGGCACAAAGGTATAGAAAAAGAAAGCACTTAACGTATGACAATCTCTTTAAACAAAAGACAGACTTGTGCTTTTAAAGCGTTATACTGCCATTCTTATTGAAATCATTGGGCTGCCCCCCTGTCTCTGTCACTGTCATCTCTCCCTCTCGGAAACTGTTTTTTAATTACTGTCTTCAACCATGTAAAAGCCCATAAAGGCTGAATACAAACAGGGGCCCGTGTAATTAAACGGCTGATTAGTTGTATCTAAGGGAAACTGTGAGGCAGGGCTCAATTCAACTGCCACAAGTTATCAAACCGAACTCGCATGCACTTACAAGCACACCCACACTAATACTTACATTAATATTGATTAATACACACACACTTCCATCTTTCACATACACTCAAATATATTTCATATTCAGTGGCTTTGCAAAAGTAATTGGTGAAATGTATGCGCAAAGAAAGTGAAAGGGAATAAAGAACACAAGGTTTTACCATTTGCTCTGCCAGGCGGGCAGCAGCCGTTTGCCCGTTTTGTCTGCTTTGCGGCAGGATAATTACAGTCATCATGCCATCTCTCTGTGGAAAGGATGCAGGGAAAAATAGCAATTATATAACAGCTTTAGTAAGGGCCATTGGACTGCAACCCCGAGAGACGATTCTGCTGTAAAAAGTAACGGCGGAAGTCATCCCTGGATCATTATCAGTCAGGGGTCAGCATGTTGTGGGCTGGATTTTGTGTGTGGGAGGAAAAATTAAGGAAAATCAAATGAAGTATGACACAGCGGGGTCTTTTGATTCCTTATTTGACCCCTTTATCTGCGTTTGGACATTTCCGGGATTATTTCTAAATTATTTCTTCTGTATATGTGTGATTGTAGAGCGCAGACCATTACAAATATATTTAGTTTTTTTGTCTAATGTACCTTGCCTGAATCTTTTCTCTTGTTTTCCTCGCTTGAAAGCCTTGGGTGCGCCTGGGCTTCATCAGAGATCACAAATGGAAAAGCGCTCGTGCTGCTAAAAAAAAGCCAAGTGATTTCCAGTCAAGTGAGCTCTTGATTGTGAGACGATTTGTGTCAGTCTTTTGCACTTTCCTCTAGACTTCTTGAAGGGTATAAAGAAATCAGTGAGCATTTTAGCTGTATCTGCAACTGAATCGCTTGGTAGAATTTGTGCTCTTTGTGCATCTTTGAAGAGAATATCTAAAGAAAACATGCCATCGTCATTATTTTTTTTCCATATTATATTTGGGAAGACTGGGGCTAGTTGTCACATGAGGAAGGTGTCAGAAGGGCTCCATTTCAGTAACTGTTTTGAATCATTCAACAAGTCAAGTGTTTTCTCTAGCTTTCAATGATCTACAATAAAACCAATAACACAATAAAACCACAGTAGCATACTTTCAGACCGCAGGGTCAACTATAAGAGATTGAGATTCTGTGTTCTCAGAACTAAACTGCTTATCATAATAGTAAAATCATTACTATATTTGTTTGCCAAAACTGTTGTTTGATATTTTATGGTACCGTTAAACTTTTTTTTCAATTTTCAATTATAACTATAATAGGCTGTTTCGATGCCATTTATTTTATTTATTTATATACTGCGACAACATCCCCATTATCTCATGTTAAATGAACTGTATCTGTTAGCTGAACTGTATCTTTTCCTGGTCTTTCTTTTTCATATTTCAGGTATGTGACTTAACTGACCTTAAAGAAAATAAACCAATACACCTTAAGAAACATTCACAGGAGTAAATGTGTAACAACTAACCCTGATCTTGGGGCAAATGTTCAACCCACCATGGTATACAGTGCTATGCATAAGTTTAGACACCCATGCTAAAGTTGACTAAAAAAAGGAAAAAAAATAATCTTTTGGAAATTGAACTTAATGCCTTAATTAAAAAAATGAGGAAAAATCCAACCTTTAAGGACACCAATTTTCTTTGTGAATGAATAATGTATCGTAAATAAATAAATGTTCTTCCTTAAAATACAGGGTGCATAAGTCTGGACACCCCTATGTTAAATTCCCATAGAGGCAGGCAGATTTTTATTTTTAAAGGCCAGTTACTTCATGGATCCAGGATACTATGCATCCTGATAAAGTTCCCTTGGCCTTTGGAATTAAAATAGCCCCACATCATCACATAGCCTTCACCATACCTAGAGATTGGCATGGTTTTATTTCAGTTAGCCTAATAGCTGGTTTGATTTGCATTGAGAGATGATCTTATGGAAAGTACTCCATGCCAATCTCTAGGTATGGTAAAGGCTATGTGATGATGTGGGGCTATTTTAATTCCAAAGGCCAAGGGAACTTTATCAGGATGCATAGTATCCTGGATCCATGAAGTAACTGGCCTTTAAAAATAAAAATCTGCCTGCCTCTATGGGAATTTAACATAGGGGTGTCCAGACTTATGCACCCTGTATTTTAAGGAAGAACATTTATTTATTTACGATACATTATTCATTCACAAAGAAAATTGGTGTCCTTAAAGGTTGGATTTTTCCTATTTTTTTTTAATTAAGGCATTAAGTTAAATTTTCAAAAGATTATTTTTTATTCCTCTTTTTAGTCAACTTTAGCATGGGTGTCTAAACTTATGCATAGCACTGTATATTATAGACCTACAATGCACAATTTGGGACCCATTTTTATGTTATTGATAAATCATCACATAAAACTTAATATGACAATCACAATGAAATTGCTTTTGTAAACGTTTTGATGTTATACTACATGGTGACTGTCAACTTTTTTAATTCAATTTAAATTATTTAAATTTAAAGTAGTTGTTGTGTTTGCTCCGGTATAGAAAAAGCATGCACATGCACCCAATATGGGTACAGGTGCAATGTAATAACCAAAGAAAACAAACAAAAAACACACCGTTTCGACTAATTAGCTCTTCATCAGACATTTTGTGCTCCAGTTGAAGTAATTTCTCCCAGTACCTTTAGAACAAGTTCCAGATCATTTATTTAAGGTTAAATAAATTATAGGCCTGTCGGCACACTCTTTTAGCTGGCAGACCTGACCTGTGATCAGGTGGAAATGATGAGGGAGTGTTCTATCCATCGCTCAATCTATATTAAGCCTGTGTGACTAGGAGAAACATGGCGTGCATGTGCGTCTGTGTCAACTCCATAACTAAGAACCATAAACATGATTTAATGGTAATGGTTAGTGTATTCTTTAGTGTATTCTTTTGGTGACTTTCATTGCTTCTCATTTGATTTATAGAAAACAGTTTTAATCAGACCAACATAGCTTCACATGCAACTGACAGGACATTTTTAGGCATTGTGAATTGTAATGTGAATGTATGAATCCCTTAAACTGGATATGTACATGCAACCTTTCAGTCAAGAGAGTTTCCAATTTCTTTTCTGTTTTATTTTAGTTTTTTCACCTTTTTGTTGATTTTTAGATCTCTATAATTTACTGATCGTTGTAGCTGTAATGTTATTTAATCGACATGATGACTGACTGCTGTCAGATGTGAACACACGACTGGAAAAGAACATGTGGGGAAATTAGCACACAATCAAATGCGCTCACACACGCGATTTTGTGTTTTTAAGTGCATTTTAGATGTACAAGAATAGATGATTTAATTGAAATAAACACTCAATATGAACACAGTTTTTCTTAAAGGTGCATTGCGCAACTTTTCATGTTAAAAATACCCGTTTTCTAACCCATACATGCTTAAACAATTGCCTGATGGGCTGAATGAGCCCTTCTCTGATCACTGCGATTGCGTCTATAATCCTGTACAGTAAAATAAATAAGAGGGATTCGGGTCGGAATCTGAGACTGGGCGTGACGTCATGCGCGTTCACGGCACGCTCATATGTCTGGCAGGTTTGTGTATGCGCCGACGCCGCCATTCTCCGTAGAAAATGGATTCTAAGAGACCGGCTTGTAGTTCATTTCAAACACCAACGCAAACTCCACGTAAGATAAAAAAAAAAAGAGAACTTTTGTCTAGTGCAACCAAAAGGTCCAAATTGGAGTCAGACAGGCGTCGGGGTAAGACGAGAGTAAACATAGGGAAGGCTTTCAACAAATGGAGAGATCTCCGGTCTGCTCTAGGGCTCAAACGGGATCCTCAGTTGGCTTTTTTCTTGATAAAAAGGTAAGATATATCCCATTCTCTAATGTCTGATACGGCCAATAATGACAATAAATGACGATCCATAAAATGTGTAATGCTTTAGCGTAAGCTAGATAAATGTACAATCGGAATAGGTTTTACTAACTTACCATTGTCAGTGATCAGGTTCAGAATGATTGTGATATAAAATGCTGATATATAAGTTAGATACTTTTGAGCAAATTACTGCTTAATTACGATGTATTGCTATTGGAATATGCTAACTTACTTAGCTGATCAATAAAACAGGCTAAACCCCCGCAAATCTTCGGCGGATTAGCCTGTTTGGCTTTTATGGTAACGTCATAGTGCCACTTGATTGTTTATTACCTTGAGACATTTGGGTGTACTTTGTTGACCGACTGTGTATGGTATGGTATCATGATTACTATTTTGAGCTTTTACAAAGTAATAACTTATATTGTTCATGAACGTGTTTCCATAATAATAGTCATAAGTGGATACAGTAAACACATAACACAGTTCAACATGGAGATAGATGGGAATAAAAAACGAAGTTTTCTACTACCCCCATTTTTTCCCTCACACAAGTGTTATTTACTCAATTGCCTTTCCTTTCACATATTTTAAATTACTTGCAGATTTAAAACTTTATTACCTCTGAAGACATTATGATTGTAAACAAAAGATTTGTGCGGCTGATGCTCCTTGGGTTATGACCAGCTCGTGCTCGTGCAAGCGTGCGTGTGCGTGTGGTCCGTGAGCGTGCACACCTCTGGTTGCAGTTTCGCTTGCCGCCAGAGGGGGCGTAGTTCTGCAAAAACTCAGACTCTTGCGCAATGCACCTTTAAAGGTATAGTGGAGGATTTTCCCGAATTTTAGAAAAGAACCGCCCTCTCCACTTTTTGAAAAAATGCACATGCGCAACACTCTACCTGCTCCCGAGAGGGAACGCCTATTAAACGTGTGCACGAGAGAGCGTGCACAAGCCTAGTTCTGAAATATTCTCCCAAAAACACTCTGGTCTTGTTTCTTTCTTCAGAGGCCTTTCTCTTCTTGTCATACAATTCGTAGACACTTTTTCTCTTGCGACCCTCAGACATTTTGAAAAAAACCCGGTGAGAACGGCGAGCTTCAATGAATGGCTGAAACCGTAGCTCACCACACATATACACCTGAAAGTGCGCATGCGCAGAAAGCGAAAACTACCTAGGGACGAGCACGTACGACGGCCTTACGTAAACATATCACCAGAATGATTGACAACTAGGAGGACCAATAGTCTTGATGATCCACCCGGAAAAAGAAAATCCTCCTCTATACCTTTAAGATTATTTATGCATATACTGTATATATGGTGTATTGTACGGTCATACCATGTAGGACTGTTTATGTCAGGTGATGCCCTGGGACACAGTGAAATGTTTAATTAAAATTTCTGAGATATTAATGATAAACCAAAGAAACCACATCTTCCTCTAAACACCCACATGCAATTTCTCATGCCAGTGAACATTTCTCAGGCATATATTTAAGTCTGTACTCACACACTGACTCATAGATCATGCACACACATATATACTTTTTATACCTGTTTGTCTACCTTTTAAATGCTGATTTTTGTCTCGCTGCCTCTCTCGCATACTTTGGTCTGATATAAAGTCACTTTGTCAGTGTGTGGGAGGTCCTTTGAGGAAATAGGGATAAACTCTTTCTAAGTTAATTAGCAGTCTCGAAAGGCCAGATCAGAGAAGCGAAGTCCTGATAGAACTGTGGATCTGCCAGTCTGAATCAAAAGACTTTAAAATAAACAAGCATCCTGAAATAGTCATTCTCTGATCTTATTGTACAATTCATGGAGGGATTTCATCTCCCTCACTCTCTCTTCACCTTTACCAACAATTTTGTCACCTTGAATGAGGCTGATGGGAACGTGTGTGTGGGCGTCGTGCGTCAGGGATCGGATATCTATCCATAGGAAAAATTGCCTCTAATCGTATCATTAAAAGCGTTCATGGTGAAAGGCAGTAATTGGTTGGGGGGTGACGAGTAAGCCTTGCTTAAAATGGGCTTGAAGACGATAGTACCCACAAGGCTCTTGCAAATCAATATGGTTGGCAGGATGTTTAAAAGCTGGAACTTACGGACATCTCCCCTGCTGTGGTTGTGACCGTCTGACATGCCTGGGGTTCCAATGCAATTTTCGGTAATGCTTAGGAGATGCTTAGTCCTGAAATATATCAGAAAAATATCATTATTACACTTCAAAGCAAAAGGTCAAGACATTTGAAACATGTAGATGAAAACTAATTTTCCATATGAATAACTTAATCTGTCTGACAGTCTCAGATATTAACTTGCAATATTTCTAATCTTCTACTACATCATATATTATCTATTATCATCAAGTTACTATTTTTGGCGGGTGTTTTGTGATTGTGTAATATGCTTTCTGAATTCAGTGGCTAATCTCTTCTAAATCAACTGTTTGTGTTTGCATGTATTTGTTTGTTTTTTTGCTAATAAATGCACATGACAACACTGTCATATTAGGATTCAATTCCATTGAGTCAAACAGCAGAGCAAACAACACTCTTCAAATGGATTTAGATGGGCTGATCATGCTGGCTATACTGCTATGGCACAAAGTTGGCCATTCCTTTTATTGAATTAGATAAATCCCAGATATATGGTAAAGATCTGTATTATTAGTTTTAACCAGGTTATTCAAGTCCAGTCCAATGTTATTTCTTGTCCTCTCACTTCTATTAGGTGTGCGGAACCGGACCTGTCTGACTCACTGCAGGTACAACATCACCTGCACCCCCTAAAGCTGAAGTCAGAACTACTGTCACAGTGAATCACAGGCTTTACTGGACTCAGCTAAATTATTTAATGCCGTGATACGGTATGTGAACTCAGTTCAGCCCACAGCCCAGAACGAGAAAATCAGAAACTGCTCTCTAAAAATATGTCAGAAGAAACTGTTAAACTCACAGCCTTTAATTATGAAAATTAAAATGTTGCTTAAATTGTTCTTTTTTACTTTCCTCTCTTTAATTTACACCTTTGTGATTAACCTGCTGCTTCTTATAAGTTAGCACGCATATTATGGAGTATACCGCCCCCTACAGGGCTACAGGAAGAAGAAAAAACACATTTAAAAATAAAGAAATTGATTGTATAATAATACTTTTTTCAGACACCAGATTTAAACACCACACACTCACACAAGAATCTCAGGAACTATGTAGGTCCATTTTTGGACCTTGGCTGGTCAATAAATGAAGTTTTATGTAACAAAGTTCGGGAGGAGCACGTTCAGGTAATCAACCAATCAGCACAAGAGGAAGCCGGTATAAATGAAGCCTTTCCTCACCTCTGTCTCATGACAAGTTTCCCAGCATCCCTCCACCACCCCATCACCTCACTCTCGGCTGGTTTCTATCCCAGTAAAAAGGGGGAGTAGTCTGGGTTCGGGCCAAATTCCGAGCTCGGAGCCTTCCCCCGGACAGCATGCCAAATACGCTTAAAATACTACATCTGATTTCATGTACGTGTGAACTCGTGAATCTGGTCAACTGCTCAGGTCAGGAGACTCTATAGCACAAACTCGTAAACTTAATATAGAAGTAACATGACAGTATGCAGTGAGAAAACAACTGAGCTCAAAATAAATGTTGATATTTACTTGGGACAACATGTCAAATTGATTATAAAATTATAAAATGTTATTATTTGTGTCTTTGTTGGATTCTTTTTATGTTTGTGCCCTTTAAAGGGTTAAAAAACACGTTTCAAACATTATGATATAAATATTATAAAATGTTTTAGCCTACTATATAAAATATAAGAGAAAAGTTATGTAGGCTAATTGTTAAAGGCAGTGTTGTTTTAGTATCCTTGGTTTACTATTATAGGGGTTTTAACATTTTCAATTAGATTTTATTTTTATATTTTGTTTTTGTCTTTTTTTTATTAGTTTTTGTTTTAAAATAATATTATATATTATAAAATAATCTATAGTTTTATTAAGTTTTAATTTATTTAGTTTTAGTCATGTCAGTACTTTTGCTTAAACTAAAGGGCAATGAGAAATGTTGCCTTGGCAACTAGCTGTTTTTTGTATTTTATTTTCATAATGTTTATTTTATTTCAATGAATTAAATTTATTTATGGTTTAAGTTAAAGATAAAAAGCCCTATGAGATATATTTTATGTTAACAGAGCAGGACTGTGATCTAGTAACCTCTCAATTAGAGGTCAAATGTCACAATGGAACAATTCATCTCTGTTTGGGAAAAGATTTTCCCAGTAGCAGAATCACTGGTCTCTAACCTCAGTGTGAAGGAATCTTCTCTGAAGTCATACTTTTTCAATTGAGCAGGCCATGTTTGTTCTCATTGCCAGTTACCATGTCCAAAAACTGCAGCTTTGGATGAATTAACTGCCACAAACTTCATCAGGTTAGGCTCTGCCGCACGTAATTGAGAACATTATAAGGATAAATAGTAGCCTATGTCAATGTGTTTTTCCCTTATATGTTCATGATTGAGCAGTGCTCTTTTATATAGGCCTACATGCACTGTTATGTCACCAACCTGTCAGTCTTTCGCTTTGTAATGCTCATTTGCTCTCATTGCTGCAGCGGATGTCTCGCCTCCTCGTGAATTAACAAAAGCTTTGAGAGGGTATCCCAGCATCGCCCGGCTGTCTCCAGGGGAAACGTCCCGGGTAAACAAGAGAGAATCTCCGCGCAACCGGGCGACAGCAGCAGCAGCAGCAGCCCCTCGGCTCGTGTTGTGATTGCTGAAACTAGCTCGCGCGACACGTCCATCCACCTCAGAGCAAGACAGAGCCCTTTTCCCAAAAAGAAAGTCTCTTACATTGAGTCAGCATTGTAAACGTCAAGTGGCTAAATAGCTTAAATGAACTTTACGGTGGCTTAAAATTGTGTTTGGTTGACAAGCTCAAGGGCTGTGACTGTGAGTGATGGACAGAAAAGGAAACACGCGGCGCGCCACTTCGGCTGGGTACCGTTTACCTGACCGACCCAACGGTCCCCTCGCCTCTCAGTCCTCGGTCTCAGTGTTCAGGAATTCAACGGACAGGACACGAAACACCGGTGACACACCGGCGCAAGGCGATGATACCCGAGACCCGGTAAAGCAAGACCAGGTTTGGAAAGAGTTTGTGCGCGCGGAGCGAACCGGTATGAAAGAATGGTAAGAAAGATAATTGAATTCACTTTCAGTGGAGTTGCATGTTTGTTACTCACTTTCCCTGGAGTTACGTTACTAATCTTTTCTCTCCCGTCTTAAATGTGCCATTGTTTGACCCGTTATTTGATACGGGATGGATTGTGGTTTGACCAGGTGCCCCCTGGACGGTGTGCGTTACGGTTACTCATCCTCTTTGACAACTAAATATACAGCCGTGGTTACTGTACACTCAACCACCATCATATAAGCTAATAAAACGATGAAGATTTCGCTTCTAAATAATGAATTGCATCGTATCGTCTGGAGAGATGGGCCTATTATAATATCGTGTTGTAAAGTCTTCATGGTTGTTTTATGACAGGGAGAAGAACTGGAGTTTCCTCATGAACTTTGACCAGCTGGTAAGAAACCTTGCTCTCTGGCAATAACCCAGATCTGTTGCTGCTTTTTTTTTTTTTTTTTTTTTTTTTTTTTTTAGAATATTGTTAAAATGTAATAGTATCCAAAAGTCAGTAAGGCTACTCTTATTCAGTAAGGATGCATTAAATTGATCTGAAGTGACAGTATAAACTTTTGGTACAGAAGATTTAATTTTATTTCAATTAATTATTAATTATTTCACTTTTCTTTTTCCACTAAAATATTATGCAGCATGTTTTCAACATTAATAAGAAATTGTTCTTGAGCTCCAAATCACCACAGAACAGTTTTTTTTTCTTCTGTATTTTAAATAAAAAAACGCAGCTTTGGTGAGCATTTGAGACTTCTTTCAAAAACAATAAAAATCTTACTGATTTCAAACTTTTGGTATCATTTATAAAGAAATAGTGTTAAAATGATTGGCATCTTTTGGTTGAAAAAGTTATGGCACTTTCTAATAAATTGTTATTTTGTGTTATTTTGTACTTTTGAGAAATGAGATGAAGGTCTGTCATGATCCTTCTTGTGTGGACTTTTATGTTATTTCTTGTTCTGTGCCATGTTTGTAGTTTTTCTTGATTCGTTCTTTGCTAGTTCCCAGGTGTGTCTTGTTTGCCAGTAACCCCTTGTGTATTTAAACCCGTGTTTCGTGTCATTTATGGCCGTATGTTTGGTGCGTTCATTCTGTTCCTAGTTCATGGTTTTCATGTTTGATTGTTTATTTCCTGTAATTATAGGTGAACTCAAAAAACGAGGGAGAGCTGGATCCAAATGCAGATATTTTATTAACAAATAAACGATTCAAACAAGAAATAACATTAAAGTCCACACAAGACCAGGGGAACACAGGCTGGGATCATGACAAATATAAAAAGCTTTTATTTTAGGCTACATAAAGCTGGTCACACTTTGTGTTCATACTAGCCATAAGCAATTCATATATGGTTACTATACTACTGATAAACTTCCTGCTTTACAAAGCATTTCATATTTTATATATGATTTTTATTTGATTTTATTGAAGCTGTCATTTATCTTAATTTTTCAGTGAATATTTTCATGGTCAGTTTCATGATGGAGTAATACATAAAGCTGCATTTTTAGGCCTTAATGTTGTTTTTGTTAAATTAGTTGTATCATCCTCACAGGGTCATCCGCGTACAGAAACCTCTCTCCCCAGCTCTGGGTCTTTATACTCAGACAGAGTCCCAAACACCAGTAACCAAATGTTCGGCAGCGGCCTGTACACTGAGTTGGGCAAGGAGATGATTCGCCTGGACAACCTGCTAATCTTGACAGCGAACCACCGCAAGGCCAAAAGGAATCCAGAGATGCAACCGTGCTGAGGTTTAACAGACACAACACAAGATGTGTTAAAAAACAGTGTATCAGAGATTTGATCCCTTCTCTTGTCTTGCTTTTATACTCAAGAGTGTTCAGTGGGTAACACACATGTCTTTGCTGTATGTTTTGGCAGTGTATTGAGAGCTTTTTTATTAGATTTTGTGTTGACATTAATATGCATCTCTCTGAGTACTGTAATATGCTGGTGGAGGCAGTAAAGATGACCCTATATTTAGAATAAACTATTTGCATATACATTTTTTTTAGATGAACACAGGTACTTTTCAGCGTATAAATGCAAATTAGTTTCAGATTTGAATTAAAACTATTTTGTCAGAGCTCTGTGGTATATTTTTCTGTACTTGTACATTGTTAGGGTTAGTTTTGAAAACCTTTATGCATCTCATTCTCGAGTGAAAAATAGGCATCAGATGTGTTAGTTAATTCTTCAGTTAAGTTTACATATAATCAGCCAATTCAGATATTTTATCCATGAAACATTAGGAGGAATAGAACTGGAATATTTTGCCAAGACCTATTTATAATGTTTAAAAAAAGCTTGCCAAATTATAACCCAATAAAGTTTTTCTCTTTTTAAACAGGTTACATGTATGTGTCCCTTCTTTTTGGTTCTGAAGGTGTGATCACAGTCAAAATAGATTTAATAATACATTCATATAATTTTTCAGGTTTTTTTTTTTTTTCCTTTGAATTTTGAAAGAAAGAGGGTTGTAGATGAGCTTGGGAAATGACACAGGCCAGATCACTGCAGCTCATCAACAGTTTGAACTTTTATTTTTATTTTCCTAGTAGTTTAATGCGTAATAATTGCAACTGAGTTGAAATTTGAGGGAGGTTAATGCAGAAAATAGCAGGTCAGTTTAATCATTCTTGTGAGATATTCAGGTTATTTATTGTAGGCCAATGTGCCATTAGAGATAAAACGCACCCTCTAGTGGAAGAACTTGCCCTCTTAAACAATATCAACAAGTGAACAACATTACTTCATAATGTACTTGCACCGACAAGAGGTCGCTGTTACACTCTTTCATTGGGAAGTTTCTTTGCTTCTTCAGTGTTCCCTCGCGAATTTGAAAATCTATGCAATAATTCCTTATATTCACCGAATAAATACATTTTAATGTATTAAAAATAATGAACTAAAAAGTCAATTTACAATGTACATCACTGAAGCAACATTCACTGTGAGTTCAACTTTCAACATCATGTGTTCAGTCATCTCACATTTCATAGGCCTAACTTACTTAATTTACTTTTGGAATGACAATGTGACAAAAGCCTGTTTGTGTCTGTGATTCTTCTGTGGTAGGTGTGAGAATTTTATCCGCCGGAGGAAATTTGCATTCTCCTGTGCTGTTTCGTGGGCGAGACAAACAGAGAAGAACAGGGGCTTATGGGTAAAGACTGCTGTTATCGTCGACGTTGGTGATGGATTCATTTAAGCGGATCGGCTCTTTTAAACAACTCATTCCAAAGAATCGTTTACAAAAACGATTCAGCAATTCTTTCACGTCATGACGCAAATGCACTATCACGTGATCCTTGATATCCTAGCATGACATATTGCATACGGTAAAACCTTAACACAAAGCTATATATAATATATAAATGATGTTTACGTTTTAATTCCGTGATTTAGAACTTTAATTAATTAGTCGCTAATTTGAGAAGTTCCGCTCACACGAATCGCTTTTGTGAGCCGGATCAAATGATTCATTTAAAAGATCCGAGTCAAAAGAACGATTCGCTCACGGATCGGACATCGCTAGTTGATGTCAGAAAAACGAACTCGAGGCTCGAGCTGCCTGCTGGAATACCGAGGAACTGATCCGGGGAACCGGCGCGAGCGAGCGACCTGCGGAGACACTTTAGGAAAGCGCTTGCGAGTAACTTAACAAAATTAACTTTATCAAAAATATAATACGTTACACATAAAACGCACTGGTTCCGTTTCACGTCGCAGTTAAGTGTGTTGCAGGAATGCGTTGGAGTTTGTTCGACTCCAACAGATGCTCGCCTTTGAACAACAGCAGCGTTGTTTATGAACTGAGGAAGATTTGAAGTCAGGCTCAGCCAGTCCGGAGCGCCTGGGAGAGGGGGAGAGAGAGAGAGGAGACGAGGGGAGGGAGGAGAGAGAGAAAGAGAGAGAGAGAGAGGCGGAGAGGAGAGGAGAGGGGCGCCCAGAAAACGCCCTGCTGCTGAATCCTCTCAAAATTAAAACTTTATCGCGCCATTGACGGTACGCTCTCATGAAAGGATGAGAAGTTTGATCCGCTCAGTTGTTTAAAGTAACCACTTAACAGACTGTTTTGAGGGGAAGTTTGGAAAACCTCAGTTGCTCCCATTGGATTATTTTTTTCTTGCTTTATTCTGGACGAGCCCGGGGTACTTTTTGGAGGGCGGCGAGTCGGAGGCTGTCTAGGCCCGCTGCTCTACAACCAGAAAGAAGATCTTGTATCTTTAATGTGAACCAGAAAAGTTGTGCAGATCGCTCTTCATTGCTCATACTGGCGCCAGGACAAGGTAAAAATGTCGCTAGGAGCGGAGAGAAGGATGGAAAACCGGCTGAGACAACTGGAAGCCATGATCAAAGAGCCGCGGTCTGCGATCAACTTGGAAAGTTTGCTGGTAAGTTCACCGTCATTTTTCATGAATGTTTAATGCGCCTCGAAGATCCGTTGCCTAGTGACACGAGGGGGGGAAGAAATAGCACGCGAACAACTTAACCGCGATGGTGCTTTGCAGAAACGAACGTGTAGGGGACGTCACAATGAGCTGTGAGGAAGCTCTGTGTGCACGTTGATGTCTCTTTTATTATGCTCGGCATTTGTACACAAACATCGCTCCCACTTCCTACTTTCCTTGTCAACAACTTGCGGGAAACCTCAAGTCCCAATCTCCGCGTATAAAACTATTCTCATGTACACTTGCCATATTTGAATAACTCTGCTGCGTCAAGTTCTGAGTTCATCTGTTGCCTCTGTCCAAATATAGTAATATTGTTGGCCTGCAACATGACAATTTCGTAATTCCCCCTTCCTGCTGTTGAAGGGTTGTTTGGTTCTGGAAGTAGACTCTGCCATTAACTAGCCTGCAGGTGAAGGCATTGGACACATATTTATGAGGGCAGGAATATTTACAGGTTGATCATATATATATATTTTGTCAACTGATAGATGCCAGTTCAGTGTGTGTTTGTGGGCACGTGATGCTCGACTACACGCCAGAACAGTTGGTGCCAAGTGATAATATTTGGCGAGCCTGTCAATCGGTTTATTTCTGATTTAGCTAATGCCTCCTTTTGGGGACATCATCATACAGAACATTACTTTTACATGACAAAATAACTATGCATATACTGTAAATGAAAATCATTTGAAAAGGTTTCTTTATTTGCAAACAATAGAAGTCCATTGTAATGCTTAACATACAGTTTTTTCAGTGACTGACACTGTCTGGGGCAATATTTATGTGATATATATAGGCTAATCAAATTCAATTAGATTTGTACCGCTCTACCATTCAGAAGTTTGTAATAAAGTAATTACCACTTTTATTCAGCAAGAACGATAAAGATTTTTAAGTAGCAGGTACGATTTCTATTTCAAATAAATGGTCTACTTTTGAACTTTCTATTCATCAAAAAATCCTCAGGAAAAATTGTATCACAGTTCACACAAAAATATAAGCTGCACAACAGTTTCAAACTTGATGATAAGTTTCTTGAGCAGCAAATCAGCATATTAGAATGATTTCTGAAGGATCATGTGACACTGAAGTAATGATGCTGAAAATTCAACTTTGCAATAAATTACATTTTAAAATATATTTAAATAGAAAACAGTCATTTTTTTATTTGAATACTATTTCACAGTATTACTGTTTTACTGTATTTTTTGTCAAATAAAATGCAGCCTCGGTAAGCATTAGATTAAGCATATTAAAATACAATAAAATGACCGGATAATGTTGAGCTGGTTGTGATGCATAAACTAAACTGGTCCATGATTTGAAAGCACAACAGTATTCACACTGTCCAGGGAAGCCAACCTACTGATGGCTTACTTATTATTTTGGATAAGAGAATCTATTTGCATGCATGAAAGAAAGTATTTTAAAATAAAAAGCCTTAGCTTTAAGCATGTGCATCATATCAGATGCGTCACGTTGGTGTAAAACTTGCTGCTCTCAGTGAAGTGATTCATATGAGGCAGTCAGGGAGACTGTTCTTTTGGTACTGGATGTTCTTGCATGTGTAAACTGTATGTAAAAATGTCAGATCTGTTTGGCTGATTAAAGTTAATCTGGTCCAAAAGCAAACAATACTCGGCAGATTCTCGATGAAGCATGATTTGACTCACCGTGTATCTGGGCCACAGTTTGGTCTAAACTCTGAGAAGCTGTCTGAGAGAAAGATATGGGTCATCTTTTCTTAGGGAATTGATGTTTATTAAAGAGGTGTGTTTGTGTATGTATGTGTGTGTGTGTGTGCGTGCGTGTGCACGCTGTCCACTCTGTGAGTGTTGGTGACAGAGTTTCTCCATTGCGGAAGAATGTGTGTGTTTCCTGAGAAGGAGATGAGCAGAGGAGAAGTGGGAAGCAGTGAGTGGGAGTGAACAAGCCTCACTCTCTTTCTCTCTTTGTGTCTTTCTCTCTGCCATTTATAGCTCAAGTCCCTCTCTGGTTAAGCTCAGGGCAGGAGATAGCTCTGTTTGAGAGTTTTTAGCTGTACCGAGATGCTTCTAGAAAACGCATCACACAGATATTTTCATTTCTTCTTGCTCCCTTTTTGCTCTCACCCCCCTCATGAACTCTTTAACTTGTCATTAATTCTAGCTCAAGCTGATTACTGTCAGTTATCCAGCATAATGCGATTGATTTCAGGCCTTTAAAACACGCATTTCAGCCTGAGATTATAGCCGCTTTGGCCAGTCTGTGTGTGTTTGGCAGAATGATGCCAAGTGAATCCATCAGGAATTTTCCAGGTTTGTCTCGATTGGTAATCACTAAATTTGGCCGATCTCACGAACCAATCGCAATTTGATGACGGAAAAAAAAACGTATGAAGTTGCCGTCGACGTGCATATAAACCGTATACAGATTAGGCTTTTGAGCCACATTCTGCTTTGTAACTTTGCAAAACATTAGGGTAGATCTTAAAAAAACTTGGCTAAAGCTATAGGACTTCCTGGATCTGTTCACGTCGCAATCATGATTTTTCCAACGTCATTTTAAAGTTTAACCAATGGAAACTGGTTCTCAAATATGGTGGGTACTGGGTAGGGACAATGTGTCGAGACCAATCGGACACTGTTTTACAGCTGGAGTGTGCTTGGGTTGGATCAGTCGATCTGATTGACAGGTCTTGATTTACTGTGCGCCATAGAATAGGAGCGCGCAGCTGAATCAGCGCTGGAATTACATATTCAATCAAATTATATGCCTGAAAAGGTGTTTGTTTACTTGGTTTTATTGTATTTATATGATATTTGTATTTTTGTAATAAAATTTTTGCCATGAAAATAGCCTTAGATGCTGACATGGCATTAAAGAAAATTATCTATCTATCTATCTATCTATCTATCTATCTATCTATCTATCTATCTATCTATCTATCTATCTATCTATCTATCTATCTATCTATCTATCTATCTATCTATCTATCTCTCTGTCTGTCTGTCTGTCTGTCTGTCTGTCTGTCTGTCTGTCTGTGTCTGTCTGTCTGTCTGTCTGTCTGTCTATTATAAATATTTTTATGCTTTGTGGCGTTTTCACATACAAGTTCTTATATTCAGTAAAACACTCAGTTCACTTGTTTTGAGATGTTTTTGGACTAATGATAAAAACCTTGGTTTCAAAGGCCATAACTGTTGATTGCTTTGAGATATCAACACAAAATTTGGCCCCAGCTGACATGATTGCAAACATTTTAATGATTTTATGACCTATCATATATACTTTGTAATAGTCATCACGTCAAGCATGAATAATAACAAAATAAATTGCATCACATTTTCTGGAGTTTTCTCAGCAGTGTTGTAACATAAGAACCTCCAAATGTGATTGAAATCTATTTTCTTAAAAATTTGAAAGGTTCTGTACTTCTGTTAAATAAGACCATGTACTTGATGATACCTTGCTTTTTTGTAGAGTTATAAGCCATTACTTTAAGGATGCCACTTGAAATCACGTCAAATCATTCATCAAAATGGGTGTAAGGGGTTAACAGTGACAGTCAACAGAGCTTACATATCACTTATATAAAGTTTGAATGATCGGGATCTGTATCAGCTGATCATGATGATGGCCAAGAAAACGGAAGTCAGTAAATCCTGATCGGAGCATCCCTAGTGTAATCTAAGCCTCCGTTTTTACTGTGATTATTACATTGTCTTGCTGCCACTTTGGCCCATTTTCACCCTTGACTTCAGTCCAAAACTGCTCCTACATGATGGCACCAAAAGTTCTTGAATTTTACATGCAGTACACAATGCATATGACATAGCAGTAGGCCTAACCTGTATATTAGCCAAAAAAACTTTATGGGCCCTATCATAATGCAGCGCCAAGCGTGACGCAAGTGTTTTTTGCTAGTTTCAGCCCGTCGCAGTTATCATTTTCACGTCCTGCGCCACGTTGTTTAAATAGCAAATGCATTTGCGCCCATCTGTTCACCCATGGGTATGCTGGTCTGAAAACGAGGTGTGTTCAGGCGCATTGTTGGCGTGTTGCTATTCTGATATAGACTGCGCCATTGACCAACAAAAAAACGCAATATTTTTTTGTTATTTAAAGAGCTCGTTAGTAATGTATGGCTATAGGCGGGTCCACAATGCGCGTACACTCTGCTTATTACACACACAGGTATGAGCAGCAGCACACAAACTAGCCAAATATTAAAAATAAAAGGATTATAATGTAAAAGATTAATATTGTGTACATAAAGATATGGTGGAATCCGGCTTGTCCCGTAGATGGTCTGCTTGCGCGCTTTAACCTCACGCACTAGATGATCCGTTTCCTCTCTGGAGAAGCGTACAGTCTTTCCGCTTGCAAATTCCGTCATGTATCCGCCATGGCGCGAGCGCAACTGTCTTTTAAAGGGAATGGGAGATGAGACTCTGATTGGCTTATTTCACGCTACACCCAAAACACACCCATTACTCATTAAGGGAATAGAGACAACCCTTTTAGACCATGCGCCGTGCCGAAATTTTTTTCCCGTCGTTGAACTAGCAAAAGTAGATTCAGACTAAGTGCACTTGCGCCGTGCGCTTTAGACCATGTGCTTGGATCATTAAAATAGGGCCCCATATATAGAAAGACGGTGCACTCATATTACTATGAATGTGAGAAAGAGCAACGCACAATACGGTGGATTAATTGCTGCTTTCAAAATCAAAGAGCCAAACACCAATTTGTAAAGTCACTGCAGCTGTCGTCAGAAGCTCCAGTTGATATAAAAACGTTCTGAGGCGCGTGCTTATGACGGCACATGAGCATTGGCTGGTCAAGTCTTTTTTGTCATGATTTGAGCATTTAGAAACAAACTTTTAAATGCATGAGACAGTTGTTGTCAGATTTCATTGAGAATTTAGCCCCTTTCGCACCGGGTAGTTCTAGGAACTAGCCACCAGGGTGGTTCCCCTAGAACTAAATGTTCCCTTAGGGCCATTTTCCTGGTTTCATTCACACAGCCAGTAGGAACAGCGCGGTGGACTTTATTTTGACGACGCTGAGAACACCAGAGCCCAAGCACACAACGCTCCCATTCTCGTCTTTATTAGTTTACGATCTGTTTAACAGTCCTGTCTAATACGTTATTAGTCTATACGATAGAAAGTAACGATCTGTTCAACAAAATAAACGTCTTGCTTCTGACACTTATCAGGCAAACAGAAATCTATCAGCTCATGCCAATAATTTTGAATCTCAGTGTTACGGAAGTAGCGACAGATCTTTTATTCTCTATTGTGATGTAGTGTAATGGATCCAAATGTAAAGGATTATCGAAAAGAAAAAAACTGTAGGGTGAGGTAAGGTATTGGTTCTATTCATCGTTGTTGATCGGATGGAGGGACCAGAATATTAATTAAACATGTGCATGAACAAATCATTCATTCACAATAAGATCTTTAGCGTGCATTTAGAAAAATTCATGCCGAATTCATGCCGGAAATCAAACTTTTAACATGCACTGTCATAGGGGTACCATAGGGGTACAGTAGGAGTCCATTCCTGTCCCCCAAGGTACAATCTATACTAATGTACCCCATAGGGCTTATTATTGGACCTCCAGGTGGCGGTCAAAAAGCATTAAAAGGTACATATATGTACCGTTTCTTTTAAAGGTTAAGGTACAATATTGTACCCTTGAGGGTACAGCCCCAGTGACAAGCCATTGTACCCCTAAAGGTACAATTATGTACTTTATTTTCTGAGAGTGTGCATTTAAAACGCACGTAATCTGTTACAGTATTCTAATCCAGACGTGACCTGTAGAAATGGCATCCGTTCCAACATTCAAGAGAGCAGATTTCTCCACTTCACCTGAAGATCATGTAATATTCCTGCTAAATTCAGAGGGCAGCAGTTGAGACATGCAAACTTGAGTCAACAGCTAAACAGACCCGCTATCTCTGAGATTAAGTGATTAAAGGTTTGCCACAAACTCTTGCATGTTTAAACAAATGATATTTCATATAGCAGCATGGTGGATGTCTGGATGATCATTAAGGTGGTTCTATTGTACAGTTAAAATAGCTTAGCCTATTGAAGATGGCCAGGTGGCAGCGTGGTCTGAGAGAAAGGGCAAAGGTCAGGCTCAGGAAAGAAGGTTAATGAATAACCTGTCTGTCATTTATTTAGTGGCTGTCAGAGAGGCAACACTTACAAAATAATTGTAGCGGCCGGACACAGTCCTAGGTTAACCGGAAAACCAGACTGCTATTCTTTATTCATAGAAACCAGGTCTCGTGTTGTTTGGATAGGGTCAAAGTGGAATGTTTCAGTTGCGGGGTGTTTTTTAGACACTTAGTTTGCAACCCTGAGCTAAGATAACCGGCAGTCACGCTGTAGGCTGGAATGTTGATGGGCCTTATCTCTGTTCCCTTTTTTCCTTGAGGTGTGTGTGGATAGCATCTGCTTGTGTGTGTTTGTGTGGTTGCAGTGGGTAAGAGATGCTGACCACAGTCTTCAAATTCCACCCTTCTTCCGCACATTCACATTAGACCTGTGTTTTGTAACTACATTTTTTTGGATGTAATAAGCAATTTTTTTGGATGCACGTTGCCTTTAATAAAAAATGTGCATGTCATTCAGCTTTGGATATGTCCCAGGGACTGATTAGATTTCAAGATTTTTATAGATTTTTCTTGGTCTTATAAAGATCACTTTCTTTGAAGCTTTTCTTTATCATGCCTTCATTGGTTTTTTTCCCTTCAAACTTTCCAATTCCCTTTTATTTATAGATTTTTGTAGACCTTTTATCTGACTGTCCTGTGATGCATGATGCACTGTATGTAGACAAACTAAAACTATAGAGAGCGTGAAGTGTTTTAGAGTTTTTGTGTTTACAGGACCAAAAATGGCACAGTTGAAGAAACACCCATAACTTCCTGTTGAACAAAAAATTTACATATTTTGACAAATCTTCACATATAAATTTTCCATGCATTTTCTTAAAAAAAGAGAAAAGTTTGGGGGTTAGTTAGATTTTATTTTAAAGAAATAAATATAAATACTTTAATTCAGCAAGGATGCATTAAATGCTGTACTTTTGAACTTTCTATTCATCAGATAATCTAATCAGTTTCCACCAAAATAATAAGCAGCACAACTGTTTTCAATATTGATAATAATCTAAAATGTTTTTTGAGCACCAAATCAGCATATTATAATGATTTCTGATGGATCATGTGACTCTGGAGACTGGAGTATTATGCTGAAAATTCAGCTTTGCCATCACAAGAATAAATTACTTAATAAAATAACTAAAAACAGAAAAGGATTTTAAATTGTAATAATATATTTCACAGTATTACTGTTTTTACCTTGGTGAGCATTAAAAAAAGTTCATCGACCCCAAATAGTTGAATGGCAGCCTGGGTTCAGAACAACATATTCTTTTAAAAGCAAACCATACACTTTCAGTCTGAAACATAAAGACATTAGATGTTAGAGTCTCTGAATCTGTGCAGTTACTGTACATTTACAGTAGCGTTACCTCTGGCCCGTCTTCCACACTGAAGCAAAAACAGAGCTGTAGTACAGATGACGGCTCTTCCCTGTGACGCGAGTACACACTCCTGTGAAAGCTGTTGTGTTTGTAAAGTTTATCCAGGAACATCTGGGATAAGCAGGAGTCCAGCTGGACCCCGATGCTGTTATTGTTTGCTGTCTTTGTTGGATCTTATCAGTCCACAGCAGGTTTAATCTCATCAGGAGAGGATCTGTTCTGCAGCAGGAGAGGAGATGTGGTTTCGTGGGGCTAACATCCATACCTGTCCTGTGTTCTTCCCTGTACGCTGGATATGGAATTTCATTGGATGCTGTGCTGATGAGGCCTCCCCATATTCTTGTAAACATTTTGTGTCTTGTATTGGTTGAGCTGGGCTGGGTATCACATTGCTTATGTCAACACCATTAGCAGGTGCTACTGTTTTACAGGAGAATCAGAGAAGTTCTGCTTCTGTAGTGTAGAGTGTGTGTGTGTGTGTGTGTGTGTGTGTGTGTGTGTGTGTGTCTGTCTGGAGGCAAATGGAAATATGTCTCCGGAAGAGGGATTGATCATCCTTGAAGTTTCTCTTTTTAGTCCTGAAACTAGAGGTCGACCGATTCATCGGCCGATTTTTTTGCATTTTTAACATAATCGGCATCGGCCAATATCCAAGTGTATCAAGCCGATTATTAGGCAGGCGCATCTGTGGGCAGCCTAGTGTTGTTGTTGTGGAACACGCGTTCGACGCACACTGCGCCTAGAGTCATTCTCCAGCAGAGTGAGCAGACCTCATCCAGTGCTTAAGGAAGGAGCTAAGTTCCTTGGAGAAAACTCCTTTATATTTAATTAAAAACTTTTGATATGTTACTGCCAACTTAGAGAAAAAACATGAATAGGCGACATGACGTTCGGCTACTTTGAAATTGATAGCGTAGTTGAGGTTGCATTAGCACAGCAGAAGGGTTGCGATCATGTCACAATAAGTAAGCAAGAATTTACAGACAGTGAATCTGAGATTTTTATTTGTTCTGTTTGTGTGTCTTATATTTGAGAGGGTTGTCACTCAATGCAGAGAAGTAAGTAATAAAAAAAAGAGACCAACTATATGCTAGTGAAGGACTGGCTTTGCTTTGCTAGGGTTGGGTAGCTACAGACAGACCCAGTGCTAATACGGCACTGGTGCCTTAACGACCGTTATTTACCGGACCGAATATCAACGCGCATTTCTGTGCTTCATATCAGTGCTACTGTTATGCCTGTGCTTCTCTTGGATGCTCTGAAAACGGACGTTAGAATAACAGAAACATCGCTTCGCTGCACTTGACACTAGTCAGCAGTTAACTTTAACATTCCGTTAGCTAGTAGCTGGATTAAACACGGTTAAAATGCTGGCCAAACAGTAGTGTAATGTGTGACTGTATTTCACTGTAGACTAGGGGTGGAACGGTACATGTATTCGTATTGAACCGAAACGGTACAGGCGTCACGGTTCGGTGTATAAATTTCCACGGAGAATACACGCTATACAAATAAATAAAACTCGCGTGCAAAGTAATGCGGAACTACTGTTAGATACGCGGGTTCTTTAGGGACACCTAATCTGTAGCTCCGCTTTAGCTCCGGCTGCGATGTAAAGATTGCAATGCGTTGTGTGTGTGTGTGAGAGAGAGAGAGAGAGGCGCGGGCGCGATCGAGATCGAAAAGTCGCGTGTGTTTAAAGTCGCAAAGTGTTTACTTATATTTGTGTGCAAACGCGCGCGCGCGCGTGTGTGTGTGTGTGGGGCGCGATCGAACAGTGGAAACATAAAAACATACTCCGTCATTTTGTTTATCAGGACATCATTCAAACTGCAAAGTGTTTAAGTTACTGTTAATTCAAATGTTAAGGAAAACAAATATATTAATCTGAAATGTAGCAAATTAATTTTCAATTCATTCAGGTACAATTACCAACATATCTCAAGTTCTTTTTGTCTTTTGTACAAGTGCAGATTGGTAAAGTCAGAGAATGTCTAATATGGCGAGAAGTTTCACTCTCACTACACTTCCGGCTTCTGAACTGGTTGCAGTTCCACTCTGATTCCATATGAGGGCGCTCACAGGACGAGTGCAGAATGAATGGAGGTCAATGGCGGTATACCCCTCAAAATACACTTTTCTCAGGATATAATTTTTTGTCTAGTAATTTGAATGTTGTATTCGAAAGGAGATGCAAAGAAATTACACATTGCTGGGTGTTAGATTTTTTAGAGTCACTTATTTGCTTTAAAAAAGTCTTTCAAAGTGTCAATGACGTCAGAATGCTGACGTCATTAGCAGAATGCTAGCGTGTTATGGGCAACAACAACTCAACCTGTAAGAAATCAAAACGACATAAGTACTCGTTCATTCAACTTTCGACCTAAAACCCATGTTGAACTTGCAAAATCTACAATCAGATCTGAGATTTCTCAACGGCAATCGGGTGAAAGAGACAAATTTAGCCGTCTAGCCCCATTGACTCCCATTCATTTTGCACTCATGGCGAGCGCCCCCAGTGGAACTCTGGTGGTACTACAACCAAAATTCGGTACAATAGGGCTTAATAGGGAGTGGACAGGCTCTCCGTAGACGGGCTCTGGTAAAGTGTTCAATAAATGTTTTTGTTGAGAAATCTTGTCTATCTTAAGTAATTATTTGTGTTACATTTTATCTTTCAAATAGAGGTTAAAAACAAGCACATAATCGGCCAAATATCGGCCAAAATAAATCGGCAGCATTTATCGGCCATCGGCCGACCCGGATTTCAAAAGATCGGCATCGGCATCGGCCTGAAAAAAACTATATCGGTCGACCTCTACCTGAAACTAGTCTCAAGAATGATCAGGTTGCTCTGACACCTGATATTTAAATACTTTAACATGTGGTGTAATTTTACTATTATAAAACATTTAATGGGGTAGTGCACAAAAAGTCTAATCAGCTAATCCCAGAATACCCTAGTAACCACCTAGCAACCACCCAGAATACCTTAGCAACCCACTAGAAACACCCTAACAACCGTGCCGAATTTTGCCACTGCAAGCACCACTTCAGATTTTCTTCAGGAAATGTACATTCTAGTTTTTATTATGCTTTTGCATGCTTTTCGAAGCTTCATTGCCCTAGTTTTTTTTTTCCTTTTCATTAAGACTGGCCCAGAGAAATTCGTATTGGTTTGGAACAAAATAAGGGTGTGTAAATGATGACAGAATTTTAATTCGTGGGTGAACTAATCTTTTAATGAAATATAACTTGTTCTAGTTTCTGAAATATGGTTTCTGTGAAAATATTGGGTTGTCAAAATGTTCTCTCTGGACACCTCCTTCCTAGAACAGAAATGGTGAGTGAAATGAAGGGTTTGGCCAGTGTGGTTTCTTTATACCAGACCTGTTGGTATATAATACCAGAATGCATCAACCACATCGAAAACTGCCCAACAGTGGTTTCAGAAGTGATTTAAGGGGAAATGGTACTTCAGAGCAAGATGTATTTAATGCAGAGCTTAATCACAACCGTACAGCAAGATGCACACTGTAGTCTGGACTGAGCCTTGTTTTTTCTCTATGGTTTCATGTTTGTTTGGCGTTATTTGTTATTTTTTTATTGCATGGCATTGTGCTGTTGAGAAGTTCCACACCCTTGTTGTGCGTTGTCATTAAGGTTGATCTGATTGCTTTGGTGGACGTGAGATGTGTCATCTTCAGGGGGCGTGTGTTTTGAAGACCTCTTTGCAGCAGTGTTGAAAGAAAACCTGTATTGTATAATTATTAGGTTGTTTTAACCGTTCAAAAACTACAGATTTTGGGGTCAGTAAGAAGTCCCTTATGCTCGCCAGTCACCACGGATGCATTTCTTTGATCAAAAATACAGAAAAAACAGTAGTGTTGTTGCTAAATATTACAATTTAAAATAACTTTTCTATTCTGTGATGACAAAGCTACATTTTTAGCATCACTATCCCAGTCTTCAGTGTCACATGATCCTTCAGAAATCATGCTGATTTGGTGCTCAAGAAACCTTTATTATTATTATCAATGTTGAAAACAGTTGTGCTGCTTAATATTTTGGTGGTAAGTGTGGTACTGTAATCCTTTTTTCAGGATTATTTGATTAATAAAAAGTCGAAAAGAACAGCAATTGTTTGAAATAGAATATTTTGTAACATTACTGTCTCTTGTCTCTATCAATTTAATGCATCCTTGCTGAATAAAAGCATTCATTTCTTTAAGAAGAACTGTTGTGTGTGTGTGTGTGTATTATATAGATATTTGAGTGGTAACTTGTCTGAACTGGTTTATTGAATTGTTTATTAATGGTTTATTGACTTGTTTATTAAATTGGACTGAAACGGATTGTTATCGGTGGGATTTTTGAACAGATGTTTTGAATGTTCCTTGTCCATGTCTCAGTTTCCACTGAAATATTGCTTGTGGTGTAGGCCTACACTTAATCCTGTCTCTCCTCTGTGTGTTGAACTATAAGACCGGTTTTAACTGGACTAATGGCATTAGCAAATTAGACTAATAAAAAAGTGACTAACTAATGGAGGATGGCGAATCCTGTTAAACACTCTGGCGCAATCTTCCGCTGATCAGCTTCTTGCTGTTGAGTTTACCGTTTCATTGGAATCGGATATGATTCATGATCTTTATTGTACTGGAAAACCTCTGCTCTACATTCTACTTAAATCCATCTGGCTGACACGTTAATAAACACATGGGCTATGGAGCTGCTGCATTAGGGGTGTGTGTGTGTGTGTGTGTTTAGGTGGGTGGGTAGGTGTCTTAGAAGGGAGTGATGTGGCGTACCTATCATCACATTTCTATTTCTATCAACTCAAGCCTGTGTACTTTGTTTGCATTCTGATCTCTGATGAATCCTGTAATCCAGCATTATATTGTTGATAAGCAGCTGTTTAATGGTTTATTTGTAGCTCTAGTCACTTCTCATAAATAATGAATAATTTTTTTTAGTTACTGGATCTCTCTGCAGTGAAATGTGGCATCTCCACATACATCGGCTGCTCTGTTCCTAAACCTAGTGAGCCACCTTGCCGTCTACATAGGCTGCTGTCTACATAGGCTGCTGTCTTCTAAGGTGGCATCATAACTGAAATGAATATTGGAACTATATGCAGAAACGCTTACAAATAGCGATCTTCGGGTGAGAGGACTCCGCTCGCAAAAGACTTTTGCTTTAGCATATACAGTATTTCTGAGCTAACAATGCAATACTCTCACATACTGGGTAAAATAGTCAATTTTTAAATATTGTAATATTTATCATATTTCAGATTTTTTTTTTTTTTACTGATCTGGTCACAGTTCGTTATGGGATTGCTTTCCCATATGGCTAGCCTATATGATTTGGGAAAAAAATCTAATTGCGTTTTCTTTTCCTGATAAAAATTGTGATATTTCACTGTAAAATTAAACAAGTAATTAAGAAAAATAATAGTGTTTTATTTCTTTCATTTTTCATTTTACAATACAACTGTGAAATTGCAATATGAATATTTATGGCTGTCTTAATTTCTTCCTTTTCAAACAATTAAATCAAGAAGCTTTTATTTTGGTGAAAAAACTGCAGGGAGACCATAAAGCATCTCTTTTGTTAAAAACAGCTGATTTATAGGCGCTTCTTTTTGCAAGTTTTGTAAGATGGTTGGTGCAACGTTTGTTTTTTACAGGTGGATTATGCTGGGCTTCTCATGCCATCGATTTGTGTCTGTGCGCATTCATTAGCCAAAGGGAGGAGCTGGAGCACTCTGTCTAATTCATCTTCAGTACATTTTAATTCACTAAATAGCCGTTACAGGAAAGATCGATTGATGGATGAGTGGAACACGTTATTTTTGCTACCACAGTTTCAAGAGAGACCCCAAGTAGAAATAGGCCTAGTTTGTTGGACAGTTATCAAATTACACTTCAAAGGCATGAGTTACAAAAAACATTTGTAGTTCTTGTCCTAAGGGTGCTTGGAGAACGACTCTGACTTTGATGGATAGGAATGTGTATGGTTTGTTTTGACAGGTCATCAAGTGGGAATGAAGCAGATGAAGTCGTCATTTGTCAACGGATCTTTATGTGAGAGAGATATAGAGTAAAGTTAAGTTATCTAATTCATGAAGAAGCTTTGACATTGTTTGCAGATTGTGAGATGGGCAAACTATTAGATTTAGTCATTTAGCAGACGCCTTTGTCCAAAGCGACTTACAAATGGGGAATAAATTAAGCGAGTCATCATAAAGAGGTTTTACTGTGTATTGTGTGTGTGTGTGTGTGTGTGTGTGTGTGTCTTCAATGAGAAGATGAATATATAAAAGGATCTTTTAAAGTTTGACTATTTGAATTCTTTCTCTCTCTCTGTCTCTGTCTGTCTCTCTCTGTCTCTGTCTGTCTCTCTCTCTCTCTCTCTCTCTCTCTCTCTCTCTGTGGGCAGATAGGAGAAACACTGCCATATAAGGTGGTGTGATAGTGGCCTTGTCCATTTTTACCCGGGAACAGCAGCTGTTCCTCTCGCCCCCTCAGTCAAAACAACCAGGAAACCTTTTCCCAATGCTCTCGAAATGTTACAGAAATCCTGCCCTCTGTGACACTTTATCTGTCTGCCTGTAGTTGACCAGGTCCAGGAATTCACCTTAGCGTGGTAAAATCATGCACAGGTTCTCGTGTCCTTTTTAAAACCGCAGCAACAACATAATATATAAATCTATGTATTTGATAACATTATACATGTCTTTACTGTCACTTTTGATCCATTTGAATGTGTCCTTGCTGAATGAAAGTAAAAACTTTTGAACGGTAGTGTAGATGTTTAAAAAAATCGTCACATTTATTCATCAAAATAATCAGAATAAAACAATTTTGATTTTGTCATGAAGCTTTGAGGTTCTGATTTTAGTTGATATTTTTTGTGTGATGTGTGATAGGTTTCAGGAAATGAGCCTTTGTAAGTGTGACAAACTGTAAAAGCTTGGTGCTAGTGACACATTGATGTGTCTGTTAGACCACTTAAACAAGCAGTTTTTTTTCTTCATTTTGAGATTATCTGCATTGACTGAAAACTGGATGGTGGATTTACAGAAGTAGTTCCCATTTTGTCTGTTCTAAGATAGTAAACATTTTCAGAAGTTTTCGTAGTTAATTTTGAGTAAATATTGTGCAACGTTGTGCATTTTTAATTTTTGCATGTCTCAATTGTTATCATAAAAGTTTATTACGTTTAAACATTGATGTTACATCAGCCATCTGCCACCCTTTTCTCTATACTGGCATCAGCATCAGTTCATTTGAAGTGTTTTGGCTTCCTAAAACCACTCTTAACTATATAAACAACAGGATGTGCAACGGTGAGGAAGGATTACTGCAAAAGGTATTTTAACATGCAGATGCGACAGATTTCTCACGCCAATTTACAACACGCAAATTAACTTTCCAGGTTGTCACGTTTGTATTGGGGCATGTTGTCAAATATCTGGGCAATAATGTTAGAAATATTAAACTTTGTATATTCCGCTTTCCTTTATTTTATTTAAAATTTCTTCATTTTCTCTACATATTTTTGAGAGAATTAAAAAAAAAGAAAACCTGGCCTCAGTTGTTCAGACTTCGACTGATGCTTATTTCAAATGGCTAAATATCTGTCAGCTAATCAGCCTGTTATATCAGTATACTGATACACTAATTGTTACACACAGGGAGCTAATAAACTAAGAGGTTGTTAGTTACATGAGGTTGAAAGTGTGAGAGTGAGAAGGTGTGTCAGAGCGAGAGGATGTCTGCGGGTTTAACTGAAGCGTGGATAATCATTTGTCATTATTGCAGTTAGTGTTGGAGGTGGTGTGTTTGTGTGTAGTTGGGAGTGACTCACAGTTTGTGTGGTGTGTGTGTGTGTATGAGGGAATGTTAAAATGCAGAGAAATGCTGTATTTTTAACTCCCACTCAGGTTTCAGGGTTTTCATTCGCCATTTGGATTCACTTACTGTATGCTGCTTTGCATTCCATGCATCTTTCATAACAACCATGTTGTTGTTTTTCGTTAATGTCTGAGTCTCTCGACTCAAAATAATAAACCATAAAAATAAATGTGGCTCTCCTCTAATAAAGATTTTTCTAGTCGACTAGTAGTCGTTCATTTAAGCCATCAATTACTTAAATATATATAGTGAGGGGAATACTAAACCATAATGAGTCTTTAATATAGGGCTGTGCCATTAAAGGGATACTTCAGGATTTAGCATTAAGCTTTGTATTAGTAGAAAACCTGTAGTATTTTCGAATTACCGTGCTTCCCCCCCCCTCATATCCCCCTGAGATGAGAGATTTATGTATTTTTTGTCTGGAAAAAATCCTCCGATGACGCAAAAATCGTCATTTTGCGTCATCGGAGGATTTTTTGGCCAGAGGCTAAAGACTACAGCCAGTAGGAGGAGCTGTCCCGCATGTTTTCAACCCGCCCATAGAGGGTGGGATCTCACTCACAGAATGTACACAGTGTCAGCCGTCTTTCTTTGGAAGCTAAGCTAGCAGGGTCTTGTTCTGTGGAGAAAGCTGAATAGTAGGAGAAAGCTGAGTAAGTATGGGTAACCATCTTCTATTTTCCGGACATGTCCGGCCGTCGAGATCGTCCAAAATGTCCGGGATTCGGCTTTTGCTTTCTGCAGTCGCCATTCATTGTTTACATGCACACCTTTTGTTTCAATCTAACTGAATTCATTCCGATCGGTGAATCTGAATGTAGTGTTTACATGAACGCTAAACAAGTGATCGGTTGATGTGCGTTTTAACATTGCTAAGAAAATTCCCGCTCCTCCGTGAGAGCTAGACGGCGCGTCTCAGTAATGACGCCACCGGCCTCGCGCCGTTCTCCCGCGCCTCTCAGCCTCGTCCTGCTCGCCACAGTAAACATAATGAATGGCGACTGTAGAACGCAAAAGCCGAATCCCGGACATTTTGGGCGATCTCGAAATCCCGGGCAAACTTGTCATGTAGTCTCACTAGTAGCCTAGCCTTGTTGTTTTCAACTGCGCTCTCTTACCGGTAGGCGTGGCTTGGGAGTGGCCTCCTAGGGCAGCGAAGCAAGTGCATTCTGGGAGTTGTTGTCTTTCATCCACATAAGCCAAAAATACATTTTCTGGATTTTCTCAGTCTAGAAAGCTCCAAATTCAAAAATAATTTCACATTTCTTCTACATAAATGACCCATTTTAAATACACATTTATCTTTCCAGAGGTGAAGTACCCCTTTAATCGTGATTGATTTTTAGCTTCTAACAATTATGAAAACGAAACTCGGAGTAAAATGGCGTAACAAAAATGATTGTGCCGATGCCAGCGCACCTTCCTTTCCTTCACAGCGGTGCGTTTTCATTCCTCCCTAAGCCAAACTTACCATCCAAAACAGCCGAATAAATGAGTGTTGTAAAATGCAGTCTACTGTTGCTAAACTGCAGGACGTGCTTGATATTAAACAGTGTTATTAAATGTGCATTAATACCGTTCCCTAGGCGGCCTCCTGTGCGCGCGCTCCGAGACAGGGCAGAACACGCATGAGCAACATATACTGTGGGCTTCAGATACGCGTCAGATCAACAGGAAAATGGTAGTATTAGTGCATCTCTACTTATAAGCATGTCAAATACTTCATTCATGGAAAAGCAATCTTCACATCTATGTTTGAACGACACAGAAAGTTTTTTTCCCCACCATCTCCACATGTTGATTCTGGGCAACTCTTAAATGCTTTAATGGTGCTTAGACCTGCAGGAAACGCCTAATATTATAAATAATGTTACGTCCCCATTTTAGTCTAGGAATAGAGGAACATGTAATAGAATAATAATGGTGTGATGTGTGAAGGCAGCAAGGTTCAATTCCCAACCCCAGTGCAAATCAAAAACAAGTTCTTTTATTTTACAAATGTGGGAGGATTCCAAGGCCTCAAGAGGGGACAAGGCCAAAACAACTAACATTAACTGTCTAACTAGTAGGGAGAAACTAACTCAGCTACAAAAGAAAAGACAAAAGCACTATAAAAATACATTTAGGCTACTCCATAACTAGCTTAAACAGGAGAAAACAAGATCAAAATGGAATTGCACCCACCTATCTACTAGGCCTAATCCCTTCCCAAAGAATTAACAATATAAAGAACAATGAAACTAAGGTATATACAAACAAATAGTAACTTACAAACAAAAAAGGTTTTCTTCAAACCCTGGTGCATGTGCGTTCATCTTGCGTCATCACAAACATGAAATGCAATGTATTGTGTGTTTTATTAATTTGGTGATTATGCGCAGCTGAGTAAACAACACTTGGGTTTACTGTATGTGCTTTGCATTAAGGTGGCTTTCTGCTGCTTGAGAACAGACTCTTTTATGGAGACAGTGGATTGCCATTCATTTGCCGCCCTGATTGCACTCGCTATACACGAATACACTGCAAGCTCACACTGGCGCATATCCAAGGTAAATCAACAACACTATCATCCCATATGTGTTTTATTGAACTAAATACATCGTAATCGGCTAAAACGTATGTGCAGGTTACTTTACTTCCTGAAGAAGTGTGTTCCAGAGCCCGTGTTGCTTTCACATTCACACGAATCACGCCACAGTTCGAGTGCAACCGAACTCAGATCACCTCCTTCAGGTTGTCTGGGGTTCGGCACCCCAGTGCACACCCGGGTCCACATGACAGCTTTCACATTACCAATTTTTCATGCAAACCGTGCTCCGTTTCGAACTAAACTGCCAGTGTAAAAACGCCCTCAGTCAACAAGGTATAATCATAAACGATTAGTAAAGCTTTTTGAAGCTTTTTAAAGAATAGAAGCCCTAACAAAGCAGCCTACACACATACACACACACACACACACACACACACACACACACACACACACACACACACACACACACACACACACACACACACACACACACACACACACACACACACACACACACACACACACACACTCTGCTCCATGGAATGGTGCTGCTTAAATCTCCAAAGGTTCTTCTCATCCTCCAATCACAGATAACCAGTCATTGGAGTCAGATGGCAGCCATTACTTCCTGCTTATGAAGTAGAGAGATAGAAACAGGGAGAAAGGAAAAAAAATTAAGAAAACAAAACAAATACGTTCTTGGACGTGAGAATAAATATTTGTTTTTCTTGATTTCTTTTATTTGGAATTGCCTGCAGTTATTGTCCTCTAATTCTGGAATGACTGAGTGCATAGGATTAATAGAATGAATGAATTAAAGTCAACATAAAATGGACTGTGCAACCCATATTGCTTTCGAAATTTTATTTTATTTTTATATTTCATTTTTAGCCTTTGCTTTGCCTGTGGACCTGAAATGAGATGATGGTCAAGTTGAACCTTTTGCACGTCAGCAGAGGTTTGTTCAGCTCTGTAAGAACTTTCAGTTAAAGTTTAAGTGTTAAAATGCTTGTCTCAGGTTAATGTGCAAAATGGCACATGAGTGGTGTAAAAATGACACACTTTCAGGTTAAACTTTAAGCAATGCAGAGACAAAAGCAGTTGAAATTCTTCATGTGTTGGATTGAAAATGGAGCTGCAGATTTAACCTGAAGATCCAGTGTGGTTGACGCATGTTGGTGTTTGTACAGGTGGTCTGCATGTGTGTTCATGGGTCGTCTAGTAACGGTGGCCCCTTGTATTTCTGGCCTGAGGAGTGGGCTTTTCAGCACACCTCACACTGTCCTCATGTTTTAAATGTTTACTTTGGTGTGTTTTGGTATGTTCTGTTTCATGTCTCTGATGACTGTATTGGAGAACGGGGCCACAGGAAGAAATGATGTCATCTCTAAACTGCACCATGACACTACAGCAGTTTCACTGGAGCCTCTGGTGGCAGGTGTCATTTCCTGTCTGTGCGTGCTTTGAGATAGACACTGTGTTTTTCCTTAAATAGAAGTTTTATATTTTAAGTTCCCTATGCTGGGAAATAGGGTCTATGATGAAATCATACAGGAGTTAAATCATATGTCAGCTCTTGTCCCATGACGCAACGCAGTGTTTCCTGCACACACATGCTTGTATATATTTAAGAAAAATGTGTAATTTATATATAAAAAATTATATTTATATATAATATAAATTATATATAAATATATACACTATATGTATGCAAATATTTCTTAAATATATACATGCATGTGTGTGTATTGATATATATATATATACAAAATAATTATACACAGTACACACACATATATTATGTAAACACAAACTTTTATTTTGGATGCGATTAATCGCGATTAATCTTTTGACAGCCCTAATCATAACATTTCGAACAAAGATAATCATTTGTGCATTTGATCTTATAAAACTGGAGTACAAGGTTATGAGGTATATTATGAATGCTTGGCTAAAGAGATGTGTCTTTAATCTAGATTTAAACTGGGATAGTGTCTCAGTGTCTTCCATCATCACCAGTAAGGCTATTCTAGAGTTTAGGAGCCAAATGTGAAAATGCTCTCCCTCCTTTAGTGGACTTCGATATCCTTGGTACTAGTTTTGTGACCTTAAAGAGCATGATGGATAGTAGGGCGATAGAAGATCGGTTAAATACACATGAGCTAAACCATTTAGGGCCTTATAGGTAGCAATACCTAAAGGAATATGGACATAATGAATACATAATCAATATGGAACTTAAAGGAGTAGTTCACTTTAAAATTAAAATTACCCCATGATTTACTCACCCTCAGGCCATCCTAGGTGTATATGAAAAATGGTGTTTTCTGATCATATTTTCTTGACCTGGTAAGAACTCTAGCAGCTGCATTTTGGACCAATTGTAGCTTGTTTATTGAGGATGCAGGACAACCAGCTAGTAATGCATTACAGTAATCAAGTCTAGAGGTCATGAATGCATGAACTAATTTTTCCTGCATCTGAAACAGACAGCATGTTCCGTAGCTTAGCGATGTTTCAGAGGTGGAAGAAAGCTGTTTTTGTAACATGAATTATGATTTTCGAAAGACAAGTTGCTGTCTAATATAACTCCCCAGGTCTTTTACTGTAGAGCAGGGATCGGCAACAGGCGGCCCCCGGGCCAAGACTGTCCCGCCAGCAATAATATCGGGCCCACGCCCGCAGCCAGATTATTTTAATAGCGGCTGGGTCTGAAATAGGTCTGTCATGACAGCAACAGTTACTCACAAAAACATTGTCTTTAGTGATTTTGCCTTCAAAATAAAAGTATGCGAACGTTTTTGCAGCAATGCTTTATTTTTAGATGAATTGAGAGCTTTTAATTTGAAAAGTTCTGAAAGACATTCAAAAGAGTCTGTGGATCGCTTTATTGCAGATAAGACACACCGGCTTTGCATTCACAAAACTAGGTAGGATGAACGCATAGTTGCCTTTCTATTCTTCTTTGAATGCCCTTTTCACTGTCAACTTTCCTCTTTAGACTCTTTGATAGTGCCATTTTCTCTCACCTGCTAGCTTAAATGTTAACATCACTCTGCACACAACGTAATAGTGTACCTCTAGCATGCCAAAAAAATAGTATGTGAGTGTAAAAGTAGGCTACGTCATATATTTATTACAATAAGTTAGGCTCCATTGTGTAACAAGCAAATTAAAATGATACACATTTATTATTCACAATATGGAAAGAGGAAATAAAACATAGTTTGTTAAGAGCATGACTCAAACATGCCATTAATGGGCTTATTCAAGTCCTTTTATTTTTTTAGTTATTTTTATCCATTCTGCATCTCCCACATACGTGTGTTTTAGCAAGGCGGTCTGTGTTGCAAGTTGGTGAATGAACATACTTGGCAGGTTACGTGTCACTACTGCTTTGTTAATTTATCCGGTGTAAACCCCCAAACCGCCACACAAATTTGCCTTTTTGTTAATGACTGTCCTACTACAGGATTTAACACAGAGTTAAAGCTTGCTACCAGTTACTAAAGACACTGTAACAGTCTGTCACAGGCAATTCTCTCAATTAATTTCTTAAATTTATAATTTATAATTTCTTAAATCCCCTTGACCATGTTTTGGCCCGCCATCTAGTGGTGAATTTATTTTTTTTGGCCCGATGACAAACTTACTTGCTTGACCCCTGAGGATGAAGTAACATATCCTTCTAAAAGCGAATTGTATTCTTAGAAATTCTGTGTACAGGTTTTTGATCCAATAAGTCTTCAGAGAATCCTCAGTCTTATCTGAATTTAATAGAAGAAAATTACTGGTCATCCAATGTTTTATATATTTAACACACTCTGTCATCTTGGATAATTTACAGATTTCATCTGGCTGTGATGAAAAACAGCTGAGTATCATCGGCACAATAGTTTAAACGAATTCCATGTTTTCTTATAATATTAACAAGTGGCAGCATATTTTGAAAATAACAGAGGGCCTAACACAGGTCCTTGTGGCACTCCATTAATTACCGGCTTTATCTTAGATTTTTTCCCGTTTAAATAGACAAAATGGTAACAATCTGATAGGTACGATCTTTCACCTTAATGCCTGTCCCTAAATGCCAATGTAATTTAGTAATAATCAATCTAAGAGTATGTTATGATCTATAGTGTTGAATGCAGCTCTAAGACTAGTATTCAAGTAAAACTAGTATTCAGATACAGCCTTTGTCAAAAGCTAGAAGCAAGTCATTTGTATAATGAGTGCAGTTTCTGTGCTATGATGGGGCCTGAATCCTGACTGAAATCCTGTTTTTCTAGTATTTTAGACATAAACGGAAGATTTAAAATGGGTCTGTAATTTGCCTATTCATTGGTGGTTTCTTAATAAGAGGCTTAATAACTGCCAGCTTGAACGGTCTTGGGACATCGTAAAGGAATAGCTGTGTGAGGTGAAGCTGAAGAATGAATGAACACCAGTAAACTGAAGCCCGGTCTATATGACACACCCTGTATGATAATCAGATTAATCAGATATCCTAGATACACAACATAAACGTAGCATTACAACTTTTATTTGCCCAAAAGTGATCTTGGAAGTTACATGCTAGCCAGAGAATGTTATGGTGCCGGGAATGTCGGACATTGTCGTTTGAGTTGATGCTGGAGAGTGAATGAACACCAAACTGAAGCGCTTTATTAGCAGGTTAATAAACTCAACCAAACACATCCTATATGAGATTAATCAGATATATACAATATAAATGTAATATCACAACATCTGCACGTGAACTTGACCATGCTTGTCTAAATATGTAACTCCCAAAGTGGATGCGCTCTATTAACTGTAAAATACTGTAACTGTATTTTCAAAAAGTGATTTCAGGCATCACTGCGCACTTTCAAATTCATATTTTTAGGTAAATCTCTTACGGTGCCCACCATTCGAAAGCGAAAGTAAAATACGCACGTCCGCAACTGCATTCATGTCTACTGGCGCAGTGCAGAGCGAGCGATTTCAATGAATTCCAATGGAAGTTGTGCGAGCATGAAGCTTAACTTCCATAGGAATAAACTGAAAATGCTTTCACTGCTCTGCGCCACTGGACCCGAATTAGCGGCAATTCGGGGGCGGCAATTGCTTGAATGGTGGGTTCATTATTATTCTTAGTGAAAAACACAACTAACCATTTGTAACCCTAACCCTATTAGCGTTGTGTTTAAATGCAAAATATTGCCAAATAGGTGATTTTACATTTTGCTTTGAAACCAAAACTTCCATCTTGTCAGTCAGCTCGCCTCACTCTCGTCACATGATAAATGAAATCTGACTCCTGCTGCTAAACTGTGCTGCGACTCTCGTTCAGATCATGCTGAATTGAGCGGACATGTTCAGTTTTTAAGTGTAGTGTCTGTTCTCTAACTGAACTAAATGAGTTTTATTACTATAGAAAATCAATCTTTTCAACCACACAATATTGTTGTTTCTTCGTTGCAAATATTCGAATTATTGCAGAATTACTGGGATAAAAGTTTATTGTTCGTATATAAACACGTATAAAATGCATATAAATCTACGATTGTGATCAAAATAGACACCTTTTGTGATTAACGATTCAAATAACGATTGTATTGATTACATCGTTACACCACTAGATGGCGACAAGTGACTGTTAATTTATTTTTCAATGAATTATTCAGTCAAGAGATTCGTTCAAAAAGGCTGATTCATCCAGCAATGGAACAAGTAAAGTATTTATAAGTGAGTCATTGAATCATTCATACAAACCGATTTAAAAAAAGAATTCATTCAAATTAATTAAACATTTTAAATGGACTGCAGTAATTAACATTTTGTCAGAACCTCTGGTAAATTACATGTTATTTTAGTTGTCTGTTCAGAATCATGATCTCTACTTGAACCCAAAAAAATTGTGATTCTCAAATGATCCAGAATCGTGCAGCTCTCATTCAAACGAACGAATGAACTCTTAAATCGGGTGTGCACCAAAAGTGCTGGCATGAAAGCACCCTTATTGTGCTGGTACTCACAAGTCATGACATGAGCAAAATTTACCTACTGGTGCAGTATTTATGTGACTTAATGGCCAATTAAAAAGTGCATTCAAATTAATGTTATGTTCACAGTGTTCGTAATATCTGATCCATAAGTCCATAAGATTTCACATTGTGCAGTAAGGGTAGAGAACTTTTTGGGAGTTGAAGGCAGGGCAGGAGAGAGAGTGAAAATGGAGAGGAGGGGGAGAGGTGTGGCTGTTGGACATTCCGACTGCTTTTCCGGTAAGGGTTTCCAGCGAGACCATGCCTGGTATGTCGGTCACAACAGACCTGGTCTTGCTTCAAATCACTTTACAAGCGCAGCAGTGCAGTAACGGCCGGCCGTCACCTCAGTCTGCATGTGCAGAAACAAATCTGTGGGCTCTGGTGGTCTCAACATCTGCTTAATTATTTTAAATGCATTTCCGTTCATTATACGCTGCATTCCTTCAGGACAGGACATCATCCAGATGCCCAAAAAAGGTGAATTGTGTTCTGGGTAACAAAGGCAGTTAAAAATATTTTTTGATTTATGACTTTGGCTACATCAGCAGGAGTGAATGTTCTTTTATCATCTACTGACTTTTTATAAAGCCTTGCTGACTTATCAATCTTAAGATTTCTTCAGGCTAGAAGTTCTGCCTGGCCATTTAACTTCCTGTCCTTGAAGTATGCCTGTAGCTAATTCCACTCGGAGCTTAAATAAGAGATATCACTCGATAGCGTTTGTTTGCCCATGTTTTCTCACACAGATAGACATTTCCAAAGCAGTAACCAGATGGGATTAGTTTTCTGAATTGTTAAATTGTGTTTAGCTACAATTATTTATATAAAATGCCGGTCATTTCATGTACCAATTCTGATTGTGTGTATATATATCGGATGGGATGCCAGGAGCAAATGAACCACTATCTGTTATGCGACCCTGAAAATTGGCCAAATGGCCAAATCGATAACGAAAGTGCATCAGGTAGCAAGCAACAATTTTAGCATATGGTGTTTGACAAAGGTCAAAATAAATGAGAAGCATTGTGAAAATGGATGGAATCAATTTCTAAGAAAAACAGACATGTTCATTTTGCATGAATATTATTTGCATGGAGGCCATTATTTTAATGTTTCACTCAAAGTGTTTGTGTTTCTGTTTCAGGACTCCATGAATGCCCTGGTTTTAGATCTGGACTCTCCGGCCTTACGTAAAAATAAGAACATTGAGACCTTCTTGAACAGATGTGAGTATCTGCTTGAGACCTAGATTTTCTCTGATGTTTTACAATGAGGCTGCTTCCTGCTACAACGTCAACAGCATTTATATGAATTGAAATGTTTTGAGTGGCTCTTCCTAATTTGGGCCCCTCACTTTAAAACACTGAAGCTCATCACATAAATAATGAACTGTCAACACATACCAGAGCTGCATGATTGGGGATAAATTGAGGATGGAGATCACGATTCTGAACAGACAACAAAACGTAATAGCGGTTTGAATGAATGATTCAATGACTTTAATATTCAGTTTGTTGTCATAAGTGATCTTTGATATTTGTTTAAATTCAGTGCCTGTGTGAACGCATCTGTGTCTGTTTGCTCTATTTATGCGCTGTTAAAATTTTCACTAATTATCACAGTCTGTCCCGATTTTGTTCCTGACTTTGCTTGTTGTCATGGAGACCATAGGGCTGTATGGATGTTATAATGTGTGGTTTGGATGAGAGTGTGACTCAACAGTCCTCTCATCCAGACTGTGTACCCTCTCTACTGGCCTTTGATAATTGTCATTCCTGTTGTTGATGTCGATGTCTTCAATATTTTAATGAATAACTACTAAGCTTTACAATATATACTGCAAATGTGTAGGGTTTTTTGTAGGGCATTGTTTAGTGTGGCAGAACAATGGCTATATCTAGAAACCATAATGGCCGTAGGCCGATTATAATTCAAATGTGTTTGTGTATAAGATAATATGAAAATAATATAATTTAGTATGATTTAATGATAGCAAATGAGATGTACACATAATTTACTCATAAATATTTGAAAACACTTCAGGTACTTAGTACAGTGGTACTATCATTACCATTACCATTTACAGACCTGACAGATCACCAGAAAACAAATTCTAGTTCTTCAATCATGACATGACCAAGGAAATGTGATTTTTGATGTGTTCTGTGTACAGATGAGAAGGTCATGGGCCAAACGAGGGAGCTGCAGATGAAGCCAGAGGATTTTGACCGAGTGAAGGTGATCGGTAGAGGAGCATTCGGAGAAGTCCAGTTGGTGAGTGTGTTTTTGTGAGATAATTTCAGGATAATATGTATGTGCATTCAAAAGTGTATGTGTTGATATTAAATCAAAATGGACCGTATTTACTTTGTTAGTGCAAATTACTAGTCTTGTTATGAACAATTAATCTGTGCAAGTTGATTCACACACACAAAAAAAACATTTTTTGTCTTTGTAATCTTTGATCGAAATCTGAAAATGTACTTCCCCTCTGGAATGGTCTTCCTTCTCTGATGACGTCAGTTTGAACATCCCCTCCAATGGTCTGCTGTGAGCCTTGACAGCGAGCTGAATGGAACGCCCACTTTTCTAGATCCAATCAGTTCTTAGCGGGGAAAAAACACGCCACGGCCTGTATTTTTCTCCTTCAATATTCCGTTTCACTTGGAAAATACGTCACAACACTGAAGTTGGTCACAACTTCCGGTTCACAGTGGTTCTTCCGGTTCTCTTTAAGAGAACTTACAAGAATAAATATGTTAAATGTTGTTAAATTTAACAGTTAATTTACCTAATTTGACATTCCAACTGTATCTTTCTCTTCTGTCTGATGTCATAATCCTTTAGGTAGTTTATGAGTAAATAAGGCTATTTATTTATAGATCAGACCTCGATGGGACTTTTAACGGAAGTAAAACAGGGTCCCCCCCCCCCGGGTCCTTTAAAAGAACTTAAATTCAGTTTGAACAAATGTAAGGCCATAAAAATTCTTAAATATCTTAAATGGGACAAAAAAATTCTTAATTATCATTTCAAGAGGTCTTAAATGTGGTGATGAAAAAACGATATGGCTTAATTTGATTGATTAATAAACTTCAAAAGGCTATGATTTAATTAAATGTTCAAAGTAAATACATGTCTCTGTTGCACTTTCTACAGGCTAATGATTTGCATTTTCATTCAGCTCACAGCAAAATCGACCCGTATTTTTACACCGTGTTGATAACTGGTGGATCAAAAAGAAGCATATATATATATATATATATATATATACACACATATATATATATATATATATATATATATATATATATATATATATATATATATATATATACACACATATATATATATATATATATATATATATATATATATATATATATATATATATATATATACATATATACATATATATATATATATATACATATATATATATATACATATACATATACATATATACATATATACATATATATATATATATATATATACACACACACACACACACACACACACACACACACACACACACATATACATAGAATTGTTTAAAGGGCTGTTTTATTATTTTATAAAACTTTTTGTTTTTGTCCAAACCTGTTCTTGAACTATAATTAAAGGGTTAGTTCACCCAAAAATGAAAATTCTCTCAGTAATTACTCACCCTCATGTTGTTCCAACCATGTAAGTCTTTCGTTCATCTTCGGAACACAAATTAAGATATTTTTGATGAAATCTGACAGAATTTTGACTCCTCCATAGGCTTCCAGTGTGACCGAAACTCACCGGCCCAGAATAGTTATTAAAACATCGTTAAAATAGTCCAAGTAACTACAGTGGCACTACATTAAGTTTATCATGCGACGAGAATACTTTTTGTGCGCAAAAACAAACAAAAATAACGACTTTATTCCACTTTTCATTTCCTTCTCTCTGGGCCTCGTAGTGTTTTTGCGCTGCGCGTCTGTGTTGCACGTCATCACGCAACACACACATGACCGGCGTCGGCCAATAGTGTGCCTACGTGGTGACGTGTAACACAGACGCGCTGCGCAAAAACACTACGCGAACCAACTAGAGGTCCAGAGAGAAGGAAATGAATAGTGGAATAAAGTCGTTATTTTTGTTTGTTTTTGCGCACAAAAAGTATTCTCGTCGCTTGATATACTTAAGATTGAGCCACTGGAGTCACTTGGACTATATTAACGATCTCTTTAATAACTTTTCTGGGCCAGCAAGTTTCGGTCACACTGGAAGCCTATGGAGGAGTGAAACATGGCTCAGATTTCATCAAAAATATCTTAATTTGTGTTCCGAAGATGAACGAAGGTCTTACGCGGTTGGAACAACATGAGGGTGAGTAATTACTGACAGAATTTTAATTTTTGGGTGAACTAACCCTTTAAAGTTCAATAATTTCAAAGTCAATTATTGTGGCTTTTACAGTCATTTTATGCTTTAGGATATTACCATAGACATTGTCCTCCTATGCATACATTATTAATTTTATTTGTGCAGGTCTTAAAAGCCTTAAATTTGATCATAAAAAGAAACCCCTGCAGATACCCTGGTAAAATACATTAGAGAGTCTTTGTATGATGTAATTAAATGATCAAAACTCTGCAATTGTATAAAAACACACTTAAGTTATACTGTTAAATCAATCTGTGGCATTAATAGAAAATTATATGCTGCTGTATCCATCACATTTTGAAAGCACAATATACATATTAAGGCAAATATGAGCAGGTTTGAATTGTTAACCACATATTAATTGCAATTATTTAATCTATTAGCTGCCACACTTTAAATAAATGTAGTGTGTAATTGTCTGTATGTATGTGTTATACCAAATGCTGCAAGCAGGTCTGTGTGCTTCCTGTTAAATGACCCCATGTAATTGTATATTTACATGTCAGATGTATAAACAACGGAGAGACCATGTGTAGTTTTGTATTGTGTCGTCACTCTGGGTGTGTGTTTGTGAAAGTCAGGGGAGAGATGCAGTGGGATGAGTCTGAACAAGCCTGCAGACACAAACAACATGATTACCCAGTATTCTCCTCTGTCAGTTGTCTGACAGGGGCTGTGTGGGTGCACTGAACCTAAAGCACAACAACAGAGGGTGCTTTAAAATTTGGCTGTCTGTGTGGAAGGCAAAACAGCCTCTCACAGAGTGTTCGTTGGTGGTATTTTGAAATTGTTTTGGGAGCGATGCACAATATCTGACAGAAATTGAAAATGTCGGTTCATGAGTGTGTTAGTAATGAATTAGCCTAAGTCTCACAGAAGGTATGTGATGTGTTTTTTGTTATGATGTGTTTGTGTAGGTTAGGCATAAGGCCTCTCAGAAGGTGTACGCAATGAAGGTGCTCAGTAAGTTTGAAATGATCAAACGCTCAGATTCTGCCTTCTTCTGGGAGGAACGTGACATCATGGCATTTGCCGACAGCCCATGGGTCGTACAGGTATGATGTGCTGACATCTAGTTTTTTTTGTTCTTTTTTTCTCACAAACTTGTCCTGTGTGTGTACGCAAGCCTTAAATGTGCAGCAGTGGTTTTTCATATACAAATACTCTCTATGGTTTGATATGCGTAAAACGAATGTGCTCTTTCCAAACATTAAATATCACATGACTATCCAATATGTGTGTCCACTACCATTCAAAAGTTTGGAGTCTGTTAGATTTTATACTTTAATTCAGTATACACATTAAATTGTTTAAAAGTGACAGTAAAGTCTTTTGCATTGTTACAAAGAATCCTAGAAAATACATTACGGTCTTCACAAAAATATTAAACGGCACAACTGTTTTAAACATTGATAATAATAATAAATGTTTATTGAGCACCAAATCAGCATATTATAAATATTTTAGAAAGAAATCATGTAATATAAAGACAATTCCGCTTTGCTATCACAGTAATACATTTCATTTTAAAATAAATTAACATAGAAAATAGTTATTGAATTGTATTAATATCCCCAACATTACCTTTTTCACTGTATTTTTAATCAAATAAATGCAGCCATGGTGAACATGAGACTTCTTTCAAAAACATTTTGAATAAAATGTACCCATACCGACCCAAACCAGTAGTCTTTTTTTTTTTTTCTCTGATTTCTAATGATTATCTTGATCATATTTAAATAATGAAACAGGATGCTTTGTTTTTCAGCAAATTTAAAAGCATTATTTAAGAGTCAGTCAGTCATTCAGATTTTAAGATTTTAATTAACAACTATTTTGTTTCACTGGAGTGTTTTTTTTTTTTTTAATTAGCTAGCTGCTCAAGTTAAAATGTTAAAAGTTAAATTATGTGCTATCTTTATTGGACCAGAAATATTATGCCAGTGCATCTCTAGCTTGAGCACAACACAATGTCAGACTACTAAAACATATCTTTTCTTTTTTTCCTCCTTTTCTTGATTCTTTCTCCTCTTCTCCCCAGCTGTGCTGTGCTTTCCAGGATGACCGTTCTCTCTACATGGTAATGGAATACATGCCAGGAGGAGATCTAGTCAATCTCACCAGCACATACGACGTTCCAGAGAAGTGGGCAAAGTTCTACACTGCAGAGGTTGTGTTGGCTTTGGACGCTATTCATTCCATGGGCTTTATTCATCGAGACGTCAAACCAGACAACATGCTGCTGGACCGCTACGGACACCTCAAACTTGCCGACTTTGGGACCTGCATGAAAATGGATGGGGTGAGGGGGTCAACCAGTTATTGCAAAACAAAAATTTCAGTTGTTCACAAGCTCTTGTCAAAACTGCAGGCTCTCTCTGGTCAGCTTCTGACCAAGCATTTCACCCTGAGCGCAGGGATTTCTAGCTCGCTCCTGGATGTAATTGCATGATAAATACCTTGAGCACTTGCCAGTTCTTGTCCAAACTTAAGGGACTGAGCCGCCTTCTCATTCCTTTATCTCTGAATGAGGAAGACCTCAGGTGGTTTCAGAGGTTTAGGGTCATACTGGGGCTAAAAAGCTGTTTTACTTTAAAAATGATCAGTTTATGTTGATTAAAGGGATCGTTCGCCCAAAAATGAAAATCCTGTCATTAATTACTTTGATGTTTCAAAAAGTTCATGAGTTGAGCGAATTAGTCAAAACTTTCTGAAGAGACTATTGCTTTAAATGATGAACGGGTTGAATTTAGGCTTTTATTCACATATTAACATTGATCAGCGAACATAAACAGAAGCTCAACCAAACCTGCTTGACGTGCGAGAACAAACCTCTTGCGGAAGCTCGTAACACAAGAATGAACCTCATTGGTTCTCGCACGTCAAGCTAACTTGCTTGAGCTTCCGTTTACCACAAACTGATGTGTGAGTTGATGAATGTTTATATGCGAATATAAAAGCCTAAATTTAATCTGTTCTTCATATAAAGCAGGCAAGTCTCTTCACTAAACCATACTAAACAGCTGTTCAAATGGATTAGTTTTATGATCTCTTTATGAACTTTTTGAAGCATCAAAGTGTCACTTGTGTAGCTGTCAATGGAGGGACAGTCACAGAAAGCTCTCAGATTTCATCGAAAATATCTTTATTTGTGTTCCGAAGAGGAACGAAAGTCTTAAGGGTTTGGAACGACATGAGGGTGAGTAATTAATGACAGAATTTTCATTTTTTTGGGTGAACAAACCCTTTAATATCTGCTTACACTTTTACACTTTCTATTTTGATGACATTTGTAACATTGCAACTAAGATGTCAATTTATTCTACTAACCCAAACCTAACAGTCTACTAATACTCTGAGTAGAATGTCTAAAGTGGACTATCGAAATAGTGTAACCAATATTTTTTAGCATTTTAATTTAGAGTTAGATTATTTTAATGTATTAATGATAATTTATCAACTTACTTAATAATTTATTGACTTAAGTCATCCTGTGGCCCCCATGGAAGTTTGCTGAGCCCTCAGAAGCACTGTCCTAAACTACCACCTCATCAAATACAAAAGTAGCCTTAAATGTGCAGCATTATAATTAAATGAGTTATAATAAATGTTGCTAGGATACATTTGAAATCGTTGTCTGGTTGCTCTGTTAGTCTGCAGAGATCTCTTCTGTATATCATCAGTGGATGTTGATATATTTGCTGTATTAAGTCTTAGATTGTTATTCACCTTCAGCGTTTTCACGGCTGATTTTAGCGGGGTTTTTTTTATTTTTTTTATACATATGAACCACATTACATGTTACTACATTACACATTAGCTATTCATTCAACAACAATGACATCTGAGATGGTAGATACTTCATAGCTACTGTGTCTGCAGGGGCACTGAACTCAAACTAGATAGGCCTAGAATAGAATGTTATGAAATGCATCAAATGTTATGTAACATTCCAGTATATGAAATTCACTGCAAGGACATGTTGTTTGTCCCACTTTTTACATATTTGAGCCATTTCTGTCACTTTTATTGCCAGCCCCCCCACCCCCACCCCCCAAAATATTCCTGGTTGAATTGTGCCCCTGCCCATGAGTGCCAAGGCTGGACATACTGTTTGTGTGATATTACAGTGCCATCTACAGTACAGAAGCAGAACTACACACTCAGGAAAAAAATATGAATTTGAATATTTTTTTTAAATTCACTCAGGTTCAATGTGAGCACTATTATACATTGTTTATATTTCTGCGTAGAGTTTATAGATATAGATAGACATAGATGGCATCCTTTAACCCATAGATTGGTTGATTGATTATAGACGGGGATGGTTCATTGTGACACTGCGGTTGGAACCCCTGATTACATCTCGCCGGAGGTTCTCAAGTCTCAGGGAGGGGACGGATACTACGGACGCGAGTGTGACTGGTGGTCGGTGGGAGTATTCATCTATGAGATGTTGGTTGGTGAGTCAGGAATTTGTGTGAGTTTGTCTAAATTATGCATCTGTTGTATTGGTTTATTAAATGAGCTAAATGTGTGTGTGTGTAGGTGATACACCGTTCTATGCCGATTCTTTGGTGGGGACCTACAGTAAGATTATGGACCATAAGAACTCTCTTAACTTCCCTGATGACGTTGAGATCTCTCAAGAAGCCAAAAACATCATCTGTGCCTTCCTAACTGACAGGTGACCTTTTACATGCACAGATCGACGTACATGCAGTTCTCTGGTCTTTATGGATATGGATGTTCAACTGGCAGGGTTCTGTCTTTTTTTGTGTTTGTGGATGTTTGCATTTGGTAGGGAGATTCGCCTGGGCCGAAATGGCGTAGAAGAAATTAAAAGAAATCCTTTCTTTAGAAATGACCAGTGGACCTTCAGCACCATTAGAGAGAGTGAGTAAAACACCTGCTTCCCCCACTTTACCACAGATTTTAGAATTCAAATACATGTCATACACATTTCACACTACACTGAAACAGAATCTCTACTATTAGTGCCCTTTACCTCAGCTGTTAAAAAAAAAACACACACACAGAACCGTTTTTTCTCCGTTCTCTCCCCAGCTGCAGCCCCTGTGGTTCCAGAGCTGAGCAGTGACATAGACACCAGTAATTTTGATGAGATAGAGGAGGATAAAGGAGAAGTGGAGACCTTTCCTACACCCAAAGCCTTCGTTGGCAATCAGCTTCCCTTCGTGGGGTTCACCTACTTTAAAGAAGACCAGTAAGAGATTTCTGTTTTTGTCAATTCTGTACACTAAACAATTTCTTGGTGTTGGATCTCCACTTGATGTTCTGAAGCAAAACCAGTTGATATTAACTGTCACAGATAATCTGGTGTGTTTTTGTGCAGGTTGTTGAATGCTGTTAACAGTTCAGCAATGAAAAATGATCTCCCAGTATCTAAGAGAGAGGTACGACACGGATGCATTCCTACCTTCGTCAGCTTATTTTAATTGAACTGCTTTATGGTCTTTAGAGACTGGATTTACCTCATACAGCAGACTCTGATTAGAGACTTCATATTAGACTTGGAAAAAACCTGAAGCTTTTTGGAGGCAGGATTAAACTGATTAGTGCTTCTTGGGACTTTGGTTGTAACTAATCTTTTCATTCTTTTTTTCTTTCTTTTTTTTTTACCCACAGGACAATTTAGTAGTAAGTGCTCACAGTCTCTCTGCTTAATACACAGCTTATTAGGTAATTTATTATTTTAAGAGACTGATGGCATTAAATAAAGATCGCTTTATTTTCCACCCAGCTCCAGAAGAAACTTCACTCTCTAGAAGAGCAGCTCAATATTGAAATGCAGGCCAAAGATGAGCTGGAGCAAAAATTCAGAAGCAACTGCAGCCGCCTAGAAAAGATCACCAAAGAGCTCGATGAAGAGGTGAGTGGGTGTCTCATCTCTGGAACTTCAGCAAAGTTGTGTGTAGGAATTTACAGTGATCTTACTGCATCGATCATACATGCAGTTCTCTGGTCCAAATGGATATGGATGTTCAACTGCCAGGGTTCAGTCTGTTTGTGTGTGTTTGTGGATGTTTACATTTACATTTACATTACATTGGTGCTTTGCACATGTGTTTATAGATAAATGGCAGAAAAGTGTTGGAGACGTCTCTGAGACAGCTGGAGAGAGAGAAAGCTCTCCTGCAGCACAAGAGCGTAGAGAGTCACCGCAGAGCGGAGAGTGAAGCCGACCGCAAACGCTGCCTGGAGAATGACGTGAACAGTCTGAGGGATCAGCTGGATGAAATGAAGAAGAAAAACCAGAACTCGCACATCTCCAATGAGAAGAACATCCATTTGCAGAAACAGGTTTGTGGGTTTAAGGAGAGCCTATCACATCCAAAAAACTTGCTATCTCTGTCATTCAGGTTCATAATTCAAGAGCATATGGTCTTGATTATCAAATTTTTTGAAGATGATCAGAGTGGCTTCATTTGTTAAAGTGTTATAACTTGGATTAGATTTAAGGTAAATGTGTAAATCTCTTCGCAACCAGCAATGTCATGAGAAATGTAACAAATCATGGAAAAATGATTGCCTTATCCTGAGAAGATAATGATCAAACTTCCCAAATCTTTGCTAATGAAAGTCAATTATGTATCATGTATTGGGTACGTTATCATCTCTGACAGACAGCATGTTGAAGCCGCTCAGGCTGCCATTTTCACCCTCTTCTCGGAAAGTGATAACGCATTCAAAACATCCGGTAGTGTGGGTTTTCCAGGAAATGCGTGTACTCCCTGGACCTCTGCTTCTCGTAAATACTACCATGTATTGTGCACGTTATTTTTTTGACAGACATCGATGTCGTGATATTCAAATGATGTGGATTTGAAAACAGATGGATCGTAAGGTAATAATTATTTCTTAGCCAGCAAGTATTCAGTGAAGTGATTGATGCCCACGAGTGTGTTTTGTTAGTTCTAATATTCCAACCGACAGCTAGACAGAGTTTTTGACGGACGTGATAATGTGCGTGAGGGGAGAACTAGGTTTGATTTTTGGGTAATTATAAAATGTGCTGGAGCCGTTCTAAATGCTTTTTGTGAAGTGCCATGTAATTATTTTACTGAATGAAGTTTATTTCATGGCTTGAACAAGAGACAATGTTTGGCTTGTCAAAAATGTTACATTTTGAAAATCAAGGAAATTTTTTTTTTTTTTTTTTTTTTTTTTTAACCAGGAAAGGAGTGGTTTTGAAGTTGTTTTTATTATCTCATAACACACATCTTTTATTTAAACCCATGGAAATGCAGATCCTGTTTTAAATAATTGTGAAAAAAATAACTTTTTAAAACTATTGTTCCATTATTAACCCTTAGCCAGTTTTGACTCATATACATTATATTGTACATGCTACTGTTCAAAAGTTGGGGGGCTGTTTTTTTATTTTTTTTAAGAAATTACTTTAAAATACTGTTATAGAACAAAGATGTATTAAATTGATAAATCTATTCAGCACTGTTTTCAACATGATAATAATAAGGAACGTTTCTTGAGCTGCAAATTAGAATGATTTCTGAAGGATCATGTGACACTGAAGACTGGAGTAATGATGCTGGAAATACTGCTTTGCCAAATAAAATTTTAAAATATTGTATAGATAACAATATTAAAATAGCAAAGTTGTTTTAAATTGTAATAATATTTCACAATATTAATGTTTTTACTGTATTTTTGATTAAATAAATGTTTTCTTTCAAAAACGTTTTAAAAATGTTACCGATCCCAAACTATTGAACTGTAGTGTATATAATATATAAAATGTGTGTTTAATGCATAAATATTTATTTGTTTATTATTATTATTTTTTTTATTTATTTATGGTTTGAATGACAAGTAATTCATTCAAGAATTGATTCACAAAAGATTTATGTGAATATTTCATTCTTTTGTGACATTCTGTTGCATAGTCTTAAATCAAATTAATACATTGTCTTTTAAAAGCAACATTCGGTTTCTTAAAAGTAAAGTTCCCAGAATGATGGGTCTGTATTCCTGGAGAAACCTGTCGCTATTTGTCTTTCTCATGTGTTATAAAGTAACAGAATGATCCTAGTAGCATACTGTCATTTCTCTATGACAAACCAGTGTGTCTCTCTGGCAGCTGGATGAGGCGAATGCGTTACTGCGGGCAGAATCTGATGCGGCTACACGGCTGCGTAAAGCTCAGACAGAGAGCTCCAAACAGCTGCAGCAGCTGGACGCTCATGCAAGAGAACTGCAGGACAAATGCTGCATGCTGGAGAACAGCAAGCTCACGCTGGAGAGAGAGAACATCAGCCTGCAGGCAGCGCTGGACTCAGAGAAACGAGAGCACACCCAGGGCTCTGAGACTATCTCTGATCTACTGGGTAAGTGTGGATCCCTTCTTTTAGAAGTATCATATCAATTCACACGCAACAGTGTTCATTTACAGTCCACCTCTTATTCATAGCACGAATCTCTGGTTTGGAGGAGGAAGTGAAACAGGTGAGACAAGCCCTATCTAAAGCTGAGACGGAGAAGAGGCAACTTCAGGAGAAGCTAACAGACCTGGAGAAGGTAAACACATCATTTTTTTCCTCATACTCATTATAGGCTATGGTTGTGGATTCAAACGTCATTTGTACCTTCTTCATTCCCAGCATTCACTACTTAGAAGGCTATGAAGTTGATGTACTGGTGTTTACTCTCTCTTATTATGGCATTTTATGTTCAGCCCCTCTTCTAATATCTGTGTGTGTGTGTGTGTATGCCCAATAGGAGAAGAGCAATAACCAGATTGACATGACCTATAAGCTGAAGGTGTTGCAGCAGGGTTTGGAGCAGGAGGAGGCAGCACACAAGGCCACAAAAGCTCGACTTGCCGACAAGAGCAAGATCAGCGAATCCATTGAAGGAGCAAAATCTGAGGCTGTGAAGGGTATGAGAGCTAAGTGATCCTATGAAACAAATTTTGAATGTGGTTTTCTTTCCTGTATTGGCGTATTATTAAAACAGGCAGTTTTACACAAATTGAAGACCTCAAAACGTACAGAAATGGACTAAAAGCCACAAAACTCCAATTTTTGTTTCATTTTAAGAATAGTCCATGACCGTGAAGTGCATTTAAGGATGCAGTGGAAAACATGTTGGTTTAGATTAAGGGAGACAAGACCAGAGTTACATAGGAGAATTGATTAAAGCGTTGAATTGCTGGTTTTTGTAAATATTACAGGATTTTATTGCTGGTTAACATGTCTGTTTTTGTGTGTTCATCTAGATCTGGAACAAAAGCTGCAGGAGGAACGTTCCTCTAAACTGCGTGTGGAGAACAGGGTGTTAGAACTGGAGAAGAAGAACTCTATGCTCGACTGTGATTATAAACAGTCACTGCAGAAACTAGAGGAACTGCGGCGACATAAAGAGAGACTCACAGAAGAGGTACTGCAGTGTATTCATGTCTTTTTGCTACACCTGCCAATGGCCGGTTAATTAAGAAAATGTACTGGCCATAAATGTCTATTATTGCATTTTGCAATATGTATTTTGCATTTATTACGTTTTTTTGTTTTTTTTTAAGTGAAAGTAAAGACATTTCTAATTTTACAAGAGATTTCTATTCATCAGAGAATCCTGAAAATATATTATGGTTTCCAAAAAATAATATGTTAAGAATAATAAGAATTTTTTTGGAGCAACAAATCAGCATATTAGAATGATTTCTGAAGGATCATGTGACATGCAAAACTGGAGTAATTTCTACTGAAAATTCAGCTTTGGTATCATAGGAATAAAGTACACAGATCTACAGATTCTCCTGATCTTTCTCTTTGTCTAGGTGAATAATTTTAGTCTGAAGATTGAGCAAGAAGTTCAGAAACGCACTTTGACTCAGAATGACCTGAAAGTCCAGAACCAGCAGCTGAGCACCCTCCGAACATCAGAGAAACAGCTCAAACAGGAGATCAACCACCTGCTGGAAATCAAACGCAGCCTGGAAAAACAAAACATGGAGCTGCGCAAGTATGCAACACACATGCATACGAACTCATTGTGTAGTACACACAAAGACACATCTTAATAGCTGGTGGCTGAGAACCTTTCGTATGTTTTTACAAAAATATTCAAATCATTCATATATTGGATAATTTTCCGTCTGCGTTTCTAGGGAGCGGCAGGATTCGGATGGACAGATGAAGGAACTGCAGGATCAGTTGGAGGCAGAGCAGTATTTCTCCGTAAGAAGTCTAAACTCTTTCCCTTGTTGAAAAAATCGAATACTCGAAGGTCTAACCAGATTGTGTGTGTGTGTGTGTGTTTGTTTGAGAGTGTGTATATATGTGTGTGTGTGTGTGTGTGTGTGTGTGTGTGTGTGTGTGTGGTGATTGTGAGTGTATGGTAATTGTGTGTGTGTGGTGATCGTTTTGGTCCCCAGGAGTAAAAGAGCTTATAAATCAAATAGGATTATGTTTTTTGAAAATGTACAAATGCAGATAATTTTCTGAAAGGGCTATTTAGGGGTTAGGGGATATAATATACAGTTTGTACAATATAAAAATCATTATGTCTATGGAAAATTCCCATAAAACGTGTGTGTGTGTATGTAGACGCTGTATAAGACACAGGTGCGGGAGCTGAAGGAGGAGTGTGAGGAGAAAAATAAACTCTATAAAGACATGCAGCAAAATCTACAGGAGTTCCAGGAGGAAAGGTGAGATTTATATCCAATTGCAAGCAGAAAAATCACAGCCTAGTGTACAAAATAAGTTTTTAATCCACTGATTTATCAAAAAATATGCATTACAACATGGTTATACCATATATATATATATATATATAGTATATAGTCAAAATGCCAGATAACTTATCGCACTGCTAATTTAAAGTCTAAACGTGTATGTCAGTTTAATTTCTATGTACCTTTTTTTTCTGTTGTCTCTTTTTCAGGGATTCTCTTGCGGCCCAGTTGGAGATCACACTAACGAAAGCCGACTCCGAGCAACTGGCACGCTCCATTGCGGAGGAGCAGTATTCCGACCTGGAGAAGGAGAAGATCATGAAGGAGCTGGAGATCAAAGAGATGATGGCCAGACACAGACAGGAGCTCGCTGAAAAAGACACCACCATCACCTCTGTGAGTTACACTGCATTTCAGCTATAAGCCATTCACAGAGGTCACATTTAGTTGAGGAACTTGTTGGGTTTAACTGTCCCGTCTCTATACAGTTGGAGGAAGCTAATCGCACGTTGACACATGATGTTGCAAACCTGGCCAATGAGAAGGAAGAGCTCAACAACAAGCTAAAGGAGGCACAAGACTGTAAGTGGCAGAATATGTTGACATCTATGTATATTGTATAATCATTTTTTAATTATATTTTTTACATAATTTCAAAATAATATTTTCAAATATTTAATAAGCATTTGCATTTTCAGAGCTGTTTACACAGGAGTAATTTAACATTTCCACAGCTTCAGTAGCATTTTTAAGATATTCAGTGCACATACCTGTTAATTTATCTGGGATTTCTGAAATCTCAAGCTCTTTTCTACATATTTTTGTATGCCATCTGCATGGAACTTTGTACAGCTTAGAACAAGCATTGACCCTCATCATCCTTAGCAAACTCATGATAGTTAGAGGAAAGCTGTAGAATTTTGCTGTAACTCTGTAAAATTTGATTTTCAGACCTGCAGAATCTGAAGAATGAAGAGCAGTCCATCACTCAAGTGAAACTGGCCCTTGAGAAACAGCTGCAGTCAGAGAAAACTCTCAAAACACAGGTATACCTTTGAGCAAATTAATAAATCACACTCAATTTGAGTCAGATTTGCTCCGTTACTTATTTTTCTCTTTTCTATCTACCAGGCGGTGAACAAGCTGGCAGAGATCATGAACAGAAAGGAGGTCAGAGGTGGAGGCAGTCGCCGTGGAAATGATACAGACGTGAGGAGGAAGGAGAAAGAAAACAGGAAGTTGCAGCTGGAGCTTCGTTCTGAGAGGGAGAAACTCAACAGCACCATCATCAAATACCAGAGAGAAATCAACGACATGCAAGCAGTATGACCACTGTTCAGTGTCTGAAGAATGCCAGGCAGGCAGCCAGAATACTCGTTTCTTACTCTTCTTTTATTTCCTGCAGCAATTGGCGGACGAGTCTCAGGTGCGTGTGGAGCTGCAGATGGCTCTCGACAGTAAAGACAGTGATATTGAGCAGCTGCGCGGCCTGTTGAACTCTCTCAACGTTCAGTCGCTCGACTCGGCCAGTATGAGCAGCGGCCCAGACATGGACATTGACGAGTCGCTACCAGGTACTGTTAAGGTCTTTTCCAAACTTCTTTTCATTCTGTTGTCCCTCTCTATTCTTTCATAGCTTTTTCTTTTATTCACATTCCTCTTTTTGTTTTTCTCCACATTGTTCTGTCACCCTTCCTTGTTTCTGCTTAGTTTTACTCCGATATTCAGTTCAACTTTCACCCTTCACTTCACTGCAGAGCCTGAGCCTAAAGGTGACCTGCATGGCATTCAGTGCATGACCTTTTGACCTCTTAAGACTTGACTGGACATCATGGCAGGCTTTTCTCTGGTGTATTTTTATAAAGCTGCTCTGTTTTATTATACATGTCTTCCTCTCTGTTGTACAGAGATCAGACTGGAGGGCTGGCTGTCTCTACCAGTAAGGAACAACACCAAACGCTTTGGGTGGGAAAAGAAGGTACGTTTTTAGATAAGCGTATTGCATTTTTAAAGAATGCTATGCTGCTAAAAAATGTCCAGGTCTGGGTAAGTATGGAAAAATATTTTTCAGTTTATAAAATATATAATTAAGAATTTCTAAAAATAAATGTATCGTACAAGCGGAGTGTTTTCATTACACAAGTTTAGTGATTGTCGAACACAACTGAATGAATTCAAGGCACACAATTTCATTGTGTGAAACTGTTTGTCTTTATTATAAACGGGTCTCTTTTGAACGAATGTGCGTGTGCCACTCAAACCAGCAACAGATAAAGCAGCAAACAATCACTTCAGTCAGACTGTACTTTGCTATTTGGTGATCAAACCATGACTGCAGTATCAAACCGATGTGTCGGAGGTGAATATATGCGGGTTTTAAAGCGTTTAATGTTTTTTCTCAACATTTAAGTGTATGTTATCACTTGAAAACCAATGAAAACAAAAACAAAACAGAAAATAAAAAATTTAGAGTTGACTGTATTATACGAAATATAATGCTAAAAAAAAAAATTCTTACACCATTAATGTTAAATATGGTCTGAAAAGTCTACAGAGAGGTTTGGGAATTTCAATCTGGAAAATGTGCAGGAACCCTGTATTAACATCAACATGACATCAAAATGTCAATCAGTTAAGTAATCAGTGCTTAATTTTTTTTCCCAGATTATTCAAAACAAATAAAAGTCAAAGAAAATAGAAAATAAGAAAATTAACTGCAAAGAGTCAAGCTACTATATAAACAAAATTAACAAATAATAGTAGAACCAAGATGCAAATGAATTAAACTTTTTAACTTATTGCAGTAATCTTCATTGTATTATCATATATGATGTCATATATACTATTTCATAATAGATCTAAATGAAATGCTATGACATCAGGGTGGATGTATATGGGAATGTAAATTAGTCATTAAAGGGATAGTTCACCCAAAAATGAAAATGCTGTCCTCATTTACTCACCCTCATGTTGTTCCAAACCTGTATGACTTTCTTTCTTCTGCTGAACACAAAAGAAGATATTTTGAAGAAAGTCGGTAACCAAACGACTGACCATTGACTTCTATAGTAGGAAAAAAAAATACTATGGAAGTCAATGGGGACCAGCAACTGTTTAATTACCAACCTTCTTTAAAATATCTTCTTTTGTGTTCAGCAGAAGAAAGGAAATCATACAGGTTTGGAACAACATGAGGGTGAGTAAATGATGACAGCATTTTCATTTTTGGGTGAACTATCCCTTTAAATGTGTGGTCGGTGTTCTTATTGTTAACTAAAACTTTTAAAAATGATAGTGAAACCTGAAATAATAGTGAGTGAATAAAATAAACCAATTTGATATGAATAATTAACCAATTTCATGTTGTCTGCAACCACATGACGAATACTAATAACTAGGACTAAACCTCAAATGTCTTTGTGAACCAGTGCTAAACCACTAGAGCTGCAGTGCTAGACTGTACAGTTCCATGATACTTCTGCATCTGAAATCCCATCCAACCCCATCATGCAGGATTCAGTGAGTCTTTTGTTTCTTCTCTCTCCTCTAGTATGTTGTGGTGAGCAGCAAGAAGATTCTCTTCTACAACAGCGAGCAGGACAAAGAGCTTTCCAATCCTTACATGGTGTTGGACATAGAGTGAGCCCTTTCACCCTTCAAATCCATTTCTTTAAATCAAATAAGCTTGTCCCAGTCTTGTCCTGTATCATTTTGACTGACTTGAGTCCCCTGTCTTCTTTTCTTTATCTTAATTTCTCTGGTATTCTTCAGTAAACTTTTCCATGTGCGTTCGGTAACTCAGACGGACGTTTATCGTGCTGACGCCAAAGAGATCCCCAGAATATTTCAGGTATAATGGCACACCACAGATACCACAGGCAGGGTATCAAGGTTTCTTTAACCTTGAAACCTGTTGAAGTTTTATAAGGCATAAGGATGACGGCTAACACTTGTCATTGGTTCCTCCAGATCTTGTATGCTAATGAGGGTGAGAGCAAGAAAGAACAAGAGGAACCTCTTCCTGGGGACAAGTCCAGCTACATTTGCCATAAGGGTCATGAGTTCATCCCTACCCTGTACCACTTTCCCACTAACTGTGAAGCTTGTACCAAACCCCTGTGGAACATGTTCAAACCACCTCCAGCCCTGGAATGCAGACGATGCCACATCAAGTGCCACAAAGACCACATGGACAAGAAAGAAGAAATCGTTGCCCCCTGCAGAGGTGAGAAGAGGCTCTCTTCTTACTACCCTTAATGGTTTTAAGTGAATTTCAAGTAAATGTTGTATTAAAATGTTCAAACTAAAATGACCCATATACAAAATTGCTGTTTACATAATTCTGTATGGTTCCCTGGGTCCTGGAAAACCTGGGAATATAGTCATATATAGCTTTTTACAGTATTTATTCAAGGAGAAATTACATTTTGAGAGCTCAAAAGTACTATGAAATGGTGTAAACATTTTTTTTTTAAATGTCAAAATGTCTTTTGTCCTTTATTCATCACACATGGCTGGAAAAGTCATGGAGAAAGTGGGAAGTATTAAAAATGTAATACTTTTCAGCAAGGATACATTACATTGATCAAAAGTGACAGTATTACATTTATAATGTTACGAAAGATTTCTTTTGAACACTTTATTCATCAAAGAATCCTGAGAATAAAAATGTATTGTGTTTTCCACAGAAATATTAGGCAGTACAACTGTTTTCAACATTGATAAAAATAAATAATTATTCTTGAGCAGCAAACCAGCATATTAGAATGATTTCTGAAGGATCATGTGACGCTGAAGACTGGAGTAATGATGGCATAAGGAATAAATTACATTTAATATCATGATATAAAATATATTAAAAGAGAAAAGTTATTTTAAATTGTAATAATATTTCACAACATTACTGTTTTACTGTATTTTTGATCAAATAAACTCAGCCTTGGTAAGCATTTGAGAGACCATTTTAAAAAACATGTTTTTTGAACTCATTTGTCCCATTCACATGATTGACTCTTCTGTGCTTGCTTTCTCCACCCCCAGTGAACTACGACGTGTCTACTGCTAAAAACCTGCTGCTGTTAGCCTTGTCTCAGGAGGACCAGCAGAAGTGGGTTAGTCGGCTCATGAAGAAGATCCCCAAAAAACCTCCAGCACCAGACGCCCCTCACCGCTCCTCTCCCAGAGTTCCTGCTAAAGTACAAAGCAGTCAATCCATGAGGAGACCCAGCCGACAAATCCCTCCCAGCAAACCCAGGTGAGGAGTAAGCCTTGACGTGCTCATTTTTATGCTAAAGTTTGGTAATTATGTGGCTGTGTCCAACTCTATCTTGTGTTTTCATGTGGCAAATGTAGTTTATGCTGTGTCAGTTCAAATACATTGCCCAGATTGTTGTTCATAAGAGAGGAGCACATAAAGGCCTGGTTTACATTCATGCTTGGTGACCAGATCCTTTCAGACCAGTTTGTTAAAAAATGAAAAAAACTGTCATCATTTACTCAACCTCACGTCATTCACAAAAGGAGATGTTTAGCAGAATGCCCAATCCACTTTTACATACACTACAAAATGTTTTAAAACAGAACAGAGCACTTTTGAACTGATTTTAGAATAAATTTATTTCCATTAGTGTAAAAGTTACGCTTATTCATTTTTACATGATTATTAATCTTCAATCCGTGACAGTTTCTGTGACTGTGAGCTGTTTACATGCGGGATAGAAATGGTGGCTAGCAAACAAAAACAATCTCTTGCGTTAATTTTAATCATGGCTTTCCTTGGGAAAACAAAACAAAAAAACTAAATCGTGTGTGGAGCAACTGGTGGTTTATTGTTGTCTCACTAATTGCGTCAAGTTCTGCACTCCTAATAGTTTTTGATTTGACGGTTGTCGTAAGAGAAGCCACAGTGTAAGACTGTGCCTCAACTTTTTTCGAAGGTAAAATATTATCACAATGGTCATTAATCGGCTAATGGCGAACATGTCAAACTAGTGAGCAAAGACTTCACATTTTGGCCCAGGATCAGAGGAATCTTGCAATTTGTCTCAGACAGCCAAATCGTGGCCAAAATCATACAGTGTGAACCTGGCTTTAAATTAGGTATTTTTTGTTAAAAGCATTTTGTGGAAATGACAAAAGTACTTTTTTGTCCTTTTGCTTTGATAAAAGTTCAATATAATGTTTATGCAAATAATGCTAATGTTGCAGTCCTTCTCACTGGTGCCAGTGCCAACCAAACAGGTAAGCGCTGCCATTTCTGTTGCGTATGAGAAGCATTTAACGGCTAACGCACCAAAAGCGCAACAAAACAGCTGCTCGTTTGAACTGTGCCACATGGAACATTTATCAGCTCGGCTCAAAACACGCAGCGTTTTACTCACTGACCGTCTTAATCAAGCGACCACTAAAGGCCTCGATATACTCACGGGGAAGTTCTTTTTCGTTCTCCGTTTAGGGGTAAAACATGGTAGCGATATACTGTTATTGCACATCTGACACCGCCCACACTGCTGAGAGCGACGGTTAGATGAAAATGTAAATATGTGCTGTGCGCTTTCCTCTCAATAAAATACACAAACAACAAAGCTGAGAAATGGCAAGCATTTTAATAAAGCATTAGAAACGCATCTGATTATAGCAACGTGGTTATGTTTGCACAAGCTCTATGGCACTCCAGTGAAGTCACGTCAAGTTTATTTATAGATCACTTTATACAATAGATAGCTTAAAACCAAGCAGATATAAAAACGCTGACTCGTTAGGTAATGTTTTCTCATTAAAATCAGATAATTTCCTGTTAATTCAATAGAATGTGAGGGAATACCAAAATGCAGTGTGGTGGCTTCACTTTTTATGACATCATGAGCAAACCAGTTCTCTATATAGATCAGCGGCACTAACACCAACTGAAACCGTGGGATATTCATATTGAATTTTATTATATTATTAATGTTGACATTAAATATATTAAAGGAGTAGTGGAATATAATTACTGTATTTTTACTTATAGCAGGTTGTTGTGCATTTGCATTATACTGAATGTCTTTAGGCTACTTGTTTAATAACAAATACCATAGAAACAGTGTAGTTACTTTTTACTATGGTATTGAGATGCAATGTGGGGTTTTACCTGTGGTCAACATGATCCAAATACTATGGACGACCAAAACAGCCCTACTTGGACATTTTGTTAAATGTCATCTTTTTGTGTTGCATGAAAGAAATAAAAGTCCTACAAGTGTGGAACAACACGAGAGTGAGTGAATGATGACAATTTACACGTTCATTTTTGTGTGAACTGTACCTTTAACATCTTGTTCTGTAAAGTCTGATTCAAAGATGGCCGTGCATAAAATCAATGCAGAAGCTTTGGAACCGGTTACACACTAGAGTGCTACTCTACTATATGATACACAGGTTTGTGCACAACGTAAAGGAACCAACAGCATGTGCGGAGAAATCTGGCTTCATCTACCACAAGGGTCATGAGTTTATCCCTTTATTCTACCACTTCCCTGCCAACTGTGAGGCCTGTACCAAACCCCTGTGGAACATGTTCAAACCTCCTCTGGCTGTGGAATGCCAGAGATGCCAGATCAAATGCCACAAAGAGCACATGGACAAGAGAGACGACGGTCTCAGACCCTGTGCTTCAGACCAGTTCAGCACTGGGTGAGAGGAGAACGTGACCGACCTGGAAGTTGGATGGAGAAAGTGTTGATGTTTATGGCAGAAAGCGTTAGGATGCTTCAGAAACATCATACAAGAGCTTTCATGGTTTGAATTGCGGTGCCTAACTAGCACAATAACATTTATGATGGCTAACCGGATGCAGAGCTTGAACAGTGTTAACGGTGGGCTACTTTTTGTAACTTGGGATGCAAGGTGACAGCTTGGGCATTAACAAAGCACTTTTTCTCTTTTGCATCAAACTCAGGTTTTTAATTGTGAATAGTATCATTTGAATTTAAAGGCAAAATACTAAAAGTAAGCATCAGAAGATTTAAAATCTTCACCTTTAATGCACATTTAGCATCAAATGCATACAGATGTATAGGTTTCAAAGCTTCAGTAGTCCTTGATCAGTGGTAAAGTGGTTTAGCTCAGTTATAGTAATTACCTCTAATGTGCAAAGGTGTAGCTTCACCTTAGCAAACTACCTCACTGTGGGGAGACCGGTTAAGGCTTGGCTGAATGCTCTCTCCTCCACCTGCAGGCCTCTGGATTTGGAGCTTCAGGACTGGCACTGGGCTCTGGATGACGTGGATGATGTAGATTATGACCACACGTTTAATTTCTGAGGAGCATGTTTAGGGTTGAAACAGGGTAACTGCTTACTTTGAGGCTCTGTTCCAAAACCTTGTAAGCCACCTACGTAGGCTGCATTTAGATTGACATCAAATGCACACTAAGGTAATCTTTAAAAACATTAGTGATTTAATAAGATTATAATGCTATTATAATGTTGTGATACCTAATTTGACTTTTTAACATCAAACATTTACCAAAAAAATACCGTTCAAAAGTTAAATGTTTTTGAAAGAATATATTTATTTATAATATATTTTATTAAAACATTTTCCGAATGTTTTAAAATGCAATTTATTCCTGATGGCAAAGCTGAATTTTCAGAAAACATCACTCTTCAGAGTCACATGATCCTTCAGAAATCATTCTAATATGCTGATTTGGTGCTCAGGAAATAACGTCACTTTTGATCAGTTTCATGCTTTCTTGGTAAATAAAAGTATTAATTTCCTTAAAACCGTACTACCCTAAAACCTATGAACAGTAGTATATGCAAGGCATAATGTAAGTCCAGCCGGTCAAAAAGCATCAGCCTGAAGGGGTTTATTCTGAGATAACAGCTGGCTGGATGTACATTATCCCTCTTATTACACACTACTTGCCACATAAGTAAATAATTAGACATGAAATATTGATTTTAGTTGAAATATTTTATTAGCTCTTTAAATGCAAAGCTTCTGTGGAGAAAGCAGTTGCTAGCGCGTCAAGTTCAAACTAGACGGACATTTAAGGGATACGGTACTACAGTCATACTACTTATTACACGGCGTTTTGGAACATAAATAATTATGGGGATAAGAGATGTTGATTTGAGATGAAACTGTTTTTAAAATCTTACCTGTTTGTTATCTTATAATTCATTATAGTGTACAAAACAATAGTCGCAAAATGGCAGAAGCTGCGTTTGTATGAAACGAGAGCGTGTCCATGATACTCGAGGGCCTAATTAAATAACTGCACAAAATATTGATTTGACCGGAGTTTTAATATTTTATTAGCTCACCAAATGCAGAACTTCCACGAAGAAAAAATGTTCCTAGCAATCACGCCGACTTCAGTGACAGATACCCGGATGAGCCTGTGTTTTTAGTTTTTAGCGGTTGTTATCGGGGAATAAGATACCACTGGATGGCACGATTGGCCAATCAGAATTAAGTATTCCACAGTACCAAGTAATAAGTCTAAAATAGTCCATCCAAAATGACGAACAAAATAGTCATTAATAAATCTCATCATTAAATAGACTATTTCATCAAATATTTGTATGTGCATTTGTATTTTTATGATCTTTAGAGTATCATGTCATTAATAAAGTGCTACACTAAACTCTAGGCTGAACACTAGGTTTTGGAACAGTCAGCGAGTGCAGTGGGACTTGCTTGGTGTTGAAGCAAATTTAAGCATGTGAGTGTGTTCATTCTTATTGAAAGTGTGAAAGATTTGGCCAATATGGGATATGGAGAATTTCCCATAACCTAAAAGACGTTTCTGTACCAATTCCTCTGCTCATAAACACCCTCTCCACACTCCAAACCCACAGGAAGGCACTCTTAAATATACAAAGCTGAATAGTTTCTCCAATCTTTTGCCATTTACTACTGAAGGAGAGGAGGTTTGTTCAGAGAATTGGTATTTGGCCTGCTTGTGTTTCTTATTTGACCTTTGACCCTCTTGCCCTAGTCCCCCTCGACTGGACGCTCCAAAGATGAGGCGAGAAGACTCCTCCAACAGCATTCTGAACAAATGAGTCCATTGGCTTACCGTGTTTACAAACTAGAAGACATTTCAACTGTACTGTAAAAGGAAAAAGAATGAGAGAATGTGCAAAACAGTATTTTTATTTTTAGGGTTTTCTTTGTTCCCTTTTGCAATAAAAGTTTGCAACTGTTGTGTGTGTTTGCAGGTGTATTAATCTGCTTCTCTTGAGCATGATGGCATGAACGCTGTGGTGCTTTTTTTTTAATATCATTACCGAAGGATTTTTCTTTCCTCTTGGGTTAACGTAGTGAAACTAACTTTCTCTTTGTCTTTCTCTTTCTCGATTTCTCCCTCTTTCTCTAGTTAACCTTATATTGGGAATCTGGTGCTGCTACATGGTGATTTGGGGTTCTTCCTGTCACATCATCAAAAGACCTTTGTCGTTACTTTTCGCACATTTTGGCAAATCCAAAAATAGTGAGAGATGCACAAATGTTGATGAAGGCTTTGCTGGCGTGATATGGCTTTTATTTTCTGGGCATGCGGTTGCTTCGACTTCAAGAGCACAACAGATCTACACAGAACTGAAGGGTCAGCGTCACACCAAACTTCTTATTCATTCGAGGCCAGAGTTGACCTGAACGCTAAGACTGAACCGGCCAGAGAATGTGGACGACAGCTGGTTCTGACCGTAGTCTTTTTTTTTTTTTTTATGGCTGAATATAGACGGTAGTGCAACACGCCACATAAACGGCTAGAAAACACCACTACATATGTTTCTCATTCCTTCATAAATGCAAGCGCAACTCTGGTGTTTCTTCTTGTAGTGTTTTTATCTTTATTTACCCCCACTGTGCGATCATACCCTCTTTGATCATGGATGCATCCCATAATGCTCTCCTGGACACCTGTGCGGCTCGCTCCCTAGAATGAGTTGACTGTAATCTGAGGAGGAACCTTTATTAATGGGTGTGATTAACAGTGACCAACATCTAGATGTGAGCTGTGCATGTGGGCAGGAGTTTCTCAAACGTTTCCAGATTTGAAACTGATCTGCAGTCTGTTTTGGGCTGGTCATCTTATGAATTTGGTCATCGGCTGTTAAAAGTTGAAATTTT